>NC_140173.1:65009552-65609552 GCF_963971535.1 Notolepis coatsorum
TCGTTACTGCCCCCAGAAAACACGGGGTTAAGAGCAAACCCAACCCCGTGGCAAGGCCGTAGCAGCGGAGCGCGAAGGAAGACCCAGACCCACCGAAGGGACTGGATCCCCTGGAAAACGGGGGCCCGGAGAGGTCAATGACGCCAGGCATCAAGACCCCACCAGGTGGTCACTTAGTGACACCGCCCCCCACATCGCCAGCGTATTCGGATAAGGCCCCTCCAAGAGCGGGCCCTTTCCCCCCAATAGCACACCGCCTGGCACACTGACCCTGCAGAACAGGCAGTCAGCATGGCCGTAAGCACACAAAAAAGGTTAACCAACGGAAGCAGGCAGCGCACCGGGGAAAACCAGGCAACAGGCTGTAACCTGAGCCTGGAGCACTGCGGACGAGACAGGCGCCAAAGGAGTCAGCTGAAAACAGCCGCCCCGGCGGAAGGGGCGTATGCTGGCGTTGTTGATCACCATGACAAAGCCTCCATTAAAAAAAAACCACCCAGAGGGGTTGAGGCAGAGAAGGCTGACATGATTGGCAGACGTCATGAACGTGCAGGGGCACACTCAACCGGGTAACCCGGGAGTTGACTCTGCTCCAACACACCAGGGAACCAACCACCCTGTCGTTACCATATGCGGTGGTTGTTCCTATAACCCCTCGAGAAAAAACTCCAAAACACACCTGCGGGCATACACTGGCTATACCGCAGTACAAGTGTTTCAGTTTTCAAAAAAGGGTTATCCCAGGCCTACGGTATCAACAAAACTTTACTTCGGACCGGGCCCGGCGGCACGGGAAGCACAGGGTTACCAGAGGAGGTCCAAGACCACCCCAACAGCCCCCTCTTCGCCACGCGTGAGAGAGGAGCGAAAAGAATGGAGAACCAGCCCTAAGCACACCGCACTTGGTATTCCCAGGCGGTCTCCCAACCAAGTACTAACCAGGACCGAACCTGCGTAGCGTCCGAGATCGAACGAGATCGGGCGTGTACAGGTTGGCATGGCCGTAAGCCATTACGATAGTGCAGAGTACAACATGTACCCAACAAAGGGTCTCCATAACGCCTAACCCTGTGACACCCGGACCGACCCGGCATTTTTCCCCCCGAAAAAAGCACAAGTCCCTCAGGGTACCAGAACAGCAGATCTGCATCCCCGGCGGACAACGGGTTAACTGACCTGGACCAGCGTGACCAGACCAGTCCCGTGTCCTAACCACGCCGACATGCCCACTCCAGGAGAGGGGGTAGGTATGCGTGTTGATCTAAAACATGAAAAGAGGGCGCCACCCAGACGGTCCCCATTTAGACCGTGCTCAGTGGCCCACCCCAAGGGCGTGAGACCCCTCTACCTATGTTCAGATCTATTCCGTTAACATCCCCCAGATATGAACGAGAATTCATCGAGACAACCTAGTAAACTGGCGCTCGGAAGAGACAAAACTCCATCCCAGTTGCCCTATAAAAACGCTGTTTTAACAAGCAACCAAGGCGCACTTAGCCCCTGTGTGATTCTGTCACAGAAACACACCTGAGCCAGCACTATGTATGCGTCGAGACCCAAACACATCAATGGATAGTCTAGCAAGACACCAAACATTGTTCCTCCAAGTCGCCTGGGAGAACGACACGGAGCCATCGTGCTTCATGTACCTTCCTCTTTTTATTCAAAAAAGAAAGAACACAGACTGACATGAATCCCTCGTGACGACGCTGAGGGTAAATTTTTTTTACATTTTTACATCCCACCACCCTCCCATAGGGAGGAGACGGAAATCCCCAGAGAGACTTCCCACGCAAGCTGTATAGATTGAAAAGAATATATTGCAACATTGAGCCATGTAATATTTTGGGTTAGGGCTCTCCGAGGAGGAGGCACTGAACCAATACACACTCAATAATCGAATACACACACAATAGAGCAGAACTCCTTTTTGAAGTTCTACTCACCTTGACAATCTGAGGAGGAGGCTCTGAACTCTGAGGAGGCTCCCTCACAGGGAAGGAGAGTTCTAACTCACAGAAGGCCCGAGTAGGAGCTTCGTGAGGAGGAGCCCTGACCACTCCCTGAAACAGATCCATCATATGGACCTGAACAGCTCACGGAAGTCTTACCAACAGAGACGCGCACAGTGACGTACTCTATGGCGGGGGAATTTCTGCGGTGCACACGCCCAATTTTCCAGGGCGTGGGACCAGGAAACTCCCTCCTCCCCCCCCCCCCTCTTACCCTGTAACGTGCCAAACAGCAACGTGACAGGAACCTTGAAGGACAGGAGGTTGTAACCCCTGCCCATCAAAAGGGGAGGAAAGGATTACCAGTTCACCCCTTTACGACCCCACACCCATGATACGATGTAATGACAAAAAAGAGAATGACACAGTCATAGTCAGCTACATGAAGTGTCTAACAGCTTCACACAGCTCATGTGCTAACCTGCTATCTGATTTTTACTAAGGAAAAAACACAGAATAGAGAGGGCCCCCTTAAGAGCCCCGGTACCAGACTTACACATGTGCTTCTGTGGCCAACCTAACCCAGTTGTAGATCACAAGACACACACAACCCTTTATCACCACAAAAAATGGCAAATACACTCTACAGAGGAACGCCGTTTTTCATAATGAGAGAATACACAATTCTCGATTAGTATCGGCCACAGGCCTTGCTAAGCACACACGAAAAGTGACCAAACAATCTTTTCTTTAGGAAAATATAGTTTCTCAAGCGGTTTTAGCACAACCCCAGCAACCAAGCTAAGGGTTACATCGTATCCCACAACACAGTGACACAATATATTGTAAACAACATGTCTGAGAGGAGGGTGGGGAAGTCCCCAGGGAACCGGGGGGAACACCCCTCCTACCTTACCCTTAATACGGCCAGTTGAACAGGTAAACCCGTTAATATGTGAACACACTGTTCATTGTCATTACAGGCTGAGAAAATAATTCATTCTTCACTCATATGTCACTGAGCATAGCTTTATAGGTTAATTTAACCCCCTTAGTTGTGAGTACACGGTACATGAACACACATGATGTTTCTCAACACAACAAACCAGATCATTTTTACATATGTAACAAAAAACCCGATTTGCATGGAGAAGCTAATACCAGTGACAAGACAATTCACACACAACTCGCGTCGTATCCTAAATGTATTGCAGCAACACCCGCTTTGGAAAACATCGTTATTACAAAACATTAGAAGGGAAGGAAGAAGACGCGTTTTAAGGTCTGGTCGGGACCTTTCCTACCGTGCGCGCAGACCACGCGAACTGCAGTCTGGCTAACAGGGCACCGATAGTAAACACAGCATCCTGTGTTGACGACACGGGCAGCGTCGCTGCTCCACCCCGCCGCTACGGTTCTCCTTGTTGACGCAGTCCTCGCCGGCCGGGCTCCCGGTAGGTTCGACTAACATCCTCTGTCAAAGATGACGTCGTAGTCAGAGTGTTTAAAGCATGTTATAGTCTCAGAACGTTCAACAGTGTAGCATTAAGCTAACATAGGGCTGGGCGATATAACGATAACGATAAATATCGCGATATATTTTAATAATCGATATCGAATATCGAAATAAAAAAAATCGAAAAATCGTTTTTTTTTTTTTTTAATATAATTTTTTTTTTTTCCTGCAACAGGGCAGTTTTAAAACCAGAGACAGTGGACAGACTTGTCTTTCTTGCCTGCAACTTAAAGTAATGGCTTTGCTTGTCCAAATGACAATACTGACCAAATTCAGATTTCTTTTTCTCTTGTCCATTTATTTTGTTTGCTTTCTAATTTAAAATACAGTTTGAAACCATCTGTACACAGTAGGCTATGTGTGCTAGCAGAGCTAGACTCCAGTCACAAGTCACGGTGCACATGTGCGGTGGTTTGTCCACCAAAAAAGCGCCAAAAGATCGAAAATAAACTAGCAGAGCCAGAACTGTTCAACTCCTCTGGAGCCACAGCCAGCAGAGAAGCCGGTTTACTTTAGCTTTTAAACCAGCTGCAGCCTGAGAACTGGAGTGTGAGGGGATGTAACACTAAAGATGGCGGCAATGACAAAAAATTGCTGCAAAATAAACATACATCTGTTGTTAAAAAAAAAAAAAAAAAAAAAAAATTTATACTTATAAATATAAATAATTATCGATAATTATCGATATCGAGAAATAAAATAAAATTATCATATCGTTATCGCGATATGATTTTTTTCCATATCGCCCAGCCCTAAGCTAACAGCCGATCGGCTGATAGCCACAAGCTAACGTATACCAGCCTGGTAAACACAGCGAGCTAACGCCGCAGCTAACAGCTGCGCGGCTAACAGCTGACTGGCAGTAGGCCATAACTAGCATGCAAGCTAACCAGCCAACACCTGAACTGTATACAATGACATAACAAGCTACACTGCAGACAGGCCGCTGTCCCAATCCCTTCCCTAACAGGGAAAAGAAAAAGAGATGTCAGAACACAGTTTCAACGGTGATCCAGACACACACGGGACCCTTTGAGCATGGAACTTCCGATAAAGAAGATCTTATGCCCACATTTCCTCGTTAGGGTAAACTTTAATTTGTATATGAAAGATGGGGCCTACACGGGACAGAGAAGCATCCGCTCTAGAATCCTGGGATCACCAGAACCTAGCGCGGGCCACTAGATTAGTCATCATGGGCATCAGGCCAAGATCCTCCGACCGCCGTGTTAAGCCGAGCAGAGGACCTTAGCCTGGGGTCGGCGTTTCGTAAATTGTTAGCTAACCCCCATAGCATCAACAACAACCAGAGGTCGCAAGCGATACCGGAGTCTCAAGGCGAGCACAGAAAGACTCAGAAGTAGCTTCTATCCCCAGGCCATCAGGCTGCTAAACGAACAATGAATGAACACTACACAACAACAACCACCAAACGCACATAGCACACACATCCACACGCACACACTCACTTTAAACAAACACACTGTAGCACCCACTCCACACACTTTATAGCACACACCCACTTTAAACAAACACACTGTAGCACCCACTCCCCACACTTTATATTTATGGATGAAGGATTGCACTACAACTCGTACACCTTACTGTAAATTGTACCTAAAATTGTACCTCATCCCATTTCTGCTTTGCACTAGATAGTACTGTACATTAGTACACTGCATAGTATTGTGTATTGTATATTATATGGTAACTCAGAACATTGTACATATGTCTATACCGAACACTGTGACCTCATTTTCTTCTTCTAAATTCATGCTATATTATGTTATTATGTTATTTGATACTATCTTGTCTAGCACAGTCTCTGGAGCGTAACAGTAAGAAACATTTTGTATGAAAGTATTCTGTACTTCTGTATGACAACTATTAAAGAACTTGAACTTGAACTTGAACCCAACCTGGAACCCACCGCTTCTCACAACAGTCGGTGTGTCCTACAGTCCAGCTGTGTTGCCGGAGGGTCTTACCCCTACCCCATCCAGCCGCAGCAAGGAGGATTGTAGTTGGGAAGCATGTCAGCAGCGTGAGCTCCTAATACGAAAAAACCGGTGGAGGTGTAGAATGATCATCATCTTCCAGACACTCCAGTAACGAAGACAATATCGCCGTATTTTCTCGAAAATAGTGAGAGAGAAAATAAAGATATGATGTCAACGTATCTCTTGTTTTCCAACTTTCTTCTACTAACAACCTCGTCAAGTGGGGATCTACCGAAGGCACTTCCTTGTGGTGAAAGCGAAGAAGGAGGCGAGTAGGTGACCACACACCTGCTTATGAGGGTAAGTTGATAGGGGTGTGGCCAGACGAATGTTGGGATGTAAAGGTACATTGTGGAATTTTTTATTCAGTGCGCGTGCACGAGTGAAGTATAGTGCAGTCGTGACGCTGAGCAAGATCCATTACGAGACAGAACTTGTTCTACAAACGTGTTTGTAGGTGTTGTTGCTGGGATGGAAGTTTTCTCCTTTTTGTTTTATTACTTAGGCCTGTATGTAAAATAGTACCCGCAAAACCTTTAAGACTAACATTAAAGGTGCTATATTAGTTATACCACTGGTCAGTATGGCTTCTACCATAGTGTATATATATATACCTGTATCACTGTACATAATAATACTGTAGACACATTAGCATATTGACTCATATTCCATATACTAACACTGTATATTGTTGTACACTTTATTTTTACCTTGCACTCTGGTTAGATGCCAAGTTATTTTTGTTGTACTGTACTTGTGATCAGGGGCGGACCTTCCTACAGGCGATATAGGCGGTCGCCTGGAGCGCCACCCAGAGGGGGGCGCAAAAAAAAAAAAAAATCTCTGTGCAGTTTTGGCGCCCCCCTCTATATCTGCAACCATTATTTTTACATAAAAAAAAATTCTAACAGGAAATGAGCCAAAAATCTAAAACGGTCGGTCGGTCTGAGCCTCAGCTTTAGGTGTTCACAGTCAGAACATGCTAGAGTGCTGTGCATTGATGGGTATCGGTCAAGTGTTTATAGAATTGAGCGTTGAGGAAAGAAAGACTAACGTTAGAGAACTATGAAGAGGCAAAAGCCATAAAAAAAAATTACAAAAAAGAAAAATTTATAAAAAAAAAAAAAAAAAAAAAAAACTTTTTTTGGGGGGGGGGGGGTGAATCTCGCCTAGGGCGCCAAATGTGCTAGGTCCGCCCCTGCTTGTGATGTACAATGACAATTAATCTGAATCTAATCGAATATATGGAAGAATCAGATAAGTGAAAGATTCTAAGGTATGAGTTCATCATAACTGAATAAACAAACATCATCAAAATCCATAGAACACAGTTAGAAGCTGGAGAGCTGCCTGAGAAGTTACTGCTTCACTAGAAAGGCAGCGCCCCCGCAATGTTGTTTAAAACGTAGGCTTACATTCTGTTCACATGGCTTCAAAATGATTTCACTTTGATTCATGACACACGGTAGAATATGTGTAAGTAGGGTGACCAGGTGTCCCCCTTTTGGTTGTACTGTCCCACCATTTGACCAAATGTCCCGCGTCCCTCATATTGAGAGGATGTCCCTCTTTTCGAAGCCAAAAAAAACATGTGTCTAAAAGCCCCTCCCTACAGACAGTAAACGTAGCAACCCGCCTCTTGTCCACACACATTGCTCTGATTGGTTATAGTACTTTAGCGCGCTGCTTGCCTGCTTGTGACGTGACTGAGACTGAGTCGTGACGCTACCTCATATCGCAAATCTGATTGGTCAAAAAAAACACAACAACATTACAAGCAAACTAGTTCAAGATGGAAAGCAGTAAAAATAAACGGACCTGCAGTTACAACCAAGACTGGCAAACGACACATGACTGGGTGAGGCAGATGGCAGGCAATCCGCAGCAGGCTTTCTGTGTTTTGTGTCATAGTTCATTTTCAATTGCGCATGGAGGAGAATACGACTTGAAGCGCCACAGTGGACGTGAGTCTCACTTGAAAGTGGCTCACCAAAAAGAAACATACGTTTCTTTTTAAACCAAACAATGATAGCCAGACGGACAAGGTCACTGCAGCTGAGATAACAAGTGTCTATCACACAGTACAACACTCCCATTCATACAGGTCAGCCGACTGTGGTAACCTTTAACCTTTGATTTAAATCTATTCGGTGAAGACCATGGCAGTTATTCTAATATAGAAACACAATTTATTTGTATTATTATTTTTGTATTATACTACACTGTTTTCCCTAGTTCTGTGTTAACAGGGAATATCAAACACAAGACATTCCTGTCAAGTGATGACGTTTGAATATTTAAAACAGATGTTAGGTGGTATTTAATTTGTATTTATTTTGATTTAACCTTTAACCTTTGATTTAAATCTATTCAGTGAAGACCATGGCAGTTATTCTAATACAAAAATTTACATTATCTATCTGTCCCACCAAAATCTTACTGTTGTCCCACTTTGTCCCACCAAAATCTTACTGTTGTCCCACTTTTGGACTTTTTGCATCTGGTCACCCTATGTGTAAGAAATGCAACTGTAACTAATCAAACTGCATGGTGCACTTTTTAGGAGGGAAGCTGGAAGTATGTTCTCTTCTCACCATCAGACTTCACCAGCCACTCCATATCTCTGTCATGGATGGCCTTCTCTCCGTCCACCACAGCATCCTCGCCTGCAGGGAGAGGAACACAAGCATCATCTATCCAACTTTGAATTATTCACTGTAAGGTATGACATACAATACATCATGCCAGTCAGGGTACAGATACAGACCCTCACCTGCACCTTGTGTATACTGTTTACCTTTACTATATATATATATATATATATATATATATATATATATATATATATATATATATATATATATATATTAAGATCTAAAAGAATATATATAAAAAAAAAGATATTGCCTAATTTTATTGTAACACATTATATGATTGTAATATTATATAACCGATAGGGCATACACTAGACTAGACCATCATCTGCTGTATTTGATTGCCTATACTTAACTTATGTCTTCCCACTATTACCCTGCCCTGGCTGCTATGATCAATAAAGGAATATCTGATCTTATTGTTGTACGTGTTCCTCATTTCAGTTATGATGTTTCACATTGATTATGTCCAAGAAGAGGTTGATAATATGCTATGATCAATAAAGGAATATCTGATCTTATTGTTGTACGTGTTCCACATTGATTATGTCCAAGAAGAGGTTGACATCAGAACATCTGCAGCAACAACAACCTCCACCATGAGGTCAGATTGATTGATTGAAAACTTTATTAACAGATTGCAGAATGGGTACAGTACAGTACAATACACACAATTGTTAAGGGTGTGCAGACCAGAGAAAGACTTTCGTCTTGTTTACATCAGGGTCCCCCATTTTCAATGCATCATAGATAATAAACACTCACTCACCCTTCTCTGAGATCTCACTGTGACTCACGTGCTCTGTCAGGACAGTTCCATACTGCTGCAACTTCCGCACGATTCCTTGATAAATGGCCACGTCTTGTCTGCCGCCCCGGATGCTGCCGCAAAAGTAAATATACATGATAGTTCGTTAATAGTTAGTTAGTTAGATAGTTAGTTAGTATTCCTCTGGTTTGTTTTAGGTTTGTTGTCTGTGTTTCCAGTTCGGTTTTGGCGCGCGGCGTTATGCAAACACGCAGCAGCAGAGAGGCACGAGCTGACTGGGAATCGGTTACTCCGCCCCCTAAATCAATAGGGGGTATCTGCAGAGCCGCAGAGCCAGGCTGGACGGGTATAAGTGGTCTGGACAAGTATAAGTGGTCTGGACAAGTAGTTGCGAATGGGGGGGGGGGGGGGGGGGTTCGTCTCGTTTACATAGGTACATTATACATAGACAGTAATGTTACATCTAGACATGTAATAATAGAGTAAACTTGTACCCATACAGTGTTACATCTAGACATACCAGATCTAGTAATAATAGAGTAAACTTAACTTTCGTCTCAGTAACAATGTTCATAAAGTGTTGAGTGCTACAGTGTAGGTTAGTTTATTAGGACAATTCCACCATTGTGGGGCAAGGACTAAGAATAGGCGACTTCTCTTTGATGACCCGACTTCTCTTTGATGACCCTCCCGGAGCTTGGATAGGAGTAGGAATAAACTGTACATATACAGCACTGTTTGAACCTGGCACACAACATACTTCACATGTCATTTTTCTTTTTGTGGAGACGAAGATGATGAGTACCGGTCTTCTCCTCAGACAGTTTTTCAATACAAGTACGACTCAAGACACAGAACATTAGTATGCAAAATAAAAAATGAACACAGATTTTGAGTGTGAATGAAAACTTTATTGCAACAAGATTGCAGAATGGGTACAATACAGTACGGCTCAATACACACAATTGTTAAGGGGATGCAGACCAGAGAAAGAAGTTTTGTCTTGTCTTCTCGTACTGAAAACGTGACTGTTAGCACAGAGACGGCTGCAGTTACACACAGGGCCATTTTCGTTTCGTTTTCAGGGTCAGTTTCGCTTTTCAGAACGCAACGTAATGGCAGGCAAGTTGCCCAGTCCACACGAGCGCTGGATTTAATATAACCATGATTGTATGTGCGCAGTTGCACTGTTCGGCCACACACAACCGGGGATTTGCTACACTGCAACCCCGGTCTTTGAAAACCGGAGTCCAGGGTGAAGTTTTGCGGTTTTGTGTGGGTATAGCAACCAAGGTTCCCAGTGTACAGCAGAGCTGTCGCAATTATTTCCCATGTTCACGGCAGACTGTAAAAAACAATAGCAAGTTAGCAACCGAGCGCGGGGTAGAGAGATTAGTGTCTCGTTTACATCAGGGTCATATCGACCCTGTACCCTATCCAACAACAACTGGTAGGCAAATTTCTACAAATAATTACTTTCTATGTAAAACTACTCATCTGTATCACAACAATGGTTATTATCTTCAGCTCAGTTATGTCCTGGACCGAAAGAGGCCTTCGGAAGAAATAATTGTGAAGGAAGGACAAACTTGTTTGACACGGGATGAGTTTTGGAGCCTTGGGTTGAACAGCTATATGGATTCAACTGTGAGTAGTCACATGGTCTAACAGATTAACATTTATTACAGAAGGGAGAGTTTCAGTCATGTTCACTATAATGTCTTAATTGTGATTTCTTGCAGATTGGAAATGCATGCCTGAAGCTCATTGGTGAACTGGCTCTGAAACGTGTATGACCTCTTTTTTAATTACACATTTAAAAGTAACTTTTGGTACTGAAGGCAGACTATTAATAATCATGTTTGTTTTTTCCTCATCAGGACATGGACATTTATATAGAAGACATGTATGTTGTTCCTACCTGGAAGGACCGAAGTATCAACCCGTTAGCTTCATTTCCGGTAAGTGTAATTAATTGATGAAATAAATATAATCATTCAGTTAGTAAATTTAATAAGCATAATGGCACATCCCTACTCTAATGGCAAACTCATGTTTCATAAATATTAGGCTGACATGAAGATGAAACATGCAATAGTCTTTCCAGCCTGGACCGAAAACCACTTTGTGCTATGTGTAAGTGAAATTAGTAATGCGTGTCTTATAAACTTAATCTGTTTATAAGGAATTATAAACTAAAAGGCTTTGATAGCTATTAACTAAACATTCTATCGGAGCAGATTCTGCCGTTTGGGTGAGAGGGGCACATGGCCGCCGTCCTGGGAGAATAGCAGAATCCACGTTGGGTGAGGGGCACACGTCCGCCGTCCTGGGGGCACACATCCGCCGTCCTTGGAGAATAGCACAATCCACGTTGGGTGACAGGGGCACACGTCCACCGTCCTTGGAGAATAGCAGAATCCACGTTGGGTGAGAGGGGCACACATCCACCGTCCTTGGAGAATAGCAGAATCCACGTTGGGTGAGAGGGGCACACGTCCACCGTCCTTGGAGAATAGCAGAATCCACGTTGGGTGAGAGGGGCACATGTGCCCCAGTCTATTTTCAGGACGACGGGCATCAAAACGCAGTGTTTGACTTCTTGTCAAACATCCTGGCCAGCACAGTCTCATCTGTACCCATCCTGGATAATGTAGCCTATATCCTTGAGGTCTTGCTGCCTGAGGTGAATTTGTATGATATTTTTACTTTTCACTATGTATGAAACAAGCCTTTGTTGAGAGATTTCAATTCTAATGTGTGCAGTTATTGAAAAATAATGCATGATCCAGGGGCTCATTTACTTCTGTCTCATGGGGTAAACTGTAATCTTCTCTCTCCATGACAGGCCACTATAAGCGCTATTGCAGCAGTCAATGAGGTCACCAGTAAGAGGGCTGAAGAAATCTTCTGGACCCCAGATGTCGACAAAAGGCATGCCAACATTATCCTAATCATCAGATTCGTTTTTATTATCTGAAACATTTTCTCTTTTAAATGTCTTGTTTTGAATTTATTGTCACAGTATGTGTTGTCCTGGTCATATCGCTATTATACCTAACTATGTGTTACACCCGCTAAGTTCCTAGCTTTAAGAAAGACACAAGAGTGTAGGTTAATTTAACCATAATATTTATTACATAAAAAGGAGTGGACAACATTACTATAAGCCCACTTCAACCTCATGCTCAGGAACCCCAATCAGTCTTGACCGGGCAGGGTTTTATTCACAGCAACCTGGTGACACTTCACACAATGAAGGAGAGTAATATCAATTGTCAATAAATAGCATTTCATACGATCAATTGTCAATAAATAGCACTTCATACGATATCGATTGTCAATAAATAGCACTTCACACAATGAAGGAAACGTTATCACACATCAATAAATACCACGTCAAGAACTGTATAAAAAGGGATGTCAAACTTCTCACAATGAAGTAAACAGATATCCTACCACTCGGTGATTCAACTTGTGCAAACTGTGCATAACCACGGCATCCATATGATAATGGCACACTAAGCCTGCCCGTGTTCACGTCTGAGAGAGGTACCTTGTACATGGGTTGGTGTTATGGTGGGGGGGAAACGGACACACAAATAAACATACATGTAAAGAAAACTAATCCGGCCCAAGGGCAAGACCCAATTCTTTTTGCCCGTCTACCGGCCCATTGGCCCGGGCGGATTAGACATTATATTATAACTACCAAACAATATACTAAAAGTGTTTCACGGCAAGAGCAGCTGGACCACTGGTGCTCTGCCGGGAAACAAACACAACAGTATTAAAACACTTTATTATAGGGCGGTTAGGTGGTCGAGCGGAGATTGCGCTCGTCACCAGCCCCGGAGCTGAGTTGGATTTGCCTGTTCGAATCCAGCTCACAGCTCCGGGGTTGTCACCAGCTTGGCTGGCCGTCTGCACTGATACGATTGGCTGTATCAGAGGGTGGGAGAAGCTGGCGGGGTGGGTCCGGGTCGTTGTAAACAGCGACTCCTACAGTTCGGTCGGGGCGCCTGCTAAGCGCGGATTGGACGTGAGGGGGATAGTGTGGTCCTCCCACACGCTACGCCCTCTCAATGAGAATCCGCGCTGCCAGGTGAAAAGAAGCGGTGATTGGCTGGACGTGTGTCGGAGGAAGCACGTGGTAGCCTCCACTCTCCCATATGATCTGACTGTGGGGGGTAAAGCGCAGCGACCAGGAAGGGACTGGGAATTGGCATACGACTAACATTGGGATGGGAGAAAATCGGCGGAAAATGGATGGGGAAAAAGACAAAAAAAAAAAAAAAAAAAACACTTTATTATTAAAACAATAACACTCATAATTATTAAACAACATTACATGCTAAAACAAAGTACTACATTTAAAATACCTGGTTCGTCGGTGGTCCTATAATCCTACCGACTACTTTCAATCCCGCTGGGAACCAGGCAAGTGATCTGGAACAAACACTCCATGTCACACATATTGCCGAGCACCTTAAAACCCGCTATTCCATTTCCTATACCAGTGGTTCCCAAAGGTGGGCCGCGAGCAGCCACGGGTGGGCCGCGAGATGATTAAAAAAAAATAAAAAAAAAATAAAAATAAAAAAAATAAAATACTTTTTTTTTTTTAATTTTTAATTTTTAAATTTTAAATTTTTTTTGTCAGGCCACTGAACTTAGAAGCAGGCCAGGACAGTGTTTCTAGTTGTATTCTAAAATTCTATTCTATTGTATTCTAAAATGTGACTATATGGTTTTATATTAACTTAATAAATAAACAAAAACGAAAAATCTACTTATTTCAACGAACATTTCAAACTAAATAACAGATTATGCACATAAAACGCTGAAAACAACCGAAGCAACAATAGTATTTTAATGAGGCTATTATTATTATCATTATTATTTTGCAACAAGTTAGCCCTCTCATAAATAGCACATATAAATGAATAACTAACTTGAACTAACTTAATAGGATTGAAGTGATATTTGGCTTAAAAAATCGGTCGCCTGGCAAAAAAAAAAGAAAAAAAAGCCTGACGATGTGCATTGGGCCGCGGCTCTCTGACGCCTTATTTTCTGGGCCCTGGCCTGAAAAGTTTGGGAACCCCTGTCCTATACCATAATACTACCACTGCCTACCTTAGCGTGTAATGCTTGTTCCTGCATTCCGGAGTGAGGTGTGCACCTACCTCACTGCACCGGCCGCAACAAACAATTCCAACTAACGTTCCTCCCGCAGGTATCCCCCTATAACGGAACCTGGCTCATTGAGGCCCCTCCTCCTTTCTCATTAATGCCACCCGTCACATATGTATAGTGGTACAGTGTAGAATTACCAGAATATTGCATTGTCAACCTTTTTTTACATTTTCTATATGTTATGCTTTTTCATATTAGTGAGCGGGAGGCATTCGATGACAGAATCGACCGTGAAAGGAAGAAGCAGCGCTGAACTCGGCTGCAAGGGTCCTCACACACACCAAACCCTGGCAGCACATCACCCCCACCCTGCAAAAACTCCACTGGCTCCCCATCAACTACCGAATCCCCTACAAGAGCCTCCTCCTCCGCAATCATTAGAGTTTTTTTTTTATTATCTTTTCCCCCCCTCCTTTTTCCGATTTTTCTCCCATCCCACTGTTAGTCGTTATGCCAATTCCCAACCCCCTTTCTGGTTGCTATGCCCACACAAAACCGCAAAACTTCACCCTGGACTCCGGTTTTCAAAGACCGGGGTTGCAGTGTAGCAAATCCCCGGTTGTGTGTGGCCGAACAGTGCAACTGCGCACATACAATCATGGTTATATTAAATCCAGCGCTCGTGTGGACTGGGCAACTTGCCTGCCATTACGTTGCGTTCTGAAAAGCGAAACTGACCCTGAAAACGAAACGAAAATGGCCCTGTGTGTAACTGCAGCCGTCTCTGTGCTAACAGTCACGTTTTCAGTACGAGAAGACAAGACAAAACTTCTTTCTCTGGTCTGCATCCCCTTAACAATTGTGTGTATTGAGCCGTACTGTATTGTACCCATTCTGCAATCTTGTTGCAATAAAGTTTTCATTCACACTCAAAATCTGTGTTCATTTTTTATTTTGCATACTAATGTTCTGTGTCTTGAGTCGTACTTGTATTGAAAAACTGTCTGAGGAGAAGACCGGTACTCATCATCTTCGTCTCCACAAAAAGAAAAATGACATGTGAAGTATGTTGTGTGCCAGGTTCAAACAGTGCTGTATATGTACAGTTTATTCCTACTCCTATCCAAGCTCCGGGAGGGTCATCAAAGAGAAGTCGGGTCATCAAAGAGAAGTCGCCTATTCTTAGTCCTTGCCCCACAATGGTGGAATAACAAAAAGAAAAATGACATGTGAAGTATGTTGTGTGCCAGGTTCAAACAGTGCTGTATATGTACAGTTTATTCCTACTCCTATCCAAGCTCCGGGAGGGTCATCAAAGAGATGTTTCTCAAGTTTCTTTAATAGTTGTCATACAGAAGTACAGAATACTTTCATACAAAATGCTTCTTACTGTTACGCTCCAGAGACTGTGCTAGACAAGATAGTATCAAATAACATAGTATAGCATGTAATTTTAGAAGAAGAAAATGAGGTCACAGTGTTCGGTATAGACATATGTACAATGTTCTGAGTTACCATATAATATACAATACTATTGTTGTGAAGGATCAGATTAAACCGAATATATATATTTATTTATGGATATATATTGAATAGTATTTGTATATCGTTTGATATCCCTTGTATATTCCTTGTACATATACACGGAATGTCCCTTTAGTCTACTATAGCCCATAATAGTTCATTCTCTTATTGGACAAGGAACTGGCGCCAGGAGACAAGCCCCTTGGAGCCAAGTTCAATGGTACCGACGAAACATGTCCCTACTAGCCCCGGCTCTGCGCAGGAATACGGCTACCGAAAGGAGAGTGGCACTATTTGTTCACCGTGCATATAAATATGGTGCAAGTAAATGTAGAAGTCCTCTTATCCCTTAGTCCTTTACCCTTCTACCCAACTAAGTAACAGAACGTGAAGCCTCACCCCACGATACCGCGTGTGGTGTAGTATGGCCTGTTTGGCCTTAGAATAGCATTGAGACCTCGTGCGAATTAATAGCTGAATTGTCAGAGTTTGGCACCGTATTTCTATTAAGTAATAATAGTCTATTATGTATGGTGCATCGTGCGGTTAGAGTTCTAAAGTGAGCAGCACCCCCATCGCTTCCTCGTGTTATCTAGAGTCTTAACCAGGTTGGGCAGACCACACGTGGTGCTTTCATCCGAGGAGTTCTAGGCGAGGACCGAGTGGACCTGTACATTGGATTACCTACCCGACGACTGCTGAGCCCTATGCGGCATGGAATATATATTTGCTTTGGTACTTTGATTTGTGGAGCGGATAATCGCCAACACCGGTGAGTGTTGGATTTACCCCGAGAGGAGTCAAGGTGAGACGGCGCTCAGACCAGACTGAGGTCGCCTCGCTTCTTCTTCACTGTGGAGCTACAGCTACAGCTACAGCCTACAAGAGAGCCAAGGTGTATTCATCTGTGGATCAAGATTCTACTGCACTGTCTTCTGTACGTGAAGTCTCCCTAGACATCGTTGACCAGACGGGATACTGCCGACGGCTCTCCTACCCCCCCTGCCGGCTTACAACCGGGAGGACCCCTACAGTATATCCAGCTATAATCATTAAGTGTGCCATCGTTATAATTCCCTAAGAGCCAGGTTGTATACTTGCTTCCTGCGTAACCAGAGATTGGACATTCAGTGTTGATTTGCCTACGAGTACTCATTTGCCTTACAAGTGCATTCAAATCATAAATGTAATGGTGAATATTATATGTACCTTTTGCTATATATTAAATATTTGATTATTACCTTTGTGTGGACCCGATTTCATTGTGGGAAAGTGTTCATCATATTTAGATATCGTGTACTGTATGGCCAGTAGTTAAAGTACATAAAGCGGTAGTGGTTTAATGATACCATACTTATCAATACAGTCAGGGAATTGTGCCCCTCAGTTACAATTGGTCCTTCGAGCCGGAGGGTAATTAGCGTAATATTAATATAGTGGTATTAATATTGAAATGGCCTATGATGAACACTCCACGAAACGGTCCTCCTAAAGTAGAACGCCCGCAGCGTAGACGACAGCCACCTCAGTACTTAGAGGATTACGCTGCCAGTATACTACCTAGCCTTCTACAAACGGTAAACGCGGTAAAAGTAGAAAGTAAAATTATGTCCGACCCTATCAACCAGGATACCCCGACCACAGAGGCCCTAGTGGGTTCTAATGTAACTGACCAAGCTCACGGTGGGGACCAGGAGGGAACTGACACGACTTTACCCCCCGCCACGACCGAAGAAGTAGTCCCCCAAGAGCTCCGGGAGGAAGACAACCCTCCAGAGATGGAACTCTGCACGGAACAAGAGGAGGAGAGCGCCGAGGAGATAGAGCTCCAGGACTCCCCGCAGGGGAACGCATCCCCAACGGGTACTGCCAGGAGCGGCTCACTTCAACAAGCGTCTTCCCCCAGCGAGGCGGAGAGGATGCTGTCACAGGCGTTCTTCGCCAGCCTAGCAGCCTCTACCGAACGCGATCGACTTCAGGGTGAACGCGATCGACTTCAGGGTGAACGCGATCGACTCCAAACACAGCAACGGAGCGAAGAAGAGCACATACGTCTGGAGCTGAGACGCCTTCAGACGGAAGAGAATATGGCAAGAGACCGGGCCGACACCCAGCGTGCCGCTGCCGGTGCCCAAAGAGAAGCAGATCTCTCCAAGCGCGACGCCGAGCGCGACAGACTACAAGCCGAGCGCGACAGACTACAAGCGCAGCTAATGGAGCAGCTGATCACCAGGGCAACACCCCCTCCCTCCACAAGGGGTTCCAGGGCCTCGTCAAGACACGGGTCAAGGGCACCCTCCCCTAACCGATTAAGCGACCCTGAGCCCGACCGCCAGAGAGAGCCCACACCCCCCTCCGAACTCCTTCCCCGACCGGTCCAAGTGAGACCCAGCTACAAGGAAGGAACAGCGGACACCGCGGAGAGGCTAAATAGACGACTACAGGATCTAGAAGACCTGGCAGAGGAAGAAGAGGGAGAAGAGGAGAGTCAAGCCTGACAGCAGCACATTACTCCACAGGACCAGGAGGTCCAGTACAGCCCAGGCTATACCCCCGCGGCTCTGCGCTACAGAACCCTAACTCGATTCACGGGTGAGCATGACGCACGACCAGTCCCGAGGAATAGCACCTGGACCAGCGGGCCATGGTACCCTGCCAGTACCAGCCCACCGAGAGGCGTAAGAGGAGACTCGCCCAGGAGGCCTCTCTTCCAACGCTCACCGATGTGCCAGCCATCCACGGCGTCATACATTGGCACACCGACGTTTCCAGACTTCACCCATGAGAACCGAGCACAGTACACGGAGCTACGGATGTGCTTAGAGACAATGATGGTGGATGTAGCTGATGAACGCCACAAGTATGCGATCCTATTGAAGCACCTGAAAGTGCCCAGAGCGCACAACATAGCGCTGGCCTATGCCACCTCTACTACCCCATACACAGCGGCTCTAGCAGCACTAGACCAAAGATATGGACGTATATGGGATTACGTAATACAAGAGATAAGGCATATTGACCGCCTACCCCCAGCAACAGACAATCGCTCACTAGACGACCTGTCTATTAAAGTACAATCCCTGGTAGGGATGCTGGGGGCGCAACGAGAAAAGGGTATGCACGAACTATACGCAAACTCGAACGTCGAGAGGATTTTAGAGAAGCTGCCGCCCGCCCGACAGGAGCGCTTCAGGCGGCAAAGAGACCACCGTGATCCTAACGGTCCCGAGCCATCCCTCCTAGACCTAGCCGACTTCCTGGCGAGAGAAGTCAGCAGCCTACGGCTGGATACATTCGTGCGGAGCACACCAAGCTCCAGAGAGGGACCTAGGAGAGTAAACGATGGCCGAAGATCGGTGACTGTCATGCACCAATCAGAATCAGTACCGAGCAGCAAGAACCACAGTACCCCCTCGATGAAAGAGAAGTGGAAGATGGTGTGCCCGTACTGCGAGAAGGAACACTGGTTGTCACAATGTGACCAGTTCAAGAAGATGACCGCTGAAGAAGTGAGTCACTGGATAAAGACCAACAGGCGCTGTTACCGATGTGCGCGCAGTCACATGGCAGCCGAGTGCCGCCTCAAGAAGAGGTGTAGTCAGTGTGACGGAGCCCACCTAGACGTCCTACACGACAGTAACAAAAGAAAGCCTGCACCATCCAGCAGCACAAAGGCAAGTGTTATGTATATTGACCCCGCTAGCAGCAGCGGCGCCCAGGTGCTCTTAAAGGTGGTCCGTGTAACACTGAGTTACCAAGATAAGATCATGGACACTTACGCCGTCCTTGATGACGGGTCAGAGAAGACCCTTCTCCTCGCGTCCGCTGCGGCCCAGCTGGGGCTGCGGGGGAGCGAGAACCAGATGACGATTCGGACAATAAGAAGAGATCTAAAGACGATAAAGGGCGAGAATGTCTCCTTCACTATCGCAGCAAGCGGGCAGCCCGAGAGACGGTATAGGATTACTAATGCTTTCACCAGCCAAGAAATAGGACTCTCGCAGTACACCTACCCCATCGCCAAGCTGATGGATAAGTATGTGCACCTGCGTCAACTCCCTATCTCGCTCATAGACGGTGCCACCCCGACCCTGCTGATAGGCTCCGGCCATGCAGACCGCATAGTCCCGATAGACCGGGTCCATACAGGACCCAGAGGTTGCCCTGCAGCAGTCGAGACCCGCCTAGGATGGACATTACAAGGCCCCCTCGCCAAGTCTCTTAACCGAACAGCAGCCACTAGCTGCCTCCACTCCAGAGCGACAGAAGGAGACACCACACTCCTGCAGCATGTCGAGAGGCTATGGACACTAGAGACAATGCCCTTTAAGAACGAAAGGAAAGACATTCGTTCTAAGGAAGATATCTACGCTATAGCCCTCCTCGAGCACGGGACAAAGAGAGTCAACGTCAACGGAGTGATGAGATACGCAACTCCACTCCTGAGGCGAGAAGGAATGCCCACCTTTCACGCCACAAAAGAGGCGACGGAGCGGTATCTATTGAACACAGAGCGGCGCCTAGCCAAAGACCCCGCTCAAGAAGCTGTGTACCGCGCTGAGATTAACAAACTAATCACAGCGGGACACATAAAGAAAATTGACATTAAAGAGGCCGATCAGACGACCGAATCATGGTACGTGCCGCACCACAAGGTCCACCACAACGGCAAGGATCGCATTGTGTTTAACTGCAGCTACCAGATCGGATCACAAAATCTGAATAAAGAACTCTTGGCCGGCCCAACACTCGGCCCCTCCCTACTAGGCGTGCTACTACGCTTCCGCCAGGACAAGGTGGCTATCAGCGGCGACATCAAAGGGATGTTCCTGCAGGTGAGACTAGTGGAGGAGGACAAGCCCCTGCTGCGGTTCCTATGGAGAGAGAGGATCGGAGATGAGCACCCAGCCATCTATCAATGGGAAGTCCTCCCTTTCGGAACCACATGCAGCCCATGCTGTGCTACGTTTGCACTACAAAAACACGTCGCAGAGGACCCAGCAGCAGATGAAGAGGTCCAACAAAGTGTGACAAATAGTTTCTACGTGGACAACTGTTTACAAAGCGTCTCGACGCCAGAAGAAGCCGAGGCTCTCCTACTCAAGCTCCGCGCCTCCCTGATCAAAGGCGGCTTTGATCTCAGGCAGTGGGCCAGCAGCGACCCGCAAGTACTGCGCAGCCTCTCCCCCGAGGACAAGGCAGCGAGCAGCGACACCTGGATGGCGACCATCCCAGGAGAAGCCCAAGAAATGACACTAGGACTAGTCTGGCGCTTCAAAACAGACTCGCTCCATTATAGACACAAACCCCTGACCAAGGAGCAGGGAAGGTCGACGGCAATACCGACCACCAGACGGAGTGTATACAGAACACTCGCCAGACAATATGACCCGTTGGGATGTATTCTACCTTACACCACAAGGGCAAAGATGATTGTAAGAGCGCTATGGGACAAGGACCAGGGCTGGGACGATCCCATACCCGAACACCTTGCATCCACATGGAGAGAGTGGGAGACGGAACTCCGCTCACTCCCAGGTGTTAATATATGCCGCAGCTACTTCCCACCCACAGTGAGGCCAGAGACATGCAAGATCGACCTGCACGTATTCAGCGACGCCTCCGAAGTAGCCTACGGTTCGGTGGCCTACTTGCGTGCCCGAGAGGAGGGAGGAGAAATACATACTGCTTTCATCCTGGCTCGCTCAAGAATAGCCCCACGAAAGCAACAATCTATCCCGCGTCTAGAGCTCTGCGCAGCCCTAGCAGGAGCGCAGCTCGCCACGTTAATCCAACGTGAACTCACCATCCCGGTGCAAAGAACAATCTTGTGGTCAGACTCCACGACCGTACTCACATGGATCCGGTCTGATTCGTGCAGATACAAGGTCTTCGTGGGAGTCAGAGTCACCGAGATTCAAGAGTTAACAGAAGTAGCGAGCTGGAGGTATGTGGACACCAAACACAACCCAGCTGACGTCATCACCCGGGGAATGTCCCTGGATGACCTCACCCGTCACAACCTCTACAGTGACGGACCAGAGTTTCTCAAGCTCCCAGAAGAAGAGTGGCCTACACCCACCCCACGGGAGGCGAGTAAAGAGGAGGCAGAGAACAAGAAACCTATGTTCTGTGGGTTGACACACACACTCGTCCCCACAGACCCCGATCTAGACGATTGCCTCACCCTACAGAGTGCGCAGCTAAAGACATTTCTGTGGCACCACCCAGAGGTCAAGCCCACGACTGACATTTCAGCCGCTGACTACGAAGAAGCAGAACTTCTTCTACTACAACGAGCCCAGAGAGACTCGTTCCCCGATGAGCTAGCCTGTCTACAGGGAGCAAAGCCCGTCCCATCAGACAGCAGACTGCTCCACCTAGCCCCCGAGAGCGACGCCCATAATCTCATCAGAGTGGGTGGTCGTCTGCGGAGAGCCCCAGACTTACCGGATGACGTCAAGTACCCGATAGTCTTGAACAGCCGACACAAGGTCACAGAGCTGATCATAAAGAAATACGACGAGGATGTGCACCACGCAGGGGCAGAGAGAGTCTTCGCGGAGATCAGACGTCGTTATTGGATACTGCAAGGGAGAGAAGCAGTGCGGCGCTTCCAGCGAACCTGTCTAGACTGTCGTAAGTGGCGAGCCCAGCCCAGTATACCCCGGATGGCTGACCAACCTCCCTGTCGCCTCCGACTCGGCTACAAGCCTTTTCACTCCACCGGTATGGACTGTTTCGGCCCGCTGTATATAAAGAGAGGAAGAGGAACCGAGAAGCGGTGGGGTATTGTATTCAAATGCATGACCACCAGAGCGATACATATCGAACTCCTCCCAACCATGAGCACAGACTCATTCCTTATGGCCTTCCGAAGATTCACATCACGGAAAGGAAAACCGTCTACATTGTTGTCTGATCACGGGACAAACTTCAAAGGCGGAGAAAGAGAGCTGAGAGAGAGCTTCCAAGCTATGGGCCCAGAACTTAAGACCCACCTCGTTCCATCCCAGATTGACTTCCAGTTTAATCCCCCGAACGCACCTCACTTCGGTGGAACCTGGGAACGAGAAGTACGTTCCATAAAGACAGCCCTGTACGCCGTGCTTGGGGCCCAGACCGTGGCGGAAGAAGTCCTAATGACAGTCCTCACGGAGATCGAGGGAGTATTGAACTCAAAGCCCCTCGGTTACGTCTCAAGTGATGTAGCAGATGTCGACCCAGTCACCCCCAACACACTCTTGATGGGGCGGCTGGACCCCGCGCTACCCCAGACAATGTACAGGCCTGAAGAAGCGAACGGCCGAAGAATGTGGAGGTACAGTCAAGTACTGGCTGACAAGTTTTGGAACAGCTTCCTACTCCACTACCTACCGTCTCTACAGACCCGCCAGAAATGGGTGAAAGAGAGAGACAATTTGACAGAAGGAACAGTCGTCATGATTATCGACCAGTCACTACCCCGAGCTATGTGGCCGGCTGGCCGCGTAAGCAAAGTGATCACCGGTGCCGATGGAAAGGTCCGAGCAGCTGAAGTGCTCGTCCAAGGACGGACTTACACCCGACCCGTGGCGAGGCTAATAGAACTGCCAAGGCTCCCCGATACTATCGATGACGACCATGACCCTATGCCTTTGTGAGTTGACTGACCCTTACAGCGGACATTGAGTAGTGGACAGTGCGGTTAATCTGTCTCTGCTTAGCTAATTAGGTGGGACTAATTAGGGGGCGGCTGTTGTGAAGGATCAGATTAAACCGAATAGATATATTTATTTATGGATATATATTGAATAGTATTTGTATATCGTTTGATATCCCTTGTATATTCCTTGTACATATACACGGAATGTCCCTTTAGTCTACTATAGCCCATAATAGTTCATTCTCTTATTGGACAAGGAACTGGCGCCAGGAGACAAGCCCCTTGGAGCCAAGTTCAATGGTACCGACTAAACATGTCCCTACTAGCCCCGGCTCTGCGCAGGAATACGGCTACCGAAAGGAGAGTGGCACTATTTGTTCACCGTGCATATAAATATGGCGCAAGTAAATGTAGAAGTCCTCTTATCCCTTAGTCCTTTACCCTTCTACCCAACTAAGTAACAGAACGTGAAGCCTCACCCCACGATACCGTGTGTGGTGTAGTATGGCCTGTTTGGCCTTAGAATAGCATTGAGACCTCGTGCGAATTAATAGCTGAATTGTCAGAGTTTGGCACCGTATTTCTATTAAGTAATAATAGTCTATTATGTATGGTGCATCGTGCGGTTAGAGTTCTAAAGTGAGCAGCACCCCCATCGCTTCCTCGTGTTATCTAGAGTCTTAACCAGGTTGGGCAGACCACACGTGGTGCTTTCATCCGAGGAGTTCTAGGCGAGGACCGAGTGGACCTGTACATTGGATTACCTACCCGACGACTGCTGAGCCCTATGCGGCATGGAATATATATTTGCTTTGGTACTTTGATTTGTGGAGCGGATAATCGCCAACACCGGTGAGTGTTGGATTTACCCCGAGAGGAGTCAAGGTGAGACGGCGCTCAGACCAGACTGAGGTCGCCTCGCTTCTTCTTCACTGTGGAGCTACAGCTACAGCTACAGCCTACAAGAGAGCCAAGGTGTATTCATCTGTGGATCAAGATTCTACTGCACTGTCTTCTGTACGTGAAGTCTCCCTAGACATCGTTGACCAGACGGGATACTGCCGACGGCTCTCCTACCCCCCCTGCCGGCTTACAACCGGGAGGACCCCTACAGTATATCCAGCTATAATCATTAAGTGTGCCATCGTTATAATTCCCTAAGAGCCAGGTTGTATACTTGCTTCCTGCGTAACCAGAGATTGGACATTCAGTGTTGATTTGCCTACGAGTACTCATTTGCCTTACAAGTGCATTCAAATCATAAATGTAATGGTGAATATTATATGTACCTTTTGCTATATATTAAATATTTGATTATTACCTTTGTGTGGACCCGATTTCATTGTGGGAAAGTGTTCATCATATTTAGATATTGTGTACTGTATGGCCAGTAGTTAAAGTACATAAAGCGGTAGTGGTTTAATGATACCATACTTATCAATACAGTCAGGGAATTGTACCCCTCAGTTACAACTATGCAGTGTACTAATGTACAGTACTATATAGTGCAAAGCAGAAATGGGATGAGGTACAATTTAGGTACAATTTACAGTAAGGTGTACGAGTTGTAGTGCAATCCTTCATCAATAAATATAAAGTGTGGGGAGTGGGTGCTACAGTGTGTTTGTTTAAAGTGGGTGTGTGCTATAAAGTGTGTGGAGTGGGTGCTACAGTGTGTTTGTTTAAAGTGAGTGTGTGCGTGTGGATGTGTGTGCTATGTGCGTTTGGTGGTTGTTGTTGTGTAGTGTTCATTCATTGTTCGTTTAGCAGCCTGATGGCCTGGGGATAGAAGCTTCTTCTGAGTCTTTCTGTGCTCGCCTTGAGACTCCGGTATCGCTTGCCTGACCGCAGCAGTTCAAAGAGGCAGTTGTTCGGGTGACTGGAGTCTTTAATGATTCTCTTCGCCTTGCCCTTGCAACGCTTGTTGTAAATGTTCTGGAGGGTGGGGAGCCCCCCTCCAATTGTGCGTTCGGCTGAACGTGTCACTCTTTGTAGTCTGCCGGTGCCCCGTCGATGCTGAGGGGGCTGTAGTCCTTGACCCCCGACCTCCTGAAGTCCACAATAATCTCCTTTGTTTTGCTGACGTTCAGGGAGAGGCTGTTTTCCTGGCACCATCCCGCCAGGACCTTGACCTCTTCCAGGTAGGCCCTCTCGTCGTTGGCAGAGATCAGGCCCACCACCACTGTGTCGTCAGCAAATTTGATGATTGTATTGCTACTCCGCTGAGCCACACAGTCGTGTGTGTACAGGGAGTAGAGGAGGGGACTCAGAACACAGCCCTGGGGGGCCCCTATGTTGAGGGTGATGGATGAGGAGGTGCAGTTGCCTGCTCTCACCACCTGGGGTCTGCCAGTCAGGAAGTCCAAGACCCACTGGCAGAGGTCATAGTTCAAGCCCAGGTCCCTGAGCTTCAATAGGGGGTATCTGCAGAGCCGCAGAGCCAGGCTGGACGGGTATAAGTGGTCTGGACAAGTATAAGTGGTCTGGACAAGTAGTTGCGAATGGGGGGGGGGGGGGGGGGGGGGGGGCGGGGTTCGTCTCGTTTACATAGGTACATTATACATAGACAGTAATGTTACATCTAGACATGTAATAATAGAGTAAACTTGTACCCATACAGTGTTACATCTAGACATACCAGATCTAGTAATAATAGAGTAAACTTAACTTTCGTCTCAGTAACAATGTTCATAAAGTGTTGAGTGCTACAGTGTAGGTTAGTTTATTAGGACAATTCCACCATTGTGGGGCAAGGACTAAGAATAGGCGACTTCTCTTTGATGACCCGACTTCTCTTTGATGACCCTCCCGGAGCTTGGATAGGAGTAGGAATAAACTGTACATATACAGCACTGTTTGAACCTGGCACACAACATACTTCACATGTCATTTTTCTTTTTGTTATTCCACCTAAATAAGATAGACCGTTGAAGAACTGACGCCAGACCAGCCATTATAGATGCTTTCACCCAACGCAGTCCAGTGGCGTCGATTAGACCAAGAAATAAAGTTATGGCGCCACCTTGAGGCACATCTGGCACGCGTAGCGGCCATCTGATTCTGAATATATCAGGATTGTGGTAAATGTAGTGAAATAAACAACACACGTGCTATGTTTCAATATGAAGATAAACTGTACATTAAAACAAATAAATGTGTATCGATTAGGAGATTCTCGAAGTCAACTTCCTGTCTTTCTGTCTAAGTGCATGTCTATGGCTTGGGGGGAAACATACACTTTAGAATCACCAGAAAAGCTTTCGAAATAGTGAAATGCCATGTTGGCCTCAATATTTTCAAAACAAATGACATGAAAAGGTTATGAAATGAACAAGAATGTGATAAAATATGTAATAAAAACGGAGCTCAACGTATACATTTGATCAGTAGAAATCCGTTTGTTTCCCCCCAATACCAAGATGGCGGCGGTCTCGTGACGTCAGAGTGTCTCCGAGAATGTAATTTTGATTTCCGTTTCCGTCCGTGACGCACCCCGGAACTACGACAGCTGTTTTCCGAAGCCAAAGCATTCAAGAAGACAGCATAAATCTGTCGCAGGTAAGAGATTGAAACATCACATTATGTCAAGGCAGTGTGTTTTCTGAAGTACCCGTTATCCAAACTAATCAAGTAGTGTCAATCAGAAGCCCCCTAGATGAGATGACTGTCATAGTAGAGAATACAGTGTGTGCTACTGGTGTTTGTTAGCTAACGTTACAATTGACTACCAACCGGCCTTATTTATTTTACATGGTTTTTATTATGGATATGTCAACGCTGTGTACGCGATGTAACATAAAAGCCAAATATCGTATTCCTCTCATCACTTGGGAAGTTCAGTTCAGAGTTTTTATTTGCCACATGGAATCATACAATCATAGTTTCTTCATTACACAATCATAAATAGTCATTCCATGGACAAAAGGAGCAGGAAGAAGAATAAATCTTATAGTTACCTGCCCCTTATTCCTAAACTAACAAGTATTTACTTAATTGTCGGCGTACAACCTAATTTACACAAATAATCATTTATACCATTATAAAATAAACACACAATCCACTGCACAAGAAAAAATTAAATAATAATAATAACGAATAAAGAAGAAAAGAAAGAGAAGAAAAAAAAAGAAAATATCTCACTATTCAGATCACATTTGATTTTCATACAGACTAATTTTTTTTTTTTATAAATTGTTTTGAATTGATAAACACTATTACATCCCTTAAGCTCGCTATGAGAGAATTCCACAACTTTACACCAATAACTGAAGGACACATCTGTTTTTGATTGATTGATTGAAAAGTTTATTAACAGATTGCAGAATGGGTACAGTACAGTACAGCTCAATACATACAATTGTTAAGGGGATGCAGACCAGAGAAAGACTTTCGTCTTGTTTACATCAGGGTCCCCCATTTTCAATTCATCATAACATACATGACATACAGATAGACAGTACTGCTACATCTATACATTTATGACATATCAGATTTGCAAATACAGTACTGTTTGTGATACAAAAGTGTCCAGGAAAAGAGTGTATATACATTTGGCGTAGAAACTGTACATTGGAGGAGGTTGGGTGGGTGGGGTGGGGTTGGGTGGGTTGGGTGAGGGCTGTACATTGGAGGTGGGGGGGGGTTGGGTAGGGGACACACACACATTTTACACTGTACATTGGAATACTGACAAAGCCTTACTTGGTCATTTACTGTACAACTAGGTTAGGACATTTGTAGGGGCCAGTTTCGAATTGCAGTCTCACGTAGGTGTTTTTTGAGAGTGTTTTTGAAAGTGGGTAGTGATTCACATTCCTTTACAGCTTTAGGTAGGGCGTTCCACATTGATGTGGCATAATTGCGAAACGTGTTTAGTCCCTTGTTTGAGCCGAATCTGGGTTTTACATGATTTGTGGAGCTCCCTCTGGTGTTGTGATCGTGGTATTCACTGACCTTTGGGAAGTATTTTGACATGTACATGGGTACCTTGGTCGCGTAGTGTATCTTGTAGACCAGGCCCATTGCAAGTTGCTGTACTCTGTCGTCTACTCTAAGCCATCCTAGGTTGTCAAAGTGGGCAGGGGTGAGGTGGGTTCTATGAGTTAGGTCAAGCAGTAGTCTGACTAGCTTGTTTTGAGATGTTTGTAATTTGTTTTTTAGTGCCTTTGAGGTGCTTTGGTACCATGAGGTGCAAGCATAGTCGTAGTACCCTTGAATGAGTGCTCCTGCTAGAGTCTTCAGGGTATTCTTGTTTACCAGAGAGGAGATCCGGTACAAGAATCGCGTTCGTTGGTTGACTTTTTTTATTACATTGGATGCCATTTTGTCACAGGAAAGTGTGGTACGTGCAAACTGATGTTTAAAATTGTATTTTCTCCTACTAAACTCACTTTCTAAATGAAAAAGATTTTGTAGTTTTTCTGGCAGTGTATTATTTCTTGCCCTAAACATAATTAACATTGTTTGAAACTTAACCATGTCTTCAAGTTTAATTATTCTAGATTTAATAAATAATATATTTGTGTGTTCTCGATAACTCACTTTATGTGTGATTCGTACAGCCCTCTTCTGTAGTATATATAATGGTTTTATATTAGTCCCATAAGTATTCCCCCATACTTCAACACAATAACTGATATAAGGTGAGATGAGTGAGCAGTAGAGTGTTCTCATCGCCTCATACTCTAACACATCCTTTACTTTATTCATAACAAAAATACTCTTGGACATCTTTTTTTTAACGTGTGCTATGTGCGATTTCCATGTTAATTTATCATCCAGACCATAATCACACCAAGAAAACGAAATTCATTAACTCTCTCTATATCAACTCCATCTATGGTCAGTACTATATTTTCATCTAGTTTTCGATTGCCAAAAATCATAAATTTAGTTTTTTTCAGATTCAGTGATAGCTTATTTACATCAAACCATTTCTTTAGCTTTGTCATTTCATACACAATATATTCAGCTAGTTCCTTTAAATTATTTCCAGAGCAAAATTTTTTGTATCATCAGCAAACAAGACAAACTGTAATAGTTTTGAAACATCACAAATATCATTAATATATAAAAGAAAGAGTTTGGGCCCCAAAACCGAACCTTGCGGTACCCCACATTCAATTTTCATGAGCTCAGATTTGACATCTGCCAACTGCACATATTGTTGCCTATTGTGGAGATAACTACTCAACCATTCTAGAACCATTCCTCTCACACCATATGAACGTAATTTAGAAATTAGAATATTATGATCTAAGGTATCAAATGCCTTTTTTAAATCAATAAACACCCCTATTGTTAATTTCCTTTTATCTGTTGCTGTTATTATTTCTTCAATAATATTCATTAAGGCAGTCGCTGTTGATCTGTTTTGCCTAAAGCCATACTGGCTTTCGCTCAGCAGTTTGTTCTTTTCCACAAAACCATCTAACTTATGCGAAAACAGTTTTTCAAGCACTTTCGAGAACTGTGAGAGCAATGACACTGGTCTATAGTTAGTGAAGCTGTGCTTATCTCCTACTTTGTAAAGTGGGATCACTTTTGCTACCTTCATCCTGTCTGGAAAAATACCTGTCTGAAAAGAAAGATTACAAATATAACAGAGAGGTTTGATTATACAATCAATTGTCTTCTTCACTATAATCATATCTATCCCATCACTGTCAAAGGATGTCGGCTAACGTTTATTTAGGCTAGAGAGATGCAGTGGTCGGCTAGTCGGCTATTAGCCATGTATTAAAACTATTTGTCTAACGTTACCTGTATCAATATTTCCCATTGACAAGATTGATCTCATACTCAGACCCTTATGTTTTCTTCTTTCAATGTAATGGCACTCCTTTACTTTCACTTTGCACAATTCACTCCTGATGAATTGAAAATGGGGGACCCTGATGTAAACAAGACGAAAGTCTTTCTCTGGTCTGCATCCCCGTAACAATTGTGTGTATTGAGCCGTACTGTATTGTACCCATTCTGCAATCTGTTAATAAAGTTTTTAATCAATCAATCAATCAATCAATCAATCAATCAATCAATCACAATGTGACGTCTGCCTCAAGCCAGGGTTGTTATTTGCTGACTGCGTCTGTGGATGGAAGTGGAGAGAGCCGGTAAGATGGGTCCTGAGAGAATCTTGCCTAACTCTGAGGACGAGCTTGGTCAGGAACGGCCGTCAGAGGGAGGGCTGCCCGAGGTCGGAGGAGAGTGGATCGGGGACGACATGGAGGAGGACGAGGGAGAGGGGCCTGCAGAGGAGGGGGAGGAGAACGGAGACAACGGCGGCTACTACTACCAGCCCCTCAACCAGGACCCAGACGGACTTAACGGCGTCCCTGCAGAGGAGGACACTGGCTCACAGGCTGAACAGCTGCAAGATGTGCAGGAGAGGATAGAGGTACGTAGAGGTGTAGTAATGCAGGAGAGGATAGAGGTACGTAGAGGAGGTGTAGTAATGCAGGAGAGGATAGAGGTACGTAGAGGAGGTGTAGTAATGCAGGAGAGGATAGAGGTACATAGAGGAGGTGTAGTGCAGGAGAGGATAGAGGTACGTAGAGGAGGTGTAGTAATGCAGGAGAGGATAGAGGTACATAGAGGAGGTGTAGTGCAGGAGAGGATAGAGGTACATAGAGGAGGTGTAGTCGTACAGGAGAGGTTAGAGGTACGTAGAGGAGGTGTAGTCGTACAGGAGAGGATAGAGGTACTAGGAGGTGGTGTAGTAGTACAGGAGAGGATAGAGGTACGTAGAGGAGGTGTAGTAGGACAGGAGAGGATAGAGGTACGTAGAGGTGGTGTAGTAATACAGGAGAGGATAGAGGTACTAGGAGGTGGTGTAGTAGTACAGGAGAGGATAGAGGTACGTAGAGGAGGTGTAGTAGGACAGGAGAGGATAGAGGTACGTAGAGGAGGTGTAGTAATACAGGAGAGGATAGAGGTACGTAGAGGAGGTGTAGTAGTACAGGAGAGGATATAGGTACGTAGAGGAGGTGTAGTAGTACAGGAGAGGATAGAGGTACGTAGAGGAGGTGTAGTAGTACAGGAGACGCTAGAGGTACGTAGAGGAGGTGTAGTAATACAGGAGAGGATAGAGGTACGTAGAGGAGGTGTAGTAGGACAGGAGACGCTAGAGGTACGTAGAGGAGGTGTAGTAATACAGGAGAGGATAGAGGTACGTAGAGGAGGTGTAGTAATACAGGAGAGGATAGAGGTACGTAGAGGAGGTGTAGTAGTACAGGAGAGGATAGAGGTACGTAGAGGTGGTGTAGTAGTACAGGAGAGGATAGAGGTACGTAGAGGTGTAATGCAGGAGACTATAGAGGTAGGTAGAGGAGGTGTAGTAATGCAGGAGAGGATAGAGGTACTAGGAGGAGGTGTAGTAATGCAGGAGAGGATAGAGGTACTAGGAGGAGGTGTAGTAATGCAGGAGAGGATAGAGGTACATAGAGGAGGTGTAGTAATGCAGGAGAGGATAGAGGTACGTAGAGGTATAGTAGTATAGGAGAGGATAGAGGTACATAGAGGAGGTGTAGTAATGCAGGAGAGGATAGAGGTACGTAGAGGTATAGTAGTACAGGAGAGGATAGAGGTACATAGAGGAGGTGTAGTAATGCAGGAGAGGATAGAGGTACGTAGAGGTATAGTAGTACAGGAGAGGATAGAGGTACATAGAGGAGGTGTAGTAATGCAGGAGAGGATAGAGGTACGTAGAGGAGGTGTAGTAATGCAGGAGAGGATAGAGGTACGTAGAGGTGTAGTAGTGCAGGAGAGGATAGAGGTACATGGAGGAGGTGTAGTAATGCAGGAGAGGATAGATGTACGTAGAGGTATAGTAGTACAGGAGAGGATAGAGGTATGTAGAGGAGGTGTAGTAGGAGAGGATAGAGGTATGTAGAGGAGGTGTAGTAGTACAGGAGAGGATATAGGTACATGGAGGAGGTGTAGTAATGCAGGAGAGGATAGAGGTACGTAGAGGTGTAGTAGTACAGGAGAGGATAGAGGTATGTAGAGGAGGTGTAGTAATACAGGAGAGGATATAGGTACATGGAGGAGGTGTAGTAATGCAGGAGAGGATAGAGGTACGTAGAGGTGTAGTAGTACAGGAGAGGATAGAGGTATGTAGAGGAGGTGTAGTAGTACAGGAGAGGATATAGGTACATGGAGGAGGTGTAGTAGTACAGGAGAGGATAGAGGTACGTAGAGGAGGTGTAGTAGTACAGGAGAGGATAGAGGTACGTAGAGGAGGTGTAGTAGTACAGGAGAGGATATAGGTACATGGAGGAGGTGTAGTAGTACAGGAGAGGATAGAGGTACGTAGAGGTGTAGTAGTACAGGAGAGGATAGAGGTACGTAGAGGAGGTGTAGTAGTACAGGAGAGGATAGAGGTACGTAGAGGAGGTGTAGTAATGCAGGAGAGGATAGAGGTACGTAGAGGAGGTGTAGTAATGCAGGAGAGGATAGAGGTACGTAGAGGAGGTGTAGTAATGCAGGAGAGGATAGAGGTACGTAGAGGTGTAGTAGTACAGGAGACGCTAGAGGTACGTAGAGGAGGTGTAGTAATGCAGGAGAGGATAGAGGTACGTAGAGGAGGTGTAGTAATGCAGGAGAGGATAGAGGTACGTAGAGGAGGTGTAGTAATGCAGGAGAGGATAGAGGTACGTAGAGGTGTAGTAGTGCAGGAGAGGATAGAGGTACATGGAGGAGGTGTAGTACAGGGGAGGGTAGAGGAGTACGTAGAGGTTTTGGTCAAGACAAAATTACGACAATAGCTGGTTTGGTGACCAAGGGGACCAGTACTGGGACCAGGATTATATTTATGTCTTGCTGTGTCTGAAAAAATTACCCCTTCAGTAATCTTGAAATCTCCAGGACCCAGTAGTTCAAAACTTTTAATCCCTATCTGATCGGATCAGATTTGGATTTTGGGTAGTTCAAAACCAAAAGACAGGATTAGGATCACTTTGATATCTGTCCGATCAGATCAGAAAATCTGGATCAAATCTTCAAAACGGGTAGTACAAACCGACAACACAGGATTGGGATCAGTTTGATTAAAAAAAACTGGATTATCTTGATAGAATAGAAAACGTTATTGCCATTTCAACCATGGTTGATTGGGATTTGTCTTGGTGCCACATACACTACAGACATTATAAAAACATACAATAAAAAACACAAGAATACATGCAATACAATCCCCACAATAAAAGTTTTACACAAACAATTAAAAAGAAAAAATGCTACAGTACCTAAAATAAATTGCTCAGTGTTCCAGTTTAAAGTGCATATTGCCTTAAAGTGCCTGTCGGCTGGTGCTAGCCCTTGTTGTGCAAAGTGCCTGTACATTTGTGCTTGAGTTCAGGTGACGGACAGCCTCGGGATATGTACCACCAGAGCAGGGGTCGGGAACCTATGGCTCGCGAGCCATATATGGCTCTTCTGGTGACAGCATATGGCTCCCAGAAATTTTTGAGTAAAAAATAAAATAATTTTTTTTTTTTTTTTTTAATACTTGTGATATTTCTTAATAATACTGTGTCATTTAAAAGTAAACAGAAATTAGTTTTGAAGATACAGCTAATAGTATCTGTAGCTAAAGAGCAGAGCTGGCGAGGGAACACAAGTGGACAGAAATTTAAAATCTTCAACCTGAAGACCAGCTGATTCTTAAAACTTGGAACAAGCTTCCTGTGACATACCACACAATGCAGCGTGAGTATTGCCGTATTGACCATGTTTGGCTCTACATATGCATGTGGGCAGTCATTCTCGCATATGAGGAACATTAAGACCAACCTACGCTCACGTTTAACTGATGGAAGCCTCAACGCCTGCATGAAGCTCAACCTCAGCACGTATGAACCAGATTACAAGGCCATCAGCAAAACCATGCAGCACCAGAAGTCGCATTAAAAGTAAGACATATTTAATTTATTATATGTTAAAAATACTATATGGCTCTCAATGAAATATATTTAGAAATATTTGGCTTTTATGGCTCTCCCAGTCAAAAAGGTTCCTGACCCCTGCACCAGAGGATGGCAAACTGAAATAATACAAAATGTTTAGCCTTCATGGCAAATACATTTTATTTTTCATTTTTTGGTCATTTTGTTTTCAACCAAATGTTGATGACATAAATGTTTAGTATCACAACAAAGATTGTCAATCACAAATGTAATGTAATTTAATAAAAAAATACCGTCAACAAAAAGAAAGTCCATCTGTCGTCACCTTCAGCAAACTGAAACCTGATTGATTGAAAACTTTATTAACAGATTGCAGAATGGGTACAGTACAGCTCAATACATACAATTGTTAAGGGGATGCAGACCAGAGAGACTTTCGTCTTGTTTACATCAGGGTCCCCCATTTTCAATTCATCATAACATATATGACATACAGATAGACAGTACTGCTACATCTATACATTTATGACATACCAGATTTGCAAATACAGTACTGTTTGTGATACAAAAAGAGTCCAGAAAAGAGAGTATATACTAGGGGTGGGGGAAAAAATCGATACGTAGTAGTATCGCGATACTTTACGTGGCGATACTGTATCGATACAGGGACGCCAAGTATCGATATTTAATTATTCATACCAAAATGAATAATCTTTAGCCAATCAGCTGCGGCTCCCTGGAAAAAAGAAAAAATAATAATATATATATATATTTTTTTCCTTTTTTCTTTTCTTTTGGAGATCGATGTCATACTGTGACACTGAAATGAAAAAATATTTCATCAACTAAAATATTTAGTGAACAAAAATATTTCATCAACTAAAATATACAGTACGTCACACCCCGCGCCTCTCCCTGCCGTCTGCAAGTGGCTAATCTTGAGTTTCCGCCCCCCCCCCCAGTAAGCTAACCATGGATAAATCCAAAAAAAGGAAAGTCTGAGGAAAATAGAGGGTTTAATTCAGCGTGGACAGATTAATTTGCTTTCACGACTAACGATGCAGGCTTACCTGTATGTGGTGCGAAATTTGCAAACAACGAAACATTTTCATTTTATTTTATATATTTTCCACAAATAAGGGAAGGACTCAAATAGAGCTGCATAGTTCAGGGTTTTATTTCAAAGTAGGTCTACAAATGCCAGTATTTTTTCTCCTTTTCTGTGTTTTATTTCAAAGTAGGTCTACACATGGTAGTCTTTTTTCAAAGTGGACTACTTTTTATTTGATAAATGTTCCACAAATAAGGGAAGGACTATACCTGAATAGTTCAGGGTTTTATTTCAAAGTCGGTCTACAGACACCAGTGTTTTGTCTCCTCTTCTGTGTTTTATTAAAGCATTACATCACGTGCAGGAGTGGGTTGTGAGAATTAGACCATGCCTAGGGGTGGTCGTTAGGCTTGAGGCTAGGCATGGTCTAATTCTCACAACCCACGGCTGCACGTGGTGTAATGGCTTTTATACAACTGGCGCATTCATCCAACCGTATTGCTATACAATAAACACACATTAATTGAAGATTTATTTAAAAAACCATCCGCCAGAAAAAGTAGTTCCCAAAAAAAAAAGAGACGTTGCCTCCATGTGGAAGCAGCTCGGAAGTGCATCCAACTGTTCTCAGTAAGACATCCAACAAACTAAGACATCCAACTGTCTCTCAACTAAGACATCCAACAAACTAAGACATCCAACTGTCTTTCAACTAGGCATCCAACAAACTAAGACATCCAACTGTCTTTTAACTAGGCATCCAACAAAATAAGACATCCAACTGTCTTTCAACTAGACATCCAACAAACTAACACATCCAACTTTTCTTTTCTTACCTACTTTCTATAGAATTTCATTATTAGATGCTTCTATAGAAAGTAGGTAAAACAACAACAAAAAAGTTTTCTTTGCCCTATAGGGGGAAAAAAAACATCTTTGCCCTATATAGCGGGGGGGGGGGGGGGGGTTCTTTTCCCTATAAGATTTTTTTTTTTTTTTTTTAACCGACTTTCTATAGAAGCAGCTGGGAGGTGCGCTGTTTTAAGTGAGCGTGGATTATTGAATTGATTGATTGATTGCTAATTTTATTACTGTCCGCCTTGTTTCCAACTGGTTAAGTTTAGGCCCTCTTTCGAAGTTGGTTAGAGTTTGGAATCAAGGCTGGTGGTCTATCGCCCTGCTCTAAATACAAACTCTAACCTTAACCAACTTCGAAAGAGGGCCTAAACTTAACCAGTTGGAAACAAGGCGGACAGTAATAAAATTTGCTGTTTCCAACTGGTTAAGTTTAGGCCCTCTTTCGAAGTTGGTTATGGTTAGAGTTTGGAATCAGGGCTGGTGGTCTATCGCCCTGCTCTAAAGACAAACTCTAACCTTAACCAACTTCGAAAGAGGGCCTAAACTTAACCAGTTGGAAACGAGGCGGACAGTAATAAAATTAGCAATCAATCAATCAATTCAATAGTCCACCTCACTTAAAACAGCGCACCTCCCAGCTGCTTCTATAGAAAGTAGGTAAAAAAAATAAAAAAATAAATGTCAATCAATCAATTCACGCGATTTTCTATTTTGTTCCACAATGACTCATGACCCATCAATTACATCATCCAACATTCTTTAAGCAACTAACACATTCGCCGTGACAGAATCGTTTTTCATTTAGTCTTTATGACCCTATTGATCCATATGACTGTTTCAGCCAATCAGAATCGAGAAATTTGCATGCCATTGTATAATTAAAAATAGGCCTACACAGCCAGTATTTTTTCTCCTCTTCATAAGAGTTTGAGGTTTCCCTTTGTTATAACAGGTAAAAACAGCAATAAAAAGTCAAATTCTTTCTTTTTGTTGCTTTATTACTTTGGGTATGCAATTGTCAGGCGTTTTATGCTAAATGTGGGGTATGCTTGGGGAAATATATAACGTTATACACTGTGTTATCTTCATTTTAAGGGTAAATAGGTTGTGCGGCTCCCTGAGCATTTTATTTTGTGGGAGGGGGGAAAAGTGGCTCTTTTGATAGTAAAGGTTGCTGACCCCTGCCCTAGTGGGAGTATTTAAAAAATATATATATATTATATATACTATTCCATTATGATTTTAAGTCCTTTATGTATTTAAAAATATAATTAGACATTATAGATGTCTCTGCAGTCTCTTGTCTTCCTTGTATTATTTTTCATATCCACTAGATCAGGGGTCTCAAACTCAATTTACCTGGGGGCCGCTGGAGGTAGAGTCTGGGTGAGGCTGGGCCGCATCAAATATTCCACAAAAAAAGGGTTTCAAGTATTCAATAAAAAAGTACAACTGATCCAATCTTCTCAATCTTTAGCAATAACATTTCAGAACATGAACAGTTCTTCAGAACATGAACGGTTCTTAAGAACAGGCTTCTCAGTGGTGTCAGTGGACTCATCCACAGCTATGGAAATGCACTGTGCATTTTTTTAATTCTATCACAAAGCTGTTTAATTAAATCACCAGCCAGTATTTCAGTTATTCTGGTTGCTGTGCGATCTGAGGGGGATTTGCTTTTGTTTGCCTTCAAACATGGTCTCCATCACTTCAGTCATACATTATTTTCAAATTGCCACCCTTCACAAGAGCTACCGTTTCTTGGCATATAGTCACATTGGTTTGGTGCTGGGACTCAGGATGAATGCATATTTTTCAGTCCATTCACCTTTGAATTGCAGTCGACTTTTCTTTTACTGACCATCTTTGAAAATGCTATATTTTTCTACTGCCTGCTGGCGAAACTAGGCTAGTAGCTACATTTATCTCATAGAGATAAAACTGGGAACGAGGTTACTGTAGATGCGCTGTTAACTCTCTGCTCTGACTCGGACTGAAAGAGACGACACGCATTCCGTGAAGACCCGCCCTACTCCCCTACTCTGCATCTGATTCGCAGACTGTGGGTGAGGGGGAAAACACTGACGGAACGCTGAATGTGATTGGACCAGACCCGTACACAGACACAGACAGAGTGACAGACAGTGGCAGTGCAGCCGGACATGCAGAGCACTGCTCGCAGTCAGAGGAGATAGCGAGGATGCATTTGCCTTCCACTTTACTTGATATCACTCCGGAATCACGTTTCAACCAAGTCACTAACGTAACGTTGCTGTCATGAGCCTGCCCTATGGTAGCCTACAAGTGATAAAATAAATAAAACTTCCAACTCTCGCGCAACGACTCGGCAAACAGTTGCGCGCGGGCCGCATTAACACTAAACTTTGATGTCAAGTAGGGGGCCGCAAAATATCATCCAGCGGGCCGCAATCGGCCCGCGGGCCGCGAGTTTGAGACCCCTGCACTAGATGGAGAGCGGTAGGATTAAAGCACTGATATTCAGGATCTAGTAATCTTGAAAGGTCTGGATCAGGGTGATCCTATCCTGAACTGCTTTGAAATACCGTTAGAAAATCTGTCCAAGGGCGGTTAGGTGGCCGAGCGGAGATTGCGTTCGTCACCAGCCCCGGAGCTGAGCTGGATTTGCCTGTTCGAATCCAGCTCACAGCTCCGGGGTTGTCACCAGCTTGGCTGGCCGTCTGCACTGATACAATTGGCTGTATCAGAGGGTGGGAGAAGCTGGCGGGGTGGGTCCGGGTCGTTGTAAACAGCGACTCCTACAGTTCGGTCGGGGCGCCTGCTAAGCGCGGATTGGACGTGAGGGGGATAGTGTGGTCCTCCCACACGCTACGCCCTCTCAATGAGAATCCGCGCTGCCAGGTGAAAAGAAGCGGTGATTGGCTGGACGTGTGTCGGAGGAAGCACGTGGTAGCCTCCACTCTCCCAGATGATCTGACTGTGGGGGGTAAGTGCGCAGCGACCAGGAAGGGACTGGGAATTGGCATACGACTAACATTGGGATGGGAGAAAAATCGGAGGAAAATGGAGGGGGAAAAAGACAAAAAAAAAAAATAAAAATCTGTCCGAGTTGTCTGATCCTGGATCACAAAAAAATGGGATTTCAAAAGCTGATCTGATTGAGATTAAAAGTTTTGAACTACTGGGCGGGCGGCTACGTGGCGTAGTGGGCAAGGCGCTCACCACGAAATCTGGAGACGCTGGGCTTGCCTGTTCGAGCCCAGCGCTCCACATTTGCTTTCAGTTTAGCTGGTCGTCCGTACTAATACACATTGGCCGTATTAGGGGGTGGGAAACTGATGGGTGGGGATCGGGCGTTGTGGACAGAGACTCCTACAGGTCGGTTGGTGCGCCTGCGCAGTAGAATCAGGAAGTGTCGGGGGCAGCGTGAGCCTCCCACGCGTTACTCCTCGCCACTGAGAGATCGAGCTGCGCAGGTGAAAAGATGCGACTGCTGTTACCTCAAGTACCGGAGGGGACTTGTGCTATGTATGACTTAGTCCACATTGCCACCGGCTTGTGGGAGGCAAGAAACAGCATTCGTGACAGGGGAGGGTTGAATTGGATGATACGAAATTGGGATGGGAGAAAATATAGAACATTTGAGAAAAAGTGGATACATTTTTTCTTTTTTGAACTACTGGGCCCGGATGTCTACTGTCTTCCAGGTTTCATTGAGTAAAGCTTAGCTTGGTTACTTTCAGGAAGTGGATTTATACTTTACTCCCAAAAATTACTAAAAAGTTCACTGACATTCTCTACAACCAAAACAATCACAACAACAGTTACCCCCCCCCCCCCCCCCCACCTCCTCCAATGTACAGTTTCTTCATCAAATGTATATACTCTCTTCTTTTTTTTCTTTTTTTAAACTCTTTGTATCACAAACAGTACTGTATTTGTAAATCTGGTATGTCATAAATGTATAGATGTAGCAGTACTGGGGGCGGCTAAGTGGCGCAGTGGGCAAGGCGCTCGCCACTAGTGCAGGAGATGCTGGGTTCGAGCCCAGCTCTCGGCGTTGCTACCAGCTTGGCTGGTCGATCATACTAACACAATTGGCAGTGTTAGGGGTGGGAAGTTGGTGGGTGGGGATCGGACGTTGTGGACAGCGACTCCTACAGGTCGGTTGGTGCGCCTGCGCAGCAGAATCAGGAAGCAACGGGGGCGGTGTGACCCTCCCACGCAGACCCTCGCCGCTGAGAGATCGCGCTGTGCAGGTGAAAAGATGCGACGGCTGCCTCCTCGTGTACCGGAGGGGACACGTGATGCAAGGCTTCGTCCACATTGCAGCCGGCCAGTGGGAGGCATGGCCTAACAACGTTCGAGACAGGGGAGGGTAGAATTGGACAATACGAAAATTGGGATGGGAGAAAAATAGAAAATGGGAGAAAAGTATAAATATAGTAAAAAATAAAGATGTAGCAGTACTGTCTATCTGTATGTATGTCATGCATGTCATATATGTTATGATGAATTGAAAATGGGGGACCCTGATGTAAACAAGACGAAAGTCTTTCTCTGGTCTGCATCCCCTTAACAATTGTGTGTATTGAGCTGTACTGTATTGTACCCATTCTGCAATCTGTTAATACAATTTTCAATCAATCAATCAATCATGGAAGTGGCCAGTTTAACCCCCATGCAAACAATGAATCTTCCAAGTGTAGTCAGATCAGCTGTTTACTTCATCGTCGACTGGTCATCACAAATCATAACAGAATTAGGTGCTGCATGTTGCTACTGTAACTTGACACTGATAACAAGCAAGGAGACAAAAATGTAACTTCCCTACTGCACAGTAGGAGCTGATGTTTGACCTACTGAACAGTAGATTCTAAAAGCATAGTGAGGGTAGTAGCTTCTGTCTGATTGTGTAGGTACTGAGGGTAGTAGGGTTAGTAGCTTCTGTCTGATTGTGTAGGTAGTAGGGTTAGTAGCTTCTGTCTGATTGTGTAGGTAGTAGGGTTAGTAGCTTCTGTCTGATTGACTGTAGGTAGTAGGGTTAAGTAGCTTCTGTCGGATTGTGTAGGTACTGAGGGATTTCAGACACGGCCTATCTACATAGTTACAGAACAACCCTGCATCAAAACGGTACATGTATTCGTCCCGTGACTTCACGGTACGGACGTCACGGTTCGGTAAGTCCAGCCATACGACCAGTGGTGCAGTGCTGGGCAACCGCGGTCAAACGGCGTTTGGGCTTCGAAGTGCGCGCATCCTATTATTATGCAAAGTCTAGGTGATAAGTGCCTAGACTTTGCATAATAATAGGATACCGTTTGGCCTCCGCCCATATTACGACTGCACCCCTGCATACGACGACTACGTCTCATACCACTAGGTGAAACTAGGGTTGCACGTTTTACAAATGTATGCGCAATATCTTATCAAGCTTGTATTGCCACATTTAGATGATGAATAAAACGTTAAAGCTTGTGATGACAAGCCGACAGAACAAATTAACAACTGAGCACTGGGCTGTTTCTCCCCTTCTCCCCTTCTCCCCTCCCCCCTACTACAGGTGTCCCTGAAACAAAACCATGAATGAATGGTATTTGTAACACAATAGGCTGAAAAAGTTTCACATTTTCTTGTTCGCCTAATAATGTTAGCCAATGGAAAGACACACACACACAAACGTTCGCGCTACTTTCCCCTCAGCTCATCAGAGAGAGAAAACTAACACGCAAACATAGTTTTGCTGATCTGGCCCTCTGAGATCCTCTCCAGTCGAGCTGCAGTGTTTAAATCCAAAATATTGATAAATCCTCTGCCATTGTTGTGTAACATGGCATCTCTTCTCGAGAGTCTTTCTCTGCCTCACGTGAAGTTAAATCTACTCTAGAAGTGAAACTGAAAGTATACACCGGTGGGGGCTAAAATGATTATTGCTAAAATGGTGATCTATACAATTGTCAAGCAAGAAAGAAAAGTGTGCAACTTTTTTCTTCAGTTTTATGACAATAAAGACTCACCTGTAAAACCCCCACAGGCGATGGGTCTTCACCTGCCTCATGCCCCTCCCCCAGACAGCGACGAAGAGGCGGAACCAGAGGGGGTGGTGGTTGAGCATAGCCACGCCTCCATCCCCATGGATGCAGGTGAGGCCTCATGGCGCATAGTTTACCTCTACAAAACTCACTTCATTGACCATATTCACATGGTGGCCATTTTGTTATTATGTCATGTTAAAATAGGGTTGAAAGGGATCTCAATCTAAGCATGACATAAGAGCAAAATGGCCAGTGTGTGAATATGGTAAAAGGTTAAAACAAGTGGGTAACTGAATCGTCTTCCACAATACCCATTTATCAGCTGTGATGTGAATGTGACCTTCTAGAGATTGAGCAAAAATCATCTTTTTCTATCACACTGATTTGATCACCTACGTGCTCTAATTGGATCCAGCGTGGGTCCGCACTGTGGCGTGGCAGAGCCACATCTCCAGTCTGATCAGTGTGTCTGACTCCCACTTAAACTGCACGACATGTTGTCTGTTAGGGTACCTTGTGTGTACTGCACCCGTGTATACTTTACTTACTCATAGTATATATTTCAATTCTATAGTGTTTATTGTAACCATATTTATTGTAATGTATAATATAACTGATAGGGCATACAGACCCTCATCTGCACCTTTGATCACACTGCCTACTTGCTCATTATGCATATATTATATTGTTTACACTGCCTATTTTAACTTTTCTACTGTACTATAATTTGTATTGCCTGTTTTTAAGTCTTTCTACTATTACCCTGCCCATACCTGTACCTCCCCTCCCCCTCCTCCATGCTGCTATGATGCCTGAATGTCCCCAAGGGGATCAATAAAAGGAATATCTTATTCTAGTGTTGTGAGAGTCTGTTGATGTGTCCCTGTCGTCCCCCAGACCACGTGGAGCTGGTGAAGAGGACCATGGCGGCGGTGGCCCTGCCCTCCCTGGGCGTCCCGGCCTGGGCACAGGACATCTCCGACGACCAGTGGAAGGACATGGTGCAGCAGACCCTGGACACGCGTCAGAGCTCCGCCGGCTTCAGGCTGCACAGCAACTGAGCCACGACCTGAACTGAGCTCTAAACTCTTTAAATTCCTCCACTGGACACACCTCTTCATTTCACAAACGGGTGTCTTAAGTGCGCGTTGTGTCCGTCTACGCTACGTGACACAGTTTCTGACTTTCCCCAGAAAGAGCTCTAGTGAGTCAGTGGAACAAAGACGGTCTCAGAGACGCTGGTGTTTTTCTCCTCTTGCCCCGCTGGTCCCTGCCCTGACTGGCCGGAACCATTTTCCAGTCTCACACCAGCTGTCTGAGGTCTCTGTGAGTTCCATTTATCTGAGAATCTGTTTCATATCCTTTGTTGTCACTCGTCACGGCGACCACCTGTGGTGCCATTTTGTGTCCCTCCGATAAGAATGAGGTAAGTGACCCATCTCAAACGCCACCCTCTTCTCTGTCCTCCAATCGCGACTGTAGTTTGTGCGAGGAAAGCAACACTTGTGATTGGAGGATCAAGAAAAGAGGGTAGAGTTTTGAGATAGGTCTATTCATGGTTGGTTTAAATCACCACCGTGAACCGGCCCATTCATTCCTTCATTTGTTATGTGAAGGATCATACAGACCCAGTGCATTGTGGGAACCCGTTACAGTCACGTTTCTGTAATGTTCCAAGGTTGAGGTAAGTGACTCGTGGGTTGTTGAGACTAGTGTTGCTCACTGCAGATAAAAATGCCTGCTTCCAGTGCCAGTCCCGTGGTTGCCAGAATCTACCGTCGCCAAGGGAACATAAGATCTTCTCAACCTGGTGACCCAAACGTCTTGTAATGTTCACTTTCATTCCTTGAAAATCCAGTGTCCTATGCATGACTGAACAAGCCTACATTCTGTTGCAAGACTCTGTGTGCATTTCAAGAATTCAAGCCCTTTATTAATAGTTGGAATACCCCAAGTCATGTTTGAGAGTGTAGAGTAACCCTCGGTAACCAGTGGAATACCCCAAGTCATGTTTGAGAGTGTAGACTGTAGAGTAACCCTCGGTAACAGTTGGAATACCCCAAGTCATGTTTGAGAGTGTAGAGTAACCCTCGGTAACAGTTGGAATACCCCAAGTCATGTTTGAGAGTGTAGAGTAACCCTCTAACAGTTGGAATACCCCAAGTCATGTTTGAGAGTAACCCTCGGTAACAGTTGGAATACCCCAAGTCATGTTTGAGAGTGTAGAGTAACCCTCTGTAACAGTTGGAATACCCCAAGTCATGTTTGAGAGTGTAGAGTAACCCTCTGTAACAGTATTTCTACCATAACGCCTTTTTATCCGTTTTAAATTTTTCTGTTTCTTTTTAGTGTTTTGACGATTACCATATTGCAAAATTGAATCAACGTCTTTGAATCATATGTATATATATGAAAATTAACATCTGAAACAAATGAACATGAACAGCAGCGAGAGGCAGGTTTTCTGGTGCCGGCTGTGGGACTGTAGACACTGGAACTCTAATGGATGTCAAACAATGTTCACTTTATTCTTTGACTTTATTTTTCTTTCTGTACATACATGAACATCTGTACAAAATATGCCTTTCATATTATGTACTGCTCTACCTAATTAAAGTACAACATATGTACATTATGACTTGGAAAGCAGCTTCAAGAATAGTGTCGGGACTGGACTGATGGGGCAGAGGTGGTGCAGAGGAGAGACCCTCAATTTCAACATGTCCTCTTTGTGTGTCTCGACTGCTGGATGGAATGAACTGGTCTCCAGCGTAACTGTCACCGACATGCATTACAATGTTATCTCGACCGCTAGTGTTTAATCAGTCGTGAGTACAGCCGGCGCTGGACCCTGGTCCAGAGGGAGAACAGGTCCGATGACAATTGCAGGACTTTGTTGAAACGTGTGAACTCTTCAAAGCTTTTTTTTTTGTATCTTTTTCTCCGCCTGATTTTAAATTTGTCTCCCCATCCCAATTTAGTCTTTATGCCAATTCCCCCCCTCCCCTACCTGGTTGTTGTGCGCATGTTCCTCCTACTGGTCAGTACAAGGGAACCCTGAAGTCTACCACACGCTTCCTCCGACACGTGGAGACAGCCAGTGGCTCTCTTCTCACCTGGCAGCGAGGACTCATTGGTGAAGCGTAACGCGTGGGAGGTCACGCTGCCTTCACCATTTCCTGCCTTTCGCTGAGCAGGCGCCCAGACCTGACCTGTAGGCGTCGCTGTCCACAATGCCAGGTTATCACCCTCGACTTCCCTCCCGCTAACTCAGCCAAACGAGTTTGGCTCCGCTACGCCATCCGACCGCCCTTAAACTCTTCACAAATCTGAACGAATTCAAATCTCTTTGTCCAACAGTTCAAGTTAGCTAAGAATTACTCATAACTAGCGTTTGTTTGTTTGTCACACAGGTATCTTCACAAGAATTATAAAGAGGTCAAAGGACACGTTTGGGTCCGGCAGCCTGGGAGGGAGGGAGGTATCGGTCCCCACCAGTCAGTGGAATGATCAGTGATTGACAGGAAAGCTCTCGAGACACAACCGTACGATGGGAGAACAATAGACCGCTCTCAAGCCCCACCCTCTTTTCTTGATCTCTCGCAACGGTTGGTTCCCCTCCGCGATCAAGAAAAGAGGGCGGGGCTTGAGAGAGGTCAATAGGGAGGTGTAGTGGTTATGTCATTGTCTTTTCTGGCCGGTCCACCTCGCTTGAAATCGCAATGTATTTCCCCATTGCCCATTTCTAAATCGTCTTGTTTAAAACAAATAAAGCATTAACATTTGCATGGTGTACCTTTCTGTGCGTATTCATCCACAATCTATAGCTCAACATGAAAATATTTGCAATTAATCGTAAAATAATTACGTAAAATTGTATTTCAACCAAAAACACTTAAACAATGTTTGATAGAAGGGGACTCATTTTGTGCAAAAATGGAAAGCTTGCCAATGTTCATGAGGTATAGCCGATAATCCATTTTCCCAATGATAAATCCCTAAACGGGTGGACCGCACTACACCTCCCTATAGGACAATGTACAGCAACAGAATGGAGGGAATGCGGTCTGTGGGGGAGACAGGGAACGGGTGTTACAGTAGCAAAGTGTAAACATACAAGACGGCGAGATGAGGCAGAGGGAGCAGTACCCTGAGCCAATATACACAACAATATACATAATATACACAAATATCTGCAACAGTAACTGCAGGCAAACTTTCGACTTCCTTCCCATATAATGTGCCTGAATAAAGCAAGTTATATTTGTTTAAAACTTGTGTTTATTTATGTCCTATAAGGAGGATTGTTTTCGCGCGTGTCCATGCACTGTGCATGTGTTGGGTTTCTTCTAAAGAATATTGCTTTAGGCTTTTGGGATAAAAATCGAGGTACAAACTGAGGAAGAGACTCGTGGAGTGAAGGAGGTAAAGATACCAAGGATGTTTCTGTTTAAGATTCACGTGAGCTAAAAGTTTTTTGTTTACATTACGAGGCTGTCTAGATAGGAGTTTTGTTTTGTGGGGGGGAAATAAAGACAGGAGAGAAAGACCAGACGGCTGCATGGAAACAGCAGAAATAAGACGGGAGAGAAAGACCAGACGGCTGCATGGAAACAGCAGAAATACGACGGGAGAGAGACCAGACGGCTGCATGGAAACAGCTGAAATACGACAGGAGAGAAAGACCAGACGGCTGCATGGAAACAGCAGAAATACGACGGGAGAGAAAGACCAGACGGCTGCATGGAAACAGCTGAAATATGACAGGAGAGAAAGACCAGACGGCTGCATGGAAACAGCTGAAATACGACGGGAGAGAAAGACCAGACGGCTGCATGGAAACAGCTGAAATACGACATGAGAGAAAGACCAGACGGCTGCATGGAAACAGCAGAAATACGACGGGAGAGAAAGACCAGACGGCTGCATGGAAACAGCTGAAATATGACAGGAGAGAAAGACCAGACGGCTGCATGGAAACAGCTGAAATACGACAAGGAGAGAAAGACCAGACGGCTGGTATGGAAACAGGACAAGCAGCAGTATCGTCCATTGGAATAGAATAATACAAATAAAAATACATATGAATCTTTACAAATAAAAAATAATGAGCAAGGGTGAAAACAGATATCAGAATGTACAGACAAGCAGCAAAATAAAAGGTTCCGTTACTGGGAGACGATGGACGGAGAGCCTTCAGCTTGACTTCTGGAGAGATTCTACACCTTAACTCATTCTGCGCCAACCACGTATTATGACGCGTTTGCTCGACAACCGTTGGGCGCCAAACACGTAATAATACGTTTTTGGATAGTTTTTCCGATTTTAATATCAATATTACACTCACGGACCTATACGTTACCGCTGAAAGCCATACTGAGACACAAAGTGCAGTACCGGCCAGATCCTGCTAGGTGGCAGTATCGCCCACCCTTTGAAACCCTGTTCCAGACCCTGTGTTACATTTAAACCCCTCCGGGCGCAGAATTTAGACGGAGCCAAGTAAATAGCTTCATCCGACCACTTCGAAGCACATCTACAGTAGCACACTCGATCCATAAGTTGTGCCAAATTATGTCCGGGACCAGATGGACATCAATATTGGAAATCGCGATCAGACAATTGGAATATTCTTTTTGGAATAACCCCGATCAAAGGTAAGGACTGTCTGACGTCAATTCCACCTTGATCCTACAATGTTTTCATATCGATCCAGCTGATCAGCGTGTGTGGTGTTCAAAACGAATACCGTTACTGGCGATCAAAGCATAAAAAAACATGATGAAACATAATACCTATTATATACATTTGATTTGGAAATAGTAGCGTGTCCAGGCAAGAAACGCCAATGCTTATAGCAGAATTCACGTAGCGCCCTATAACTCAGCTTTTCAGGAATTCGCCCGGATCACTCCTAAACTATACAATATTCACCACGGGATAACGCGCGAACGTATACATAAAAAATTTCTCTTTTTTGCATGTTCGACGGAAGAAAGTCACTGTCAAATGACCATAGTATTGTCTCCATAGCTATAATATAAATATAGCTCTCCAAACTAGTGACGCACAGTGAAAGTGGGCTATGGAAACCTGGCGCATTAGCTATAAGGATAAGGCTAATGGCTGGCGCCCAATGAGTTAAGAACACAGAGAGCCTTCAGAGAGCCTTGAACTGGGTCTCTCAGTTGTCTCTGTCGAAAAGTGCCTCCGGCTGCAGGAATCCCCTCCCCCTCAAAGTGAAGCAGCACACAGCCATCTGTTGCCGATTTGCGAGGAGGTAACCTATTGTTTTCCGTACTATAGCCAGGCCTAATACACACCAGTAATGGCGATCGCGATGGAACTACTGGATTATTCATTTTGGAGTACCTGCTAAGGTAAAGTCTATTTTAGGTATATTTTACCGAACCTAAAACATGCTTTTGTATTGATCGCAGCGTCGTAAAACGACCCCCCCCCTTGATGACTTTGTGAAGAAACTTCTATATAGTATAGTTTGATTTGGAAATAATATAGGTTTCAGGCGAGCAACCCGAACGATTTGCTCTGGAGAGATTCTACATCTTAAGAACACAGAGAGCCTTCAGCTTGAGTTCTGGAGCGATTCTACACCTTAACACGAACCCATCATGTCTCTTCCATACTCGCCTACATTTTCTTTTCTTTTTGACACAGTGACGTGATAATCTATCTCTCAGCTACATACTCTACATACCTTACTTATCAAAAATACAAGAGGCTGTATTACTGCCACGATGAGACATTTGGTCAAGACTCATACAGACATGACATTAATAACATTCAGCTTACTGGAGGTTGTTTAAGTGCTTTGAGTGGGTTACTTTGACCAAACCAAAGTCTCTGCCGTATCAACGTCGTACACGACGTTCAATAGACCAGAATGAAAGAATGTTTAAAAAAAGAAAAAGCTCTAAAAACGTATATGCATTTCCTCATGCAAACACCAACGTCTGAAGCTCGACTTGTTTCTCATTGATTGGGATGAAAACAACCGACTAGTTTACAATCATGCCGTTAGCAGACCACGTACCAACAGGAGACAAACCATAAGGCCATGATTCTTCTTCAAGGATGCAAAGACATGAAGTTCTGTAGGAGATCTGTTCTAGATCCTAGAGTTCTAGAGTCGCAGCAACACATGTTGGTAAATTAAAGATAAGTATGTCAAAAAATTATAATAATAATCATTAAAATGAAGATTACAAGGCGGTCATCTTTGATTTTTTGTTCTCTGTTGTTGCCTTGCTTTAAAAAAGGAGCCTAGTGGCTCAGAAAGTAGTAACTCAGACGCTTGGTTTCCTTCTGACCGCTGGGTACATATAGTTCATATACATTCACTCTGTCTTTACACCAGCCGCTCAGAGACACAGCTCTTCTTAATGTTCGGGCCTGTGACCCAAAGTGAGAACTCGTCTCGTCCTGGAACCGGGTTAATTAAAACATACTTGTATATATATACTGTGTGGGGCCCCAGAAACAGAACCCAGACTCATTTTGAGTCTGGTTTACAAAACACTGCCCACGCGGGTCGTCGGAGGTGGTGGTGGCGCTGGAGGAGGTGGTGGCGCTGGAGGAGGTGGTGGCGCTGGAGGAGGTGGTGGTGGTGTTGGAGGAGGTGGTGGCGGTGTTGGAGGAGGTGTTGGTGGTGGGGGGGCATGGAATCAGAGTGTGGACGACATGACGACGCACTCTGGACCCATTCAGACGGCAACACGGACCAAAACAAAAATAAACATGCTTCACCGATGCAACACTTAATACTATTGTTGTATTCTTGTGTGCGACTGCATTAGTCCTCGTGCAACAACCTGCCCACTGGAGGCAAGTCTGGATACATGTTTGTAGAAATGGGGGGTGATTATATTTTGTGTGTGTGTGTGTGTGTATCTCCGAAGGCCGTGCTTCATCTGCCAACGAGTCTCCAGTCCGGCAGAGATGAGGGTGAGGAGGCGGGACTTTGGCAGAGCCCGAGAGAGAGAGAGAAGAGTCATGATTGGTCAGGTGCACAGCAGGTGATTTCACTGGATGAGGCGGAGAGGAGGGGCCATGGAGTGAAGTTGCCCTTGAAGCACTGACCAGAGATCAGCTTCTCAGTCCCCCAACCTCAATTTTTAACTGTTAACGGGGAAACTGTAAAACTGAGCTCAGATCAGCGCCTTTAGGGGCGATTTCACCTCACTCCCCTGAGGAGGAGTGAGGGGGGGGGGGGGGGAGGAGTCAGGCTCAGAAGCTAGCGTCCCTCCCCGGCGGTCAGAGCGCCTCCCGATTGGCCGCCAGGTACTCTCCCCGGTCAGAGTGCCTCCTGATTGGCCGCCAGGTACTCCCCCCGGTCAGAGCGCCTCCTGATTGGCCGTCAGGTACTGCCCCCTGTCAGAGCGCCTCCTGATTGGCCGTCAGGTACTCCTCGGCTCTCTTGTGTGCCTCCAGGGCTTTGATGGTGTAGACATCCTGCGGCAGCTCAGACTTCCGCCGCGTCAAGACCTTGTCCTTCTTCATGTCCTTCATACCCTGGAGGACAAGAGGAGACACAGGTCAGTGAGAGACAGAGAGAGGGCAGGTTAAAGGTCACTGAGAGACAGAGAGAAGGCAGGTTAAAGGTCACAGAGACAGAGAGAGGGCAGGTTAAAGGTCACTGAGACACCACACAGCATACAGGTTGTTTTCCAATGTGTGCAATAGATCAGTCTGTAGTAGCCAGCGTCCTCTTCTATGCTGTGGTACGCTGGGGGGGGGGGGGGGGGGGGGGTCTACATCAACTCCACCAACAAACTGAACAAGCTGGTGAGGAAGACTAGCTCTGTAGTGGGAGTCAAAGTGAACAAGCTGGTGAGGAAGACTAGCTCTGTGGTGAGTCAAACTGAACAAGCTGGTGAGGAAGACTAGCTCTGTGGTGAGTCAAACTGAACAAGCTGGTGAGGAAGACTAGCTCTGTAGTGGGAGTCAAACTGAACAAGCTGGTGAGGAAGACTAGCTCTGTGGTGAGTCAAACTGAACAAGCTGGTGAGGAAGACTAGCTCTGTAGTGGGAGTCAAACTGAACAAGCTGGTGAGGAAGACTAGCTCTGTAGTGAGTCAAACTGAACAAGCTGGTGAGGAAGACTAGCTCTGTAGTGGGAGTCAAACTGAACAAGCTGGTGAGGAAGACTAGCTCTGTGGTGAGTCAAACTGAACAAGCTGGTGAGGAAGACTAGCTCTGTGGTGAGAGTTAAACTGAACAAGCTGGTGAGGAAGACTAGCTATGTAACCTACCAGGAGGAGGTTGATGTACTGGCACACTGGTGCCGGGATAACAGCCTACTCCTGAACATTGGTAAAACCGTGGATCGTGAATTTTAGGAGAATACAGCAGGGGACACACAAGCCACTGTGGATAAATGAGGCTATCATAGACAGTAGGGGTGTAAAGGTACACGTATCCGTACCAAACCGAACCGTTTCAGTGTGTACCGTACCGTACGGCTGTGTAGTGTACCGAACGAAAACAATGTTAAAAGTTAACCACTAACGACCGCCCACCGGGGGCTGTTTTTTTTTCCCACAATCTAATATAATAATTATTATAAAAAATTTAAATAAAAATGTACAAGTCGATTATTAATTTCAATATAGAATATTCGTTGACAGCCCTACAAGTACAATTAGTTACTGCACACTACACACTGCACACTATTCCCGAGTGGAACATGGAAAGCCAACCTTCCCCCACTGAACCAAAAACCCTTACCGAACCTCGACTTCAAAACCGAGGTACGTACCGTACCGTGGTTTTTGTGTACCGTTACACCCCTAGTAAACAGGGTGAGCAGTTCTAAGTACCTGGGAGTCCACATCACAGAGGACCTGACATGGACAACTCACATAGACACTGTGGTAAAAAAGGTGAAACAGCCCCTCTACCACCTGAGACAATTAAGGAAGTTCAGAGTATCAGGGAAGATACTCCACTCCTTCTACTCCGGGGCTGTAGAGAGCATTCTGACTGGGAACATCACTGCCTGGTTTGGGAACAGCACGGCACAGGACAGGAAGGCCCTACAGAGAGTGGTGCGCTCAGCAGAGTGTACTATGGGTATTGCACTACCAGCCCTGCACGACTTATATAACAGGAGGTGCAAATCCAGAGCCTGCAGAATAATGAAAGACCCTCACCACCCCAACAACAGCCTGTTCAAGCTGCTGCGGTCAGGCAAGAGCCTCCGCATATACGCAGCAAGAACAGAGAGACTCAGGCTCAGCTTCTTCCCTCAGGCCCTCAGAACACTGATCTCTCCACACACAAGCACACATGGACACACACATTCTGCACTCGCTCACACACAAACAAACCATAGGTCACTTTAAACACACAAGAAAAGGACACTTAAAGAAAGGGAAAAAAGGACACTTTAAGAAAATAACTTGTTGTGATTATTGCATAGTATAGTTAGTAATAGCAAGTATTAGGGGTGGGGGGGGGGGGAATCAATACGTAGTAGTATTGCGATACTTTGCGTGGCGATACTGTATCGATACAGGGACGCCAAGTATCGATATTAAATTATTCATAAAAAAGAAACTTTTTTTTGTATAAGGAAGTTGCATTGTTCATTTCAATACCTGTAATAGTACAGTAGTCCACACACACATGTGCATTCAGTTAAGTTGGAATATGACTAATACAAACAGTTCAGTTTGTCAGGTACATGCAACACAGATTACAGTGTTTACATCTGTCTGCTTGAGAAAATACCATGTTCTGCAATAAAAATTATTGAAGTGAGATGAACAGACTGAACTTTATTTTATTAGATAAAACATGTTGACAAAGTTTTATTTTGCAGTTGAAAAAAGGTAATAAATAAAATGTGATAAAATTGTTTTCCTTCCCTGCAATACTCAGTGTATCGCGATATATTTAGCATCGCGATACTATCGTATCGTGACGAAAGTATCGCGATAGTATCGTATCGTGAGGTCTCTGGCGATTCCCACCCCTAGCAAGTATAGCATAGGGACATAGAAGTAAAACTGTATATTGTTTAGTCGTGTACATAGGACCCAGTGCCTTTAAGTCGTAGCTCAACATTGTCTTGCAATTATCTCAGGATTTATTAACATGTCTATTTTATCATGTCTATTCTACTTATTTTATTTACTATTTACTATTGTATTCTTGCACAATCGTAGCGGGCATGGCCAACCGCATTTCACTGTATGCCCTGGTATGTATGTGATAAATAAACCTCTTGAATCTCAAACTGAACAAGCTGGTGAGGAAGGCTAGCGGTGTGTGTGTGTGTGTGTGTGTGTGTGTGTGTGTGTGTGTGTGTGTGTAGTTGTCTTACCGGTGTCGCCTCTCTCTCCACAGTCTTCTTCAGCAGCTGTATGTCCTCAGCTGTAGGTGTTTCTGTCTCCATGGAGTAAAGAGCCAGACCTCCACTCTCACTGTACATCATGTACTACACACACACACACACACACACACACACACACACACACACACACACACACAGGAAAGAGTAGAGACAATGTTATGAATGAGGAAACCTAGTGAGATATACCCACTTATGTCCAGCACTCCTCACATCTCAAGGGCAGACAGACATATGAGCACAAGTGTAAACAGAACACTTTCATCTGCAACGTGTCGCCGAGTGGTTATCTGTCACACTGAATGACTGCAGGCAAGACCTTCAGAGGGTTGAATCTTAAAGGTCCCCTGTCTTATAAATGGCCGTTTCCAGTGTTTAGCATTGTTTTCTAGCAATGTGGGGTTGTATCAACAATGTCTGTGTCTCAGATTCTCTTTTTGTCGGATTGCTCCAATTCAGATGAGACAAGATCCTCCCCCCAGTGAACTAAGCCATTCTGATTTGACTGTTTTGCTGATGTGAATAAGGCACTGATCTGCGTATCTCAGCCCCTGGTTGTAGTCACCGCCCCCACAATCAACAATTCGCTCAACAACGGAGCAGTGGGAATGTCTGACCACTAAGCGTGTCTGATTCTTAACCACCAAAACCTGCACTTTTTTTTTTTTTTTTTTTTTTTACAACGTTTATTTTTATCATATCTTTAGTTAATTATATTGTTTACACTGCAGGCCGGGGGTTCAATTTCCTACTGAGGTATTTTCTACTGTTATCTCTACTGTCTTTGTTCTACTGTTCTCTAGTGTGAAATAAAAAAGGGCAGAAGATGAATGTAATGTGAAACACAGTCACCTCTTCCTGTGGATGGAGCCCGGGGCGCAGGGGGTGGAGCTTGTTGACCTGCAGGGGACAGAAAACATTTAGGAGTAATTCCCTCTGTTCCAGTCTTCTCTCTTTACACACACATATATATATATATATAAACACACACACCACACTGCTTCCTTAATTAAAAATGTCAACTCTTTCTTTCCACTGCCCTAGGAGCTGAAGTCACAGGAGATGACAATTAGACCTGATAATTAGATCAGTCTGGAAGAAAAGACGAGGGAGGAAAAAAAGGAGAAAGGCGAAATTGACAGATTTAATTAAAACACAACCCCGTTAGACCCTGGGTAAACCCTGTTAAACAACCCCGTTAGACCCTGGGTAAACCCTGTTAAACAACCCTGTTAAACCCTGGTAAACCATGTTATCCCCTGCTATCCCCTGTTAAACCTGCCTCCACCTACATGCTCCGATAACCTTCACATCTAAGGTGAATAGTGTGACAGGTTGGTATGATGACAATGCTAAATAATGCTTTCAGAGAACTAGAGCGTGGAGTTCATGGGCTGGTATCCATCCAGGTTTTGTAACCCTGGCCCTATTTCTTACTCACTAATAATAATGCTGATCCATACAGACCTTTCTCAACACACAAGCCATGCCGTTCCTCATGCCAACTCTGGATCGTTAGCCACAAACCAATGCAAAGTCAATGAGGTCGAGCTCCTGTCTGTACGAGCTGACTTCAGCTCATTGAAATCTTACTCCGTGCACCATGGAGTCGATCCTCAGTGATCTACTCTGTGCACCATGGAGTCGATCCTCAGTGATCTACTCTGTGCACCATGGAGTCGAACCTCAGTGATCTACTCTGTGCACCATGGAGTCGATCCTCAGTGATCTACTCCGTGCACCATGGAGTCGAACCTCAGTGATCTACTCTGTGCACCATGGAGTCGAACCTCAGTGATAATAATAATAACTTTATTTGTATAGCACTTTTCATACAGGGGTTGCAGTTCAAAGTGCTTCACAACAGTAAAAAATACAGGAATAAGCGAGCATAAAAAGATAGACAGGTAGCAAGGTATGGCAAATCAGTGTTTCACATTAGGATCTAGCATCCCAATAGGCTCTCCGCTTACAGTTTTCAGTAACACAAATAGTAAAAATAGTTTAAAGTGATTCAGTTTAAAAATAGTCAAAAAATTATAAAATAGAACGGACATAAAAAATACAGGCATGAGCGAGCATAGCAAGGTATGGCAAATCACAGTGTTTCACATTAGGATCTAGCATCCTAATAGGCTCTCTATTCAGTAATACAAATAATCACAGTGTTTCACATTTGGATCTAGCAAATAATAAAAATAGTTTAAAATGATTCAGTTTTCAGTAAGAAGTAAAAAGTGCAATAACCGACACATGAATTTGATAGGCAGTGTACAAGAGTAGGCAAGGTAAGAATAGTGCAGGTAAATACAAGTTGTGTCAGGATATCCCTGATGTTTCCTCTTGCCACTAGGTGGTAGCAGATATCTATCAGTGAAATGCCTGAGCAAAGAGATAGGTTTTAAGCTGTCTTTTAAAGATGTCTAGCGAGTTGGCTTCCCTGATGTTTTGGGGTAGTTTGTTCCATAGTTTTGGGGCATAGTTGATAAAGGCTGCATTACCGATCCTCTTTTGACTGCTTCTGGGAGCCTCTAGTAGTCCAGCAGCTGATGATCGCAGTGTTCTTGCTGGTGTGTAATTTATTAGAGTGTTGGCGATGTAGCTAGGTCCCTGTCAATTTAGAGCTTTGTATGTAAGGAGAAGGACTTTAAAGTAAATTCTAAATGTTACAGGAAGCCAGTGTAAAGCAGCTAAGACTGGACTAATGTGCTCTCTCCTTTTGGTTCTAGTTAGCAGTCGGGCTGCAGAGTTTTGGATTAGCTGAAGTCTCTCTGTGGTTTTCTTAGGGAGACCTGTGAAAAGTGCATTACAGTAGTCTAACCGACTAGATATGAATGCATGAATTAGCTTCTCAGCATCGTTCTGATTAATAAATGGTCGTACTTTTGCTATATTTCTGAGATGGAAGAACGATGTTTTCGTCACTTTGCTAATATGAGAATTGAAGTTCAGTTCTGAATCTATGATAACCCCAAGACTAGTGACCTCAGATTTGATGCAAGGGGTTAGTCCCCCCAGGTTCTTTATTAATGTTTCTTTTTTAGTTTTGGAGCCGATAATTAGAATTTCAGTTTTGTTCTCGTTTAGTTTCAGGAAGTTCTTACTCATCCATTTAGTTATTGCCAGTAAGCAGTCTGTAATGGAGCTAATCGCTGTATTATTTGGTTCAGCAGATATGTACAGTTGTGTATCATCCGCATAGCTATGGAAATCTACATTATGTTCTCTGATGATATCACCCAGCGGTAACATGTAAAGGGAGAAGAGTAAAGGACCTAAGCAACTCCCTTGTGCAACTCCATAGTTGTTGTCGTATATATCAGACATGTGATCTCCTAGTTTAACATAGAATTTCCTCCCTCTGATGTATGTTTTAAACCAGCCCAGCACATGTTCTGAGAAACCGACATGGTTTTCAAGACGATCGATTAGAATATCGTGATCGATTGTATCAAATGCTGCACTGAGATCTAACAGGATAAGGATGGAGATCTTATTCTCGTCAGAGTTTAGTCTGAGGTCACTGATTATTTTGGTGAGGGCAGTTTCAGTGCTATGATATTTGCTGAATCCTGACTGAAATTCTTCTAAGATGTTGTTTTCTTCAAGAAAGGAATTTATTTGAACGGAAACTATCTTTTCAAGTACTTTACTAATGAATGGTAGGTTGGATATTGGACGATAATTTACCATTTCATTACTATCCAAGTTAGTTTTTTTTAGTAATGGCTTTACAACTGCTGTTTTAAAGGCATCTGGGAAAATACCAGTCCTAAGGGAAGTGTTTATGATATCTAGCACAGGGCTTGAAACACTATTAAATACCCGTTTGAAGAAAGCTGTAGGTATAGGGTCAATGTCTGAGGTGGAGGAGTTACATTCTGAGACAGTTTTGCAGAGTACATCTAATGTGATGCATGTGAAACTTCTCATGGTTACATTGCGCGGTTTGCCGCAATCAGCTTTATTTCCATCATGAGTAATGCTGGCCCTGATCAAGGTTATTTTGTTCTTAAAGAATAGTGCGAGTTCTTCACACTTAACCGTTGATGACTGAGGAGGTGTAGGGGCAGTGTTGAGTAGTACATTAATAGTGGAAAAAAGGATTCTGGAGTTTCCAGCATTTTCTGTAATGATTTTAGAGAAGTAATCCTTCCTTGCTAAGCGGATGGTTTTATTATAAGCAGTTAAAGCATCTTTGTATATATCACAGCATATGGTGGTTTTTGTTTTTCTCCATTTTCGCTCCGCTGCACGACATTTCCTTTTTTCTTTGTTGACAGCATTATAGTTCAACCAGGGCGAGGCTCTAGTTTTCTTCTTTTTCGTTTTTAATGGGGCGACAGAATTTAATATAGATGACATTGCATCATTGAGATTTTCTATCATTTCATTTAGAGAGCTGTCATGATTGTGTGGTTCATGTAGTCTGATAAGATCAATGAACTTTGATTCAGCTTTGTCGTTTAGGAGCCTCTTTTTAACTATGATTTCTTTTTTTGTTTTAGTAAGGGTTATTTGAGTATCAAAAAATATACAGTGATGGTCGGAGAGAGGTAATTCAGTTATTGAGATATTTGTTATGCTTAGCCCAGTTGTTGTTATAACTAAGTCTAGTGTATTCCCAAGCCTGTGAGTTGCATTTGTTATATGCTGTATTAGGTCAAAGCTATCCAGTAGATTTTTTAGTTCTATAGTTTTGGAGTCTGTTTTCTTATTAAAATGGATGTTCAAGTCTCCATTTAGGATCACCTTATCATATCCGGTAACGCATAGTGAGATCAGTTCAGAGAGCTCCTGTATAAATATTGGTGAGTGTCTAGGCGGGCGGTATATTGTGACAATAATAGTTGATTCTGTTTTTAGTTCAATGGCAAGATATTCCATTGACATGAACTCGCCTAGTTCTGTGATTCTAAACAAGAGTTTTGAGGAGAAGATTGCTGCAACTCCTCCACCCCTTTTATTTTTTCTGGGTATTTGAAAAAAGTTATAGTCTGGTGGACAAGCTTCTATCATTATTGATGTAGCTGTGTCATTATTTAGCCATGTCTCTACTAGGCAGATGCAATCTAAGTAATTTTCTTTAATCAGATCATTTACTAAGAATGTTTTATTATTCAGTGATCTTTTAGGAAAGCTAATTTTATTTGTTGGACTTCTTTAGAGGAGGCCTGCTTTGGCTTGACCTTGATGGCCCTGAGGTTAATAGCAGGTAAATGCATTGATGGCGTATATATTTTTTCACCATGCCACTGGCTGGTTATGATTACCGGTATGTTTTGAGAGATGGCATGGCAATTGTGCTATACTGCACCGTACTGACTGTACTGTGCTTTCGGGGACATTTGATCAGACGAGATGGCCTTGTGTGATATGGGGGGGGGGGGGGGGGGGGGGGGCGCCTTGTGTTGCTGCTGCAATTCGTGGTGAGATTGTGTCCTTCGTGATTATCTCTTGTGCTGGTATGAGTTTAATATTCTTGGAGGCCATTAAGGCATGACGCATGTTTGCTGATAGGAGCTTTGAACCTAAGCGATTTGGGAAGAAGCCATTTCTTTGAAAACGTTCTGGGTTATTCCAGAAAACATTGAAGTTGTCAATGAATTTCAGGCCGTGTACAAGACATGCAGTCCCTAACCATGAATACAAATTTAGGAGTCGACTGAAGGCTTCTTGTCCTCTGCGAAAGCATGCAATTGGTCCACTGATGGACACATTAGTGTCTATGTACACAGACTGATGTTTGTCTAGTGTGTTCATTAAACGTGTGAAATCGTCTTTCAAAGTCTCTGTGCCAGTCTTCTTTCGCAGGATGTCAAACGATCCAGAGTGAATGACAATTTTTGTTATGCCCGGTCTGATTAGTGTTGGAAGTATTTCGGCCAGCTCTTTCACAGATGTATTGTCTAGACAGATATTTTCTGTGTTTGCCATCTCCACATACCTTGTTGTGGAATCTCCAATCAGTATGCAGTCTATTTTTTGTGTAAAGTTAGCATTTTTCTTTCCAACAGTTTTGGGGCAGTTTGTTTTTGGGCTAGGCCTAGTCTGCCGGTTCTTACCACAGTCCTGTGGCCTTGGAAAAGCCTCGTTAGCCTTCTCAATAGCCGGCATGTTAACGCTGGTCCCGTACCTTCGGCGTTGGCTACCGCAACGTTCTCCTCGGCGCATGATAGTCTCTTCGCTGTTAGCCGTTAGCTCGGTCTGGGTCGTGTTTGCTAGCCGTGTCGCTCGTGGCTCTGTTTTCCTCGTCGTCTCCTCATTAGCGTGTGCTCCGATGTGCCGGCTGTTAGCTTCGCTAGCATTAGCGTGAGCTCCGGCATGCAAACTGTTTGCTTCGCTAGTGTTAGCGTGAGCTCCGGTATTCCTGCTATTAGCGTCGTGAGCTCCGTTCCGCTCGCTGTTTGCTTCGCTAGCGTCGTTAGCCACGCTTCTATGTCTCTTTGCTTTTGGTGTTGATATGTGTGTTTCCGCGAGTAGGTTGAAACTATTTCCTGGCGGTACCGGGGGCGAGGTAATAGTCGTGTTCCTGGTTCGTTTATTTCTCCTTTTATCCTTGACGGTGGTCTTTGGTCTAGCTCCTTGCTTGTGCCAAGGACCGTCTTTTGGGTGGTGCTGTACTGTAGCTACTAGCCCAGGCCAGGTCTCAACCATGGTATCGTTGGCTGTATTTGTAGTAGCTTCATAAATAGAGTCAATGAGTCGCTCATCTTGTTGGATTTGGTGCAGTGTAGAAACCCGAGCCTCCAGCTCTACAATCATCATACTCATCTTCAAGCAGTTAGTACATTCTGTGGGAGAGCCGAGTCCCGGCATCTTCCCTTATTTCCTGTCTTTTCAGGTTAGGCTAAACTGAAGCTAAGCTAGGTACTTAGCTGGTGGTGATGATGATGGTGGTGGTGGTGATGATGGTGGTGATGGTGGTGGTGATGGTGGGTCACTTCAACCGGGGTATCCGTCGCTCTCTCCTAAGCATTGCTCTGGAGCGGTCCGTTGCTCTATTACTCACACGACCAAACCACTGTCGTCTTCCGTCTCGTTAAAACTCAAAATAACAAGGAAACCTCTGTATTCCTCTTCTTTCATAAATATCCTCCTTCAGTGGCCGGCGTAGTCCTTTGTGTGTAGCTGATAAGACGGCTCGCTATTCCTCCCACGTACTCGTCCCACGTACTCGTCCTTTGGATGGAGCACTGTGGTCATAAATCTAAATAGATAAGAAAATTCACAGTTCTGGAGAAGTACCATAGGAACTGGAAGTTAACATACAGAGTAATTAAAGTTGAAAGGGCTGTATTAAATCATTATACTAGCGATAGGCAGAAAAAATGCGGAGCGACAGTAAAAAGCAGCTTGCTTTGCGGAAGCAGGAAGTCAGGATGGTCAGGAACCTCAGTGATCTACTCTGTGCACCATGGAGTCGATCCTCAGTGATCTACTCTGTGCACCATGGAGTCGATCCTCAGTGAGATTCAGTTGGCTTGTACAGACAGGCGCTGGACCTCACTGACTTTTTATGGGTTTGTGGCTAACGATCCAGAGTGACAGCCTGAAACATCCATTAAAAATAGGGATGCTCGATATTGGCTTTTTTACCGATACCGATATACCGATATTGTCAAACTCTTAATTTCCGATACAGATATCAACCGATACCGATATATGCAGGGTTCACCCTCCCCCCCCAAAAATTTAATAATTTCAGGTAATTAACATTACATATCTCTTGTTGTGGAATTAACACAACAATATGCATACTTTTGACAATAAATATTATCAGAATTTGTTCTTACTTGCTTGCCTGGGTAAATAAAGGTTATAGAAATGTAAAAAAAAAGAAAAAAAAATTGAAAACAGATACCGATATTTTCCGATAACACATTTTAATGCCGATATCGGCCCATAATATCGGTAGGCCGATAATATCGGACATCCCTAGTTTGTGGCTAACAATACAGAGTGACAGCCTGAAACATCCATTAAAAACACATTTGCGTTCCAGTCATGGTTTTGACTACACGCCCAGGCTTTTGCTATGTGATCATGCCGATAGTGAGAGCAGGGATATATATATATATTGATTGGATAGCACCCAACAACCATGTGAGCTTGTTAGTAGCTTCAGGGTATCTGCAGGTCTCAACAAGTTACCTTCTAGACTTTTTAAGACCGTTTTAATACCACTTAGTGGTATTACAATTCCACGTCGACCATACTAGCAAAAAAAAGGAAAACAGAGACACTGAAATAGCCCCACAAAAAACAACGACTTGAATACGACTTATAGAGGGAGAGAGAGACAGAGACACAGAGAGAGAGAGAGTAACCTGAGGATTCTGCTTGGCCAGCTCCTCTATCTTGTGCCAGATGTCCTCCCGTTCCTTCAGCTTGTACTTCTCTCTGTGAAGCACCAGCAACACGACACAACGTTGAGAAAATACAGAGAGGCCTTTTCCTTTCAGTTTGGTCTGGTCTATCTGGTGGGCGACCGCTACTTCACCAAGGTAGCCATGTCCATTCTGAAGACGCTCTGTGTGTTTATGTGGATGCTTCTTTGTGTGTATAGCATCATGTGTAGATGCCTGTCTGTATGTAGTGTGTATAGCATGTGTAGATGTCTGTATGTAGTGTGTATAGCATCATGTGTAGATGCCTGTCTGTATGTAGTGTGTATAGCATGTGTACATGCCTGTCTGTATGTAGTGTGTATAGCATCATGTGTAGATGCCTGTCTGTATGTAGTGTGTATAGCATCATGTGTACATGCCTGTCTGTATGTAGTGTGTATAGCATGTGTAGATGTCTGTATGTAGTGTGTATAGCATAATTTGTACATGCCTGTCTGAGTATGTAGTGTGTATATAGCATGTGTAGATGTCTGTATGTAGTGTGTATAGCATCATGTGTACATGCCTGTCTGAGTATGTAGTGTGTATAGCATGTGTAGATGTCTGTATGTAGTGTGTATAGCATCATGTGTACATGCCTGTCTGAGTATGTAGTGTGTATAGCATGTGTAGATGTCTGTATGTAGTGTGTATAGCATCATGTGTACATGCCTGTCTGTGTATGTAGTGTGTATAGCATCATGTGTACATGCCTGTCTGTGTATGTAGTGTGTATAGCATGTGTACTGCGCGCAATTGAAGTAAAGAGTCACTTCTGCACATTGGATCTAGAATAAAATTGTGTGTGAGAGTGTGTGCCTGTGCATGCACATGTGTATATAAGTGTGTGTGTGCGTGCACATTTGTATATAACTACACACCGTGTGTGTGTGTGTGTGTGTGTGTGTGTGTGTGTGTGTGTAGGCATTCACTCACTTCTGTTTCTCGGCCTTGTATTGTTGTGTGCAGTCGTCAAACAGCTTCTGGTTCATCTCCATGAAGAGCTTCAGGGCGTTGTAGATCAGCCCGTGGATGGTCCTGCAGGAGAGAACCACAACAGTGACCCGACACTCATCCTCAAGGAGCATTTAGTCTTCAGTCTGAGTAGCCTGGAGATGAAGGGATGTGACCGCTGAGAGACATCCACGGTCGAGACATTGTTGACATGCTTTTGTATTATTACCCTGGTCTGAATGAAGACATTGAATTCAAATGTTTCCTATTCTTCTATATAACGTACCGACTGCTATTTCAATGCGTTAGCAAAAATAGGAGTTTAGAGAAATCTCAGCGCATTGGATCTGAAACCGGATTAATTAAGACGCAAATAAAGGAAGCAGTCATGAAACCGTTGCAGTCCTAAGAAAGAGGAGACCCGGGGCTTTCGATGGACGAATTTCATAAAACTACACTACCCAACTCACACCAGCCCGTCTAAACTGGAGGGGCTGACGTGAATTTTCTCGTATTATTTTCGTGATTATATCTCACGGGTCAAACAAACCTGAATGTTATTGCCATAAACTACAACGTATATTATTTCTATACATTTGTGTGAACATCTACAAAAAACACGTTGCAATCTGGTGAAAAATGGCGGAACTATATAGACATTATACAAAAGTAACTGTACTTACAGTAGATTTCATTCACGGTCTTTGCTGCCCTGTAACGGGTGCCTGGTGGTACTAAATCCAGATTTAACTCTGCCATTGGAAAGAGATTTGGCCTGATTCAAAGATGTATGACTTGGCCATATTAAGGTCATTTATAGGCCTGATATTCTATATTCATATTTAAAATTCCATGTGTCCGGATGGCAAAATTCAGTACTGTATCTACAAAAAACCCTGTAAATCATCTGCCCTTTATTCATTCGCTTCGATTTTTTGGTACACTTGATCTCAAGAAGGTGCTGAATGAGCTCAGTGGAAATTATTCATGTCTGGTCATTGGGTCTCATTCACCAACAGACTTAAGACAAAAGTTAAGAACACATTTTGTCCTAGCTCCACTTAAGAAATTTTCGGGCCGATTTTGGGATTCACGAACGGTCCCTTCGGGGATTCGCTCTTAACAAGAGCCGGATTTAGGAGCGCTGAAGAGCAGTCGTAAGTCGGACAGACTGGTGCGCACCATGTTCTTAATGGCTTTATTTGGGAGGAATCATGGTGATCGCATTCCCATTGACTCTACAGACATCCTTGGAATTAAATAATCGACAATAATAAATACGACAATATTTGTATGATAAAAAAAATTACGTTTTGCATTTGCCTCAACGATGCATCTTGATGTCCGAAAATAAACAACAGCACTACACAAACACTGCAAATTACGGTGAATAAATAAATGTATTGTTGGTTTTATTTTTATTTGTGGACATTGCTTATTGTATACATTGTAAGAGCCAGTGGATAAACATTCCACTGTTCATCTCGCCCGGACAATAGACGTGCTGTCCAAGTCCGACAGCGATTAATTGCAGGGATGTACTGTAGGATGAATAAACTTTGATGAATTTGACTTAATTGATTCAGTCACTTATTAGATACAGTTTACAATTTCTCTCAAGAACTAAACACATCACTTCAGTAATACTCAAACAAGGGTGTCAGATAATAAGCGTGGCACCGCTGGTGTACTGTATGCAGCGCATAGAGTATCATACAGTCTATTTTTGCTGTATGATGACAATACATTTGAATCTAATTGAATTTTGATTCAACAGCTACCTGTTGAATACGGGGATCAGCACATGCAATGCCGACCCTTGTTTTGCACACAGCCCTCCCATTATAATGAGCTGGAGGGGTGTGTCTGTATGCAAATTGGGTCTACGAGAACGCACTCCCCAGCTTGTGAATGAGTGACGTACGATCATTCAGGGGTCCGCAGCTGCGATCATTTGGCAAGTTAAGACAACCTCTCCAGGCGTTGGTGAATCCGGGGGTAACTGTCTGCCTTTCTCTTACGAACTTCCAAGGAGGTTGTCGTAAGAGAAAACTTAAGACAATGGACCTCATTCACCAACATTGTCTTAAGTTTTTCTCTATATAAACTCTGGTATGCACAGGTTAGATCTCGAACAAAGGGCCATGAGGATTTAGCTGGGGGAGTTACTCATTCTCCTCCGGCCTCGTCTAGGCAAGCAAGAAATGGGGCCCAGATAGCGGAGAATGTTTTTATTGAATTGGTTCCATCAGCCCATCAATCTCTGGATGGAGGGAGAGAGGGTGATTTCCATTCTGCAAAGATGAGTCTCTTGGCGACAATCATCCTCGGCATCAAGGACTGTTGCAAGGTTGCAGCTTCTTTTATAGACCTTCGAGTACCAATCGAATCCAGCGAGTGAGGGGCAGAATGAGAAACCATGAGACAATGTGCCCCCCTGTCATCAAGACGGAAGGTACTGGAGACACAGCCCATCTTTAGAAACAGATTTAATAAGAGTGCAAAAAAAATAATCATTAACACTTTTTTTTATCCACTTTTTCTCCCATTTTCTATTTTTCTCCCATCCCAATTTCGTATCATCCAATTCAACCCTCCCCTGTCTCGAACGCTGTTTCTTGCCTCCCACAAGCCGGCTGCAATGTGGACTAAGTCATACATATCACGAGTCCCCTCCGATACTCGAGGTAACAGCAGTCGCATCTTTTCACCTGCGCTGCGCGATCTTTCAGCGTCAGGGGTCTGCGCTTTGGAGGGGCGCCACCCCCATCGCTTCCTGATTCTACTGCGCAGGCGCACCAACCGACCTGTAGGAGTCGCTGTCCACAACGCCCGATCAGGCGAACCCAGCGTCTCCAGTATTTGTGGTGAGCGCCTTGCCCACTGCACCACGTAGCCGCCCAATCATTAACACTCTTCACTCTGAAGAAGATACTGTTGTGTTGAAACGGATAATTTTTTTTTGCACCATATTAAATATTTACATTTAGTCATTTAGCTGAACGCTTTTATCCAAAGCAACTTACAAATTGTCTACAACAAGTCAGCAGAAAGGGTACAACTCTGGAAGCTAAGGGTAAGTAACATTGTTCATCAAATAGTAACAAGCTTGAGTGTTACACTATGACTGCATAGTAGTATAAGTATAGTAGCATAGTAGGAAGGTACATAATAGTAAAAGACTGTAAGAAGGTAGTTAAAAGAAATTATTAAAAAAATGCTTTCAGATATAGTTTCACTTATATAGAAAATTGGTCAGGTTTCATCTGTCCTGACTGTGGTGGTTTCAGCTGTCCTGACCGCGTCTATGCTTTTACCAACCGGTTCGTGTTTCCGGGTTCCCGTTTTGCGATCTGATTGGCCACTGACCTACGCTAGTACGCCCCCCTCGCTATGAGCGTAGCAGGACACTGAAATGCGTATCACAGTACTGCCTCCAGGAACAGCCGTTTCCGCGTGACTTTATGTGCGCTAAAGTTCTGGTAAGTTTAAAGTGCTTAGAAATGCCGGTTCATTCATGCTTTGAGGCACGCTTCCTGACAGGATTTTATAATATTGTATTGACAGGATTTTATAATATACAATTTTAAGAAACGACACTCGGCTCAGCTGCGTCGGTCAGTAGTGTGAAGCACCTCTGTAAGTCTGTATTCATGGGACTATGAATGCCAATTTCATGAATGAATTCATTTTAATCATCCTGTGTTGGTCCTCAACATGACACGGCAACAGAGCGTAGTGACTGCTGAGAGCGTCGTTTCTTGACTCTCAGCTGAGAGCTGCTAATTGTAAATATGTTAGTCCACTCCACATTACAGTTCTACTTTTGTTTTGATGTGAAAAGTGATGCTGCATAAGATGACTGCTGAGAGCGTCGTTTCTTGACTCTCAGCTGAGAGCATAGTGACTGCTGAGAGCGTCGTTTCTTGACTCTCAGCTGAGAGCGTAGTTTCTTAAAATTGTCAAGCTACAATATTATAAAATACAATATTATAAAATCCTGTCAGGAAGCGTGCCTCAAAGCATGAATGAACCGGCATTTACCGGCATTTCTAAGCACTTTAAACTTGAACTTTAGCGCACATAGTCACGCGGAAACAGCTGTTCCTGGAGGCAGTAGGGCGTACCCATTTCAAAGTGTCCACGCATTATTTCTCTCTCTACGCTCATAGCGAGGGGGGCGTACTAGCGTAGGTCAGTGGCCAATCAGAGCGCAAAACGGGAACCCGGAAACACGAACCGGTTGGTAAAAGCATAGACGCGTCCTGACCGTGGTGGTTTCAGCTGTCCTGACTGTGGTGGTTTCAGCTGTCCTGACTGTGGTGGTTTCAGCTGTCCTGACTGTGGTGGTTTCAGCTGTCCCGACTGTGGTGGTTTCAGCTGTCCCGACTGTGGTGGTTTCAGCTGTCCTGACTGTGATGGTTTCATCTGTCCTGACTGTGGTGGTTTCAGCTGTCCTGACTGTGATGGTTTCATCTGTCCTGACTGTGGTGGTTTCATCTGTCCTGACTGTGGTGGTTTCAGCTGTCCTGACTGTGATGGTTTCAGCTGTCCTGACCGTGGTGGTTTCAGCTGTCCTGACTGTGGTGGTTTCAGCTGTCCTGACTGTGGTGGTTTCAGCTGTCCTGACTGTGGTGGTTTCAGCTGTCCCGACTGTGGTGGTTTCAGCTGTCCCGACTGTGATGGTTTCATCTGTCCTGACTGTGGTGGTTTCAGCTGTCCTGACTGTGATGGTTTCATCTGTCCTGACTGTGGTGGTTTCAGCTGTCCCGACTGTGATGGTTTCAGCTGTCCTGACTGTGGTGGTTTCAGCTTTCCTGACTGTGATGGTTTCAGCTGTCCTGACTGTGATGGTTTCAGCTGTCCTGACTGTGGTGGTTTCAGCTGTCCTGACTGTGATGGTTTCAGCTGTCCTGACTGTGATGGTTTCATCTGTCCTGACTGTGGTGGTTTCAGCTGTCCTGACTGTGATGGTTTCAGCTGTCCTGACTGTGATGGTTTCAGCTGTCCTGACTGTGATGGTTTCAGCTGTCCTGACTGATGGTTTCAGCTCTCCTGACTGTGATGGTTTCACTGCTAACCACTGTAAGCCATGACTGGGAACGCTCACATACTAGTGAGGGAAGGGGGGGCTCTCTGTGTCTCTCTCTGTGTGTGTGTGTGTGTGTGTGTGTGTGTGTGTGTGTGTGTGTGTGTGTGTGTGTGTGTGTGTGTGTGTGTGTGTGTGTGTGTGTGTGTGTGTGTGTGTGTGTGTGTGTGTGTGTGTGTGTGTGTGTGTGTGTGTGTGTGTGTGTGTGTTGCTCTCTCTCCTGAACCTATTTAATTCAAAAGGGAGATATTGATGGACAGTAGCTATAGTATATAGCTCAGTAGCTGTAACAGAATAATTGTATTAATTAACTATTATTCAATAGCGTTTAACTTATAATGAATTAAATAATTGTATAAAGTATTTTCCATATTCTGTCATCTAATAATATATTCAATTACCTTTCCTATCTGTATCAAAGTCAAAATGTTGGTATTGTGACAACACTACAAAATACAAAAGCAGCTTGACAACCGAAATCCTTTGTGTCTAGTAGGCATGGGCCAATGTGTGATTTTGGTGGTATGTGCTATTTGCACAGATGTTTGTCCCTTAGTAGCACACGCACAGTATAATATGCATGCAATAAATAGTTTGTTAATAAACTGTTATATGAAAAATGTTCACTGTGCTCCTAAATTTCTTTGTGTGCTCCTACATTTCTTTGTGTGCTCCTAATTCTTTTTTATTTAGGAGCACATGTGCTCCCTGGGAAAAAGGTTAGCGTAGGCATGGCGATATACTAAAAAGCAATTTATAATTTTTGGCTGGTAAGCCAAAAGCCACCTTGGCTGGTAAGCCAAAAAGTAAATTTTGTTCCCTGCCCTCCTCCCTCCAGGCATGTCAGACCACAGGGGTAAAAAGGAGAGGTTGAAACAGAGATTTTCAGAACAACACTTAAGACCTTTTAAAGCCCCTGGATTTTCTAGCTTAGAAAAAAGCATGGCTGGCAACAGAGTTGACCTCCATCATTACCCAAAGCACTCAGTTGCCAGAACATAAATAGGCCGTATGGTGAAGGCTGAAAAGTGGCTAGAAAACTATTCTCATTCCCACCTCGGCGGACTACACAATTTTCACTCAGGGCTAAGATCTATTGGTGTAGATTTAGGAATAAAAAGTTCTCCATTTACAATCCTGCCCGTTTTGCGCAATGATCATTTTAAAGTCGGGACTAGATCTTTCCTCGCGAACGGATACTTGGTCACGTAGCGTCGTTTTATTTGACGTAATTGGTGCGAGTTCGGTCACGTATCTCCCCTGCGACACAACTGTAGTCCTTTCTATTGCATCGGAATAAATAATGTTGGACAATCTAACAATAATTAACACATTTACAAGTCATTAAGTTTTGCAAATAAGGAAATAGAGAACATTTCAAAGCACTCAAAATGGCCAATATCTCAATTTCGACCCATTTCTGAATTGCGCAACCTTTTCTGAAGAATTGTCACTGCCGGCATAATCCGACCTATAGCCCTTGATGCTAACGTTATGAGCAACCTAACCTCATTCCCAGTTTTATCTCCTCCGTGAGATAAAGACTGGTAAAGCACTACGGCCGAAAGTGTGTATGGGGTAGAATTTCCGGTGTATGTACTTCCCCTGGAAGCTGCCTCCGAACGGACCAAACTTTTCCCGAATCCTGTCGGCAAACAAGCTAGAACGTCCCGGTCATGTAGTAAATTCTTCAGGCAAAGCCATTGCAGTGGCTTAAACGAGGAAATATTGTGCACTTCACATGTTTCTATAATTGTTTCGTCGAAACCGGAAAGCATGTAGCCGGTACTTCTGTTTGCACACTTTAGGAGGCATAGCTTTACCAGCCTATGAGCAACCAGTCTCGTCAAGAAGAACCAGAACCAGAGTCTGCTAATGTGTATTAGGATGAGTTCTGAAAGACCTACAGAAACCTTGTCCCCATGTGTCTGGTTGTGCCTGCTGTTGGGTGACCTATTCATCTTGATCAATTACAAACATGTAAGTGCTAGGGGTGGAACGGTTCACAAAATCTACGGTTCGGTTCGTATCACGGTTTTGTGGTCACGGTTTTCGGTTCGATACGTTGTTTTTTATAAAAAAAAAATGTAATACTCCAAAGATTTTAACATGCTTCTCATTTATTTGAAAAAATTAAGTTTACAGCGGTTTGCCTTAAATAATGTTTGGCACACAAAGGCCGAACTGACTGAAAAATATAGGCAACATTTGTAGTATTAACTTAGTGCAAACAAACAAAATAATTAAACCTTTCCATTTTTGTGGCCACATTATAGACAAAGGCCATCAACATAAAGTATGCATATGCTCAACCAGCACTAGACTTTCTTATCAAAAAGTAAAAGTCACTGAAAATATGATTAGGGTTTTAAATAAGGATGTTTATGGGGTTACGTGTAAGTTGTATTAATAATGATTTGCACTGGGGCGGCCGGGTAGCGCAGCGGACTAAGCGTCTGTCTACCACCGTAGAGACAGCGGGATCGAATCCAGCTGCGGTACCTGGTCGGCCGTCCATACTGGCAAAATTGGCAGTGTCAGCGGGTGGGAAAGCCGGTGGGGTGGGTCCTGGTCATTGTAAACAGCGACTGCTACAGTTCGGTCGGGGCACCTGCACAGCGAGGGAAGGATCTGGGGGAGGTAGTGTGACCTTCCACACGTTACACTCTCCCAGTGAGTCCGCGCTGCCAGGTGAAAAGAAGCGGTGGGCTGGCTACACATGTGTCGGAGGAAGCATGCGATAGTCTCTGCCCTCCCAGACCGACGGTAGGGGGTAGAGTGCGCAACGACCAGGAAGGGGATTGGGAATTTGCATAACGGCTAACATTGGGATGGGAGAAAAACGGAAAAAGGAGGGGGAAAAAGATAATAAAAAATAAAAAATAATGATTTGCACGAAGGAATGTTGTAACTGTTATCAAGGGAATGGGTAATGTTATATAAACCCCCCCACAGTGGTGTGTGGAGTTGATTCGTCCCAGCAGGGACCAGGATGTAAATGTCATGTTATGGGTTGGCAATACAGACGCACGGCACAGTTGACACACACGCTCTAGTCTCATGGCTCGTTATTGAACACAAACAGTTATCTTTGAAACTCTTGTCAAGCCTCGTCAATATACCCCCCTTCCCCACTCTGGTGTCGTGGAGTCACTTCGCTGTGAGCGTTTCCACGGTTAACTTGCGGCTAACTTTAGTTAGCTCGCGGCTAAAGTTAGTTAGCTCATGGCTAACGTAACGTTAGCCTAGCTCGAGGCTAACGCATCCCAATAACCGAACAATATACACACATGGCCCGAACCGTGGAGGTCTTACCGAACGGTGTACGGTTCGAATGCGTACCGTTCCACCCCTAGTAAGTGCGCTTCTTGTTGGAGTGTCGACTTCTCTATTGCTTGACCATTTATTGATGAAACTGTTTAATGAAACCCTGTAAGTGTGCCTGTTGCTGGGGTGCCGACCTCTGTTGCTTTAAGCAATTCATCTGTCAGTGTCTCCAGCTGTAAGGCATGTTGTTATGCTTTTGACCTCAGGTTCTATAGAATGATGAAGCTCATTTACTTGTTACTGTCATTCCCCCCCCCCATGGTTTTTATTTCCTCAATGAAATGCATTAGGTCACATTTTTTTTATTATTATGGCCATTATTGCATATTGCAAAATATTCTTAAATGCTTGTCACCACAAATATCGATATATGAGATTCATTTAGATTAATTCATTATTATCCTAACTCTTTTGGAATCGTCTGACAGCACTTGTTTTTCTGTTAGCTGTGTACAAGAGGTTAACTCTGCCAGCAGCAGCAGCTTGTTCTGGTAGAGAAACCCTTCATATTGACTTGTCTGTGTGTGCGTGCCGTGTGCATGTAGGGAGAGTGTTAGTTGTAATGTGTCTGTGTGTGCGTGTGCATGCAGGGTGAGTGTTAGATAATGAGCCTGGTCTGTGTGTTTGCGTGTGCATGTAGGGAGAGTGTTAGTTGTAATGTGTCTGTGTGTGCGTGTGCATGTAGGGAGAGTGTTAGTTGTAATGTGTCTGTGTGTGCGTGTGCATGCAGGGTGAGTGTTAGTTGTAATGTGTCTGTATGTGCGCGTGTGCATGCAGGGTATTAGTCCTACTTGTTCCAGTGGCTCTTGGAGTTCTTGTAGAGCGCTGGGAACATGATGGGCAGGATCTTGGCTGCGTTGTCACTGATTAGACTCATGATGTACTCGTTGTTCCAGTAGTACAGCGCTCTCTCTGCCACCTGAGGAGACAAGACGGTGATACTACAGTAGGCAGCATGACAGTTAGGGTTGGGCACAGAGAACCAGTTCTAATAGGAACCGGTTCCTAACTTCCGGTTCTGGAACCGGAAGTAACATATTTGCATTTCTATTCTTAATTTAGATTCTTAAAAAGTAATTTTTTTTTACTTTGTTAATTAATACCCTAGTTACAGTACAGCAACCAAATTAAACTGTATCAAGTCGACTGACAATGTGAATAGTATGAGAACAATTTAAGATAAAAAAAAATAAATAAGCGAAATAAGCTGTGACCTGTTTTGACCTGCACCTCAAAGAATCGGAATCGAGAACGTTTAGAACAGGAATCGAAATGGAGAATCGGAATCGGAACCGGAATCGTTCAAATCCAAACGATGCCCAACCCTAATGACAGTGATACTAGACAGCAAGACAGTGATACTAGACAGGATGACAGTGATACTAGACAGGATGACAGTGATACTAGACAGTGATACTAGGCAGGATGACAGTGATACTAGACAGGATGGCGGTGATACTAGGCAGGATGACAGTGATACTAGACAGCAAGACAGTGATACTAGACAGGATGACAGTGATACTAGACAGGATGACAGTGATACTAGACAGTGATACTAGGCAGGATGACAGTGATACTAGACAGGATGACGGTGATACTAGGCAGGATGACAGTGATACTAGACAGGATGACAGTGATACTAGGCAGGATGACAGTGATACTAGACAGGATGACAGTGATACTAGGCAGGATGACAGTGATACTAGACAGGATGACAGTGATACTAGACAGGATGACAGTGATACTAGACAGGATGACAGTGATACTAGACAGGATGACAGTGATACTAGACAGCAAGACAGTGATACTAGACAGGATGACAGTGATACTAGACAGGATGACAGTGATACTAGACAGGATGACAGTGATACTAGACAGGATGACAGTGGATGACAGTGATACTAGACAGGATGACAGTGATACTAGACAGGATGACAGTGATACTAGACAGGATGACAGTGATACTAGACAGGATGACAGTGATACTAGGCAGGATGACAGTGATACTAGACAGGATGACAGTGATACTAGACAGCAAGACAGTGATACTAGACAGGATGACAGTGATACTAGACAGGATGACAGTGGATGACAGTGATACTAGACAGGATGACAGTGATACTAGACAGGATGACAGTCAAGTCAAGTCAAGTCAAGAGTTTTAATTGTCACGGCATACAGGTATACAATGAAATGCGGGTGGTCTTGCCCGCAACGATGTGCAATACAGTGGTACATATAATAGAATCAAAAGAAGAAACAACATTGTGCAGTAACAGATAGCAGGTAACATGGAGTGACATCTCGGTATCTGTACATAGTTATTTACAGCGCATGTGTGACATGCTAGTTAGCTTTGGTAGTGCAATACACTGTTCCTGTTATTCTAATTTAAAGTGTCCTTTCCTTTGGCCATAAGTGTGCGTGTGTGCGACATGAGTGTGTGCCCGCTCATGTTAAAGTGTTAAGTGGCTGCTCGTGTGTGAGCGTGCACAGTGTGCGTGTCATGTGTGTGTTCATGTGTGCTTGTGTGTGGACAGTTCAATGTTCTGAGCACTCAATGTACATTGTTCATGGCTCTGATGGCCTGGGGGAACAAGCTGAGCCTAAGCCGCTCTGTCCTAGTAGCTGGGATTTGCAGGCGTCTGCCTGACCTCAGCAGCTGAAACAGGCTGTTATTGGGGTGGTGAGGGTCTTTCATTATCCTGCAGGCTCTGGATTTGCACCTCTTGTTGTATAGAACCTGCAGGGGGGGTAGTGCAATACCCGTGGTACGCTCGGCTGAGCGCACCACTTTCTGTAGGGCCTTCTTGTCCTGTGCCGTGCTGTTTCCATACCAGGCAGTGATGTTTCCTGTCAGGATGCTCTCTACAGCTCCTGAGTAGAAGGACTGGAGTATCTTCCCCGATACTCTGAACTTCCTTAACTGTCTCAGGTGGTAGAGACGCTGTTTCGCCTTCTTTACTACTGTGCCTATGTGTGTTGACCATGTCAGGTCCTCTGAGATGTGGACCCCCAGGTACTTGAAGCTGCTCACCCTGTCCACGGTAGCCCCGTTTATCATCAGTGTTGTGTGTGTCTCCTGCTGTCCTCTCCTATAATCCACGATCAGTTCCTTGGTTTTGCCAATGTTCAGGAGCAGGCTGTTGTCCTGGCACCAGCGTTCCAGTACCTCCACCTCCTCCCGGTAGGCCTTCTCGTCGTTGTCCGAGATCAGCCCCACCACCACCGTGTCATCTGCGAACTTCACTATGGAGTTGGAGCTGAACTTGGCCACACAGTCGTGTGTGTAGAGTGAGTACAGCAGGGGGCTCAGAACACAGCCCTGGGGGGACCCGATGCTCAGGGTGATGGTGTTGGAGGTCTGACCCCCCACCCTGACCGCCTGGGGTCTTTCGCTCAGAAAGTCCAGTACCCAGGCGCTCAGGGCGGAGCTCAGACCTAGCTCGATCAGCTTGTCCACCAGTCTGGTGGGGACTATGGTGTTGAACGCTGAGCTGTAGTCAATGAACAACAGTCTCACATAGCCCCCCTTCTGACGGTCAAGGTGCGAGAGGGTGCTGTGCAGTACCTGGGAGACCGCGTCGTCGGTGGACCTGTTTGTCCTGTATGCAAATTGCATAGGGTCCATATCACTGGGGAGGGAGGCACAAATGTGGTCCTTGACCAGCCTCTCGAAACATTTCATGACCACAGAGGTGAGTGCCACCGGTCTGTAGTCATTTGGACATGCTGGGGAGGGTTTCTTCGGCACAGGGATGATGGTAGACCTCTTGAAGCAGGCAGGGACCACTGACTCCGCCAGTGATTGATTAAATATGGCGGTGAACACAGGGGCCAGCTGGTTGGCACAGGTCTTGAGTATACGTCCTGTTATGCCATCTGGGCCAGCAGCCTTCCTGGTGTTCACCTGCATAAATGCTCTTCTCACACTGTGTTCCGACAACGAGAGAGCGTCCCCCCCCCCTCGCGGTTGCCCCCCCCCCTCCACAACAGCCGGCGCGCCAGTGACGTCACTAGCCGGAGAGCCAGCAGCGCCACTGTCTACACCAAACCGAGCGTAGAAGGTGTTGAGCTTGTCCGCGAGGGAGGCGTCGTCGCTCCCCATTGACGGGGCGCTGACTTTATAGTCAGTTATTGACTTCAGTCCCTGCCATAATCCTCTTGTGTCGTTTTGTGCCATTTGTGTCTCCAGTTTGTCAGCATATGTCCTCTTAGCAAGTTTGACTGCTTTGCGTAGAGTATAGACTGAAGCCTTATACTCCTCCATGTTTCCTGACTCTCTACCCAGGTTGTAGGCGGTGGTACGAGAGTTCAGAGCTGCTCTAATAGTGCTATCCACCCACGGTTTCTGGTTTGGGAAAATCTGCACCGTTTTCCTGAGGACAATACCATCAGCTATTGTTGTTATGTAGCACACCACTATGTCTGCTAGTTCACTGACGTCACTGGCACTTCCTATGAACATATCCCAATCCGTGTCTGCAAGCACGTCCTTGAGCGTGGCCTCTGATTCGTCGGTCCACTTCTTAGTCTCACGTGACACGACGGCGTCACGTGATCTCTGTTGATATGCCGGAAATAGCAAGATGGAGTCATGATCGCTCGAGCTTGTGGACCCCGTTAATGGCGGAGCGGCTACTGCCTTGTAACCCGCTTTGAACGGGGAATAGCAGTGGTCGAGTGTGTTCTTCCCTCTGGTGGAGCAAGCGATGTGTTGGAAAAAGGACGGCATCACTTTCTTCAGGTTGGCCTGGTTGAAATCGCCGGCCACTACCATCGCTGCGTCTGGGTGTTTGATCTGGTGTCTGTTGAGATGATCGTGTAATTCGCCCAGCGCTTTGCCCGTATTCGCGTGTGGGGGAATATACACGGCAGTCATGACGACTGCTGTGAACTCCCTCGGGAGGTGAAACGGACGACATAGGATAGAAAGATGTTCCAAGTCCGGCGAACACGAGTTTGAGAGGACCTGCACCCCCTCGGGATTAACCCAGGAATTGTTCGTGATGAGGCAGACTCCGCCGCCGATGGTCTTTCCTGAGCCAGCGTTGCGATCTGCACGTAAGACTGTGAAGGCATCCGAGGGAGAGACGCTTTTGTCTGGGGTCGTCGACGTGAGCCATGTCTCTGTGAGACATATAATGTTGATGTCTCTCATCTCCCGTTGGAACCGGACCCTCGCTCTCAGATCATCCATCCTACCCTCCAACGAACGGGCATTCGCCAGAAAGATGGATGGAATTGCTGGGCGGTAAACAGCTCTAGTGATACTAGTGATACTAGACAGGATGACAGTGATACTAGGCAGGATGACAGTGATACTAGACAGGATGACAGTGATACTAGACAGCAAGACAGTGATACTAGGCAGGATGACAGTGATACTAGACACTAGGATGACAGTGATACTAGACAGGATGACAGTGATACTAGACAGGATGACAGTGATGTTAACATGTAATCTCTTTGCATCTACTACTGGCAATACGGTAGTCTAGGTTGCCCTCTTGAGGCTGTGAAACGCATGCGCAGTTAGTCTGTGTCGACCACGAGCTGGAGTTCTACTGTTCGTTAATGGCTCTGTAATGATGTTATACAAATTGATTGAATAAACCAAGTAAACAGAAGATAAACGTTGTGTTTATTTATAGTAGACTAACAAGTGATACTAGACAGGATGACAGTGATACTAGACAGGATGACAGTGATACTAGACATGGAGCCCAAACAGCATTGCCAACTTCAACAGACCTATGACCAATCATGTTTCCTAGCTGTCCTGTCATAACAACAACGATTAATGCATCAAAAAGGAAGGTACTGGGGCACACAGATCATCTGTTGAAACGTTAGTGATTTATTTTTTCCCTAAAGATGATCCATGTCTCCAGTACCTTCCTTGCTGATGACTATATGGTCCTTATCTGAGCAACACCAGTCCTCACCTGAACAGGTTTACTGTGAACTCTCTCAAGTCTGAACGCTTAATGCGTATTTATATCTGTGAGGCGGTTGTACCTGGAAATGTGGACTGGACACACATTTAGCTAGCTGTCTGAACAGAGGCTCCTGGACCTTCACAAACTCTGAGGGCTCGATGACATCCAGGATCTCCTCCAGCTCATTGAGGAACATCACCTCCTTGGGGCTGTGGGTCTTGGGCCAGAACTTCAGCAGACCTATAATCACCTGGAGCGAGAGAAGGAAGAGGGAGAGAGGAAGGAAGGAAAGAAAGAAAGAAAGAAAGAAAGAAAGAAAGAAAGAAAGAAAGAAAGAAAGAAAGAAAGAAAGAAAGAAAGAAAGAAAGAAAGAAAGAAAGAAAGAAAGAAAGAAAAAACTTTTAAATAGAGATGAACATTTATTTTTGTGATCTTTGATTTTCAAGATGAAAACAGATTGCAATGCTGCCACTGAAAGGCCAGGGTGACAAACTCACCGGCTCGGTTAGACTGCTGTCCTTTTCCAGGAACTGCACCACACAGTAGGCCAGCTGTGGAGGCGGGAGAGAGAGAGGAGAGCAGCGGGGATGAGAGACAGAGAGGCTTTTCAGTTCAGCCCAGATCTTTATCCAGAGACAATACTTGGCATAAATGGACTCCTAACTCTCTTAAGCTGCTTTCACACCTTCCCTGGACTGCTGAACCTGAGTTACCCAGAGGGGCTGTATCTGCCAAAGCAGTTTACCCTGCTAGCCCCTTAGTCCTAAACCCATGTAGTGACCAGCCCCCTAGTCCTAAACCCATGTAGTGACCAGCCCCCTAGTCCTAAACCCATGTAGTGACCAGCCCCCTAGTCCTAAACCCATGTAGTGACCAGCCCTAGTCCCAGACCCATGTAGTGACCAGCCCCCTAGTCCCAGACCCATGTAGTGACAAGCCCCCTAGTCCCAGACCCATGTAGTGACCAGCCCCCTAGTCCCAGACCCATGTAGTGACCAGCCAAGCCCGTGGGAGGGTGACGAAGGATGATTTACAGTCATCCACACAAAGACGGGTTAGAGCGGCTTCAATAATGTGTCCGGCGGTAAGGACGGAAAATCAATAAGGCGTGAAAGGAGGCGTCCGACCCTCTGGGTCGCTGTTTTGTTTGTTTGTGTGTGAAAGGCGCTTCGGGGGGCTCTCGGTAGCGGGAGGCGTCTCACCTGCGGGTGGTAGACGCTGAGCGACTTCACTTTGTGGAGCGGCAGCAAGACGCGGATCAGGAACATTTTGTGCTCCTCTTTCAGTGGCAACGCGAAGCCGTTGATTATGCTGGAGGCGAGAGGGAGGCCAGCGTGTTGGTTAGAGGAGGTGGCCGAGGTCGAAGGTTACTGGTGAACATGTCTGGAGGGGGGCGCGAGGAGGTCACTCTTACCTGCCCAGGATCTCTAAGAGCTCCGCGATGCCGTTGTGGTGCTCCGTTTCATAAATAAACCTGCAACACAAGACCAAGGGGGCAATGCTGATGTATTGAAGGAATGAAAAAAAAAACTGTTATGTAGCTGCAAAACCATTTACGGTCAATATTCCAAAAAGCTTTTCACAGCAGGAGCACAGATCAGGGTCTGGTATTTAGAAAGATTGTATGAGAAATTGGTCCCCGGTCATAAATCCAAGATAAGACATTTTAAACTCTGAAAAAGCTTTCTGAACACAGGCTATACTGTACAACAGACGACCTCCTTGTAGCACGGATAAACCCTCTGTGGTCCGGGTGGTGAATTTATTTACATGTGTGCGTGCTTTGAGTTAAATGATTTCTCAAAATCAAAACAATTCTATTACACCAAATTGCACTGCCTGAATTGGCCATATTGGAAGAAAAAGAACAACACAAACATTCCATGCAAGGCCTCCATTGAAAACCGACCGTGGCACAGTGGCAGGTGGATTTAGATCAGGCTAACTCTGACCTGTAGAAGATGTTGTTTATCTGTCTGCGCACGTAGGCCCTCAGGCCCAAGAACTTCCCATAGATCCTGTGGAGAATGGTCTTCAGGAAGTCCCTCTCCCTGGGGTCTTCACTGTCAAACAGATCCAGCAGCTGAGAGAGAGAGAGACAGAGAGACAGAGTTCACATGCAGGCCCAGACGTTGACAACAAGGGTAAGGTAAGGTACATTTTATTTGTATAGCGCTTTTCCAGATTAAAATCACAAAGTGCTTTACAGGCAGTAAAAGGTTAATCAGAATAGAATAACCACACGTTACATCACATACAAGATTGTAGAATACTTCAAAACTAAATTAATTAAAATACAATCACATACACAAATGTTACACCACACATACATGATCAATTAAAAGCCTGACTGTATAAAAAGGTTTTTAGACCTTGTTTAAAAGACTCCACACTAACAGCAGACCTGATTTCACAAGGTAGCTGATTCCATAGCTTGGGTGCTACGACTGAAAAAGCCCGGTCACAACAAGGAAACTCACACGGACCGCGCCGGGACCAGGATTCTGATTAAGGAACACGTCAATATTATGGGAAATGGGCTTACCGTCTTCTCCAGTGTCAGACAAGAAGATAAGATACAAATTCCATCTCTGTGCGTTCAGTAGAAAGATAGACCAGCTAGCCTAGCTGTTGGCCAAAAACACCTCTCCTAGAGCCATATGAAATCCGTTTTATTTTTTTCCAAATTCCATTTTATTTTTTTCCAAATTCCGTTTTTTTCGTTTTAATATTTCAGAATTCTGTATTTTGCTTTGTACGCTCATTTTACCATCAGAAATAGTGTCTAATAAGTGGGAATGAATAAATGTTCAAATTTTTTTTTTATCTACTTTTTCTCCCATTTTTCTATATTTTTTCTCTCATCCCAATTTCGTATCATCCAATTCAACCCTCCCCTGTCACGGACGCTGTTTCTTGCCTCCCACAAGCCGGCTGCAATGTGGACTAAGTCATACATAGCACAAGTCCCCTCCGGTACTTGAGGTAACAGCAGTCGCATCTTTTCACCTGCGCAGCTCGATCTCTCAGTGGCGAGGAGTAACGCGTGGGAGGCTCACGCTGCCCCCGACACTTCCTGATTCTACTGCGCAGGCGCACAAACCGACCTGTAGGAGTCGCTGTCCACAACGCCCGATCCCCACCCATCAGTTTCCCACCCCCTAATACGGCCAATGTGTATTAGTACGGACGACCAGCTAAACTGAAAGCAAATGTGGAGCGCTGGGCTCGAACTGACGAGCCCAGCGTCTCCAGCATTTCGTGGCGAGCGCCTTGCCCACTACGCCACGTAGCCGCCCTAAATGTCCACAATTTAATAAGATATAACAGTCCATTTAATAGGGCTGTCTTAAATACTTTGAAGCTTCGAAGCTTCGTTCGATGGGCATGGGATTCGAATATAAAAATAAAATTCAATTATTAAAAAAAAAATTTAAAAAAAATTATATATATATATTTTTGCAAAATCAACTCTGCCTCTCTTTGTTAATTACAACAAGCAATGCTGTTTGTTATTTAAGATGAGGTCGGACTCGGCACTGACAGATTTGTGTTCATTGTGCTGCTTTTATAAAGCCTCAAATGACGGCTTACAATATTTCATGAAAGCAAAGTGTTTTGTTTGTCTAAGATTTAAAAAGGTTTAAACTTTACAGCACTGACAAAGTTGAACAAAGTGCTGTACAAGTCCCACAACATAAAAGAAAGAAAAAGTATAAAAAAAAGAAAAAGAATTTATAGTTGATTCCATTTTTATTGCTCAATTCCACGATTCCGTCCGCGATTCCGTGATCGCGGATTCCATATGGCTCTACTCCCAGAGTTTTAAGCTAGACTAGCTGGTCCGTATCCGGTTCCATTTATTTGTGCTAAGCTAGGCTAGCTTGCAGCCGGATAGCTTTCTACTGAACGAACGCACAGAGAAGAAATTGGTATCCATCTTCTTGTCCGACTCTGGAGAAGATGGCAAGTGCATTTCCCATAGTGTTGATGCGTTCCTTTAAGTGACTCAAACATTTCCAACGCTGGTCCACGTCAGTGTTCCAGTCGTCACTCACTTCCGCATCAGTGACCGAATCCTTGTAATGTAAGAACCTTGATGGTTCATTGTTTTTATTAATGCAGAAGATCTGAAGAAACCATCCCATATAATAATGATAATAACATCATGTACGGTAAATGTGGAGAAACTGCAGTATGTGGCACATCCCGCGTCAGGTCTGTAAGAAGAGATCACATACTGAAATACAGGGAATATCTAGTGGTTGATATCCGTTTAAATTATTCCATCAAAAACTAAATATGCACTCTGTCATGTCATGGAGGTAATTAAAGGATCCTAGAGCAGCTGTGGTACGTTTCCCTCTCACATATACTGACCTGATGGGGAACACTTACAGGTCTGGGACCAAGAGGTCATATTTACTGCCATAGCAACACATTAAATCAAGACATAGTATGTACTTTTACAAGGCTACGTTTGAAATCAAGACATAGTATGTACTGTACTGATCCCATGGCTACATTTTAAATCAAGACATAGTATGTACTTATTACAAGGCTACATTTTTAATCAAGACATAGTATGTACTGTACTGATCCCATGGCTACATTTTAAATCAAGACATAGTATGTACTTATTACAAGGCTACATTTTAAATCAAGACATAGTAAGTACTGTACTGATCCCATGGCTACATTTTAAATCAAGACATAGTATGTACTTATTACAAGGCTACATTTTAAATCAAGACATAGTATGTACTTATTACAAGGCTACATTTTAAATCAAGAGAGGTATGTACTTATTACAAGGCTACATTTTAAATCAAGACATGGTATGTACTTAATATTACAAGGCTACATTTTAAATCAAGAGATAGTATGTACTTATTACAAGGATACATTTTAAATCAAGACATAGTATGTACTTATTACAAGGCTACATTTTAAATCAAGAGATAGTATGTACTTATTACAAGGCTACATTTTAAATCAAGACATAGTATGTACTTATTACAAGGCTACATTTTAAATCAAGAGATAGTATGTACTTATTACAAGGCTACATTTTAAATCAAGATAGTATGTACTTATTACAAGGCTACATTTTAAATCAAGAGATAGTATGTACTTATTACAAGGCTACATTTTAAATCAAGAGATAGTATGTACTTATTACAAGGCTACATTTTAAATCAAGAGATAGTATGTACTTATTACAAGGCTACATTTTAAATCAAGAGATAGTATGTACTTATTACAAGGCTACATTTTAAATCAAGAGATAGTATGTACTTATTACAAGGCTACATTTTAAATCAAGACATAGTATGTACTTATTACAAGGCTACATTTTAAATCAAGACATAGGGCTAGATCCACAAATAATGGATTCCTATCTGCCGGGTTTGTCCAATAATAATACAATAATAATACAAATCTACCAAAAAGAAATCTAAAAAAGAACATCAAATCACATAGTTCTTCATATTAGGATCTAACGTTCCAATAGGCCTCTTTTTTTTTTACGGCTTGATCATCACACACAGTATAGACAATTGTAAAATAGACAGTAATAAAAGAGCAAAATAGAGTAGACGGAGTAAAATAGGGCAGTGCTCACAGGACTGTACTGCCCTGAACAATAAGAACTCTTCCAACAGAACGACGCTCCCTGTAGTTGCTCACACTCAGTCACATTTCAGGTGTGGTTTAGAATTACATGCACTCAAATGCTCAATGCTGCTTATAAGTACTATAATATAATTACAGTGTAATTATATCAGATTCTGTATGACATTTATGTTGCCTGATGCAGCAATAACATCATTAGCAGTTACACTGGCTTTATGAAATGATCACATGATAACAGCAGTCATTTATGTGGACTATGGGTTCAGCCACCGGCTAAATCAAAGCCACGCGTGGCTTCAGCCAAAGACAGCAGAGGCTACAGATTCTACTTCCATGTTACCCAATTCAATCGACATTTCTTACCAGCGATTATATTCCTAATATGCTTTTTTTGTTCTTAGTTCTATTATTATAAACATTTTAAAATGTTCTTATATACTTTAGATACTATTGCTACTATGTATGTATGTATATGTGTTTATATTTCATGTATATTATGCATATAAATACCAATTATTCACTTGTTCTATTCTCCATCGATATATCATCCATAGCAACACCATAGCCCTGATCGGGGATCACCTTTGAACAGTGTTGCGTTGTTATTATGGACTGAGCCGGCACGCAGGATAATGACGCCGCGCGCACGCACGCGCGGCCCCGCGCGCATGCGCATATGTTCCCTCGCGCACAATAATACACTTTGTTTGTATAGCCTTTCATACAGAAACTGCAGCTCAAAGTGCTTCACAACAGAATTAAGACAGGCATAAAATGAGCACATAAAGTGCAGACATATAAAATCAGTTTTTCACATTAGGATCTAACATCCCAACAGGCAACCTTGTTTATGGTTTGATTCAGTTTTAATATAAATAATAAAAATAAAGAGAAGATTAATTAATTATCTACTCAGTCCCGAAGTTTGTGATGTAGATATGGAATGTCCCGGGTTGCTGCTGTTTGCAGAGTGTGTTGTTGTCCGGGGGTGAGTGGTGGTGGGTGGGTGGTTGAATCAAAACAGTTGTCAATTCGGAATTGACGGCTGTTTTGATTTGGCCCTTCGTTCGCCGTCGTTCACCTTTGGACGGCGGTGCACTCTGTGGGCAGCGGCAACTTGGGACGTTCCATATTTACATCACAAAGAGTCCCAGACTGGTTGAAGACACCAGCCTATAGCGGCTATTGTTATGATAATGCGAGGTAGCGCCGGGGCCCGGGAGGCAGGTAAACACAACGAGCCGAGTCGAGGGCAGCGCGTTCTCGCGAGCGCGTGCATGTGCGTGCACGCGCTTCTGCTCAAATCTTTAATACTCAGTGAGGTAGCACACCGTGCTACCCCGTCCCATGAACAACGCATGCCTGCCTTTGAACTGCCCATCTGAGGTTTCTCCACAAGTTTTTTCCCCCTATTGCTAGGTTTTAGGGAATTGTTCCTCATCTTCATTGGGGGAAGTCTGGGGTTGTTGCAAAATTGTGGATTTTGTGGTGTTTTTTGGTTGTGGATCTATTGTTAAGTCACTTCTTGATCTGTGAAGCCCTTGGGGGGCAATTAGTTGTGATTTCGGGCTATACAAATACATTTGATTTGATTTGACATGTAACATGAAACAATTCATCCAGAAGAAAGAATGAAAGGAAGCCTTCAGAATCTTAAAGATTCAGCCCCATCAATGACAACTGTAATATATATCATTATTTAGATTTTTAATTTAGAAGAAAACTCACACCCCCTATTTCACTATATGGTCATTATATTTTAAATCATTTAACCCCCCATCTCTATCTCAGCTCTCATGCCAGGCGGTCATTGTAAATAACAATCTGTTCTTAACTGGCTTCCTGGTTAGATAAACAGCATATACATTTTATTTATTTTGAAATCTGGAATGGAATGACTTCAGTGAGCAAACCCCAGCCTTGCAAACAAGCCACTCTGAGACTGAGCAGAGACTCAAGTCCCCATTAACATCTCATTACTATGCAGGCAGAGCGTGGAGGAAGCATGGTCTCCTCTGATGGAGCTGTGATCCCTGGTGCTGTCCGCTGGGAGGGAGGAGGCGGCTCCACAGGGAGAGAGAGCGACACACACACACACACACCACACACACACACACAAAATGACAGACAGGGTAACTGCCTGGCAGAAACACACACGCACACATCCTCAGACAGACTGACACACACACACATACACAGGCAGATTGCCTGGAAGTCATGCACACACGTGCAAATCCACAGACAGATTGACTGACACACACAGATTGACATATATACACACACACAGATTGACATATACACACACACACACACAGATTGACATACATACAGACACACACACACACACATACACAAATGCATACACACACACACACACACACACCATGACCTGCCTTCATTAAAGACCTGCTCATTGCCTTCTGATTTCTGAGGACATTTCACATTCCAGCCCCTACAACACTCTCTGCAGTCAGAGACACATGTTGTGTACAGGTCGTGTACATGTTGTGTACATGTTGTGTCCTGCTACGAGGACGACAGAGGGACATACTTACAGACATTACAAACTTTTGGTCAATGTATTTTTTGGCAACGTTGGGTTGAAAGTCGGGAGACTCCAGGAACCGTAAGAAGAACTCGTACACCAGCTGGAGGAGAGAGAGAGAGAGAGGGTTAAGAGAAGAAGAGAGGGGCGGCCGGGTGGCGCAGCGGACTAAGCGTCTGCCCACCACCACAGAGACAGTGGGATCGAATCCAGCTGTGGTGCTTTCGGGTTGGCCGACCGTCCATACCAACACAATTGGCAGTGTTAGCGGGTGGGAAACCCGGCGAGGGTGGGTCCTGGTCGTTGTAAAACAGTGACTCCTACAGTTCGGTCGGGGCGCCTGCACAGCAAGGGAAGGATCTAAGAGAGGTAGTGTGACCTTCCACACGTTACACTCTCCCAGTGAGAGTCCGCGCTACCAGGTAAAAAGAAGCGGTGGGCTGGGTACACATATGTCGGAGGAAGCATGCGATAGCCTCCGCCCACCCGGACCGACGGTAGGGGGTAGAGTGCGCAACGACCAGGAAGGGGATTGGGAATTGGCATAACGACTAACATTGGGATGGGAGAAAAACAGAAAAAAATAAGGAGGAAAAAGAGAATAAAAAATAAAAAAAGAGTAGAGAGTTAAGTGAAGGAGATGGAGAAGAGAGAGGGTTAAGTGAAGGAGGTGTTCTGACTAGGAGTCACTGAGTGAAGGAGATTGCAGCAATAATATAATAATAGTTTTTTGAACTAAGGGCATTAAAGTTCCTTGACTTAGTTGACCTTAAAACAGCAGAGATCGTTTTTAAAGCTAGAAGTTATCAACTGCCAAGTAACTTACACATTTTGTTTAAAGAACGAGAGGTGAGGTATAATTTAAGAAGAGCACTCAATTTCAAACAGCCTAGAGCTCGAACCACACTTAAAAGTATGTCTGTGTCAGTTAAAAAGGAGTGAAACTCTGGAACAATCTACCGGATGAAATAAAAAACAGCAGGAGTATTTTAAAGTTTAAAATTATTTTTAAAAACAGGGTTCTAGAATCTTATAGTCAAATGTAACCTACATGTAGAATCTGTTTTCTCTACCATGAAACTCGGGTATTGCAGATTAAGTATTGATTTTCCTATGTTGGCTTAGTTATGTTCTTTTCGGGAACGGTTTTTGTTGATTGTTGATTTTTTTGTTTGTTTGTTTTATTTTGCAAACTTTAACCTTTTTTGTTCTTTTCGGGATCGGTTTTTTGTTAAGGCGAGACACTGCAGGTGAATAGTCAAATATACTTTTTTTGTTGATTTTGAGATTTTGTTATATTTTGCTTCCTAAACATGTCTTCTATGAAACTAGTGACAATAAAACGTCAATAACACATATTTAGTTGTTTATTTTACATCATTTTGCCTTATTGCATCCATAAATGTGCACATATTTAATGGGGAAGTGCCTCATTTGCATATATAAACATACATTTCAGAAAACATGCAATATATTTTTTCTTAGTTTATATGTACATAACAAATTGGGAAAGTTTCATAGTGATATGTTTTGCCTATTAGGGGGTACTACACTGTACTACACTGTTTGTAGCCTGTGTGTAGTTCTGTTCAGTTCAATAACATCATTATTATTATTATTCAGTTATCAGGCATGTGTTTAGGTTGTCTATTACTAATGGTTTGATTAGGTATTGTGTTTGTAAATATCTGTTTAAAAAAAAAAGTATGGCATTTTACAATACAGAACTTTGAAGGCGTTTTCCCAAAAATGAGTTTTAAGAGTTTTTCCTCATACTCTTGAGCCAGAAATCTCCACTTCAGTAGCACTCACATACACCAAAACTTCCAGTTCTATTCATATCTATGTTCTGAAGGGATTTACAGAAGGGTTTGTTGATATCGCATTCATACCCTGATTTATATCACATTTTATTCCTAAAAACATGGCGAAATATGGAATTTTACCATAAAAATGTACTGAATGGAGTATTTTCTGATTTATGGAGTGATAAAAAGAGATATCCAAAATCCCCTCTGTAATAACCTTTGGCTCTAATATGTCAACAAAATGAAACTATAATTTTGAAAATGGCTTTATCCAATGTTCAGATTTCTGTCCTGGAATTATATGCAAATTAGTGCATATTTAAGTAGATCATGCCTCATTTGCATATTTAAACATACAATTTCAGAAAACTTGTAATACAAAGAAGTCTTGTCTTAATATAAGTAATCAACTGGGGAAGTTTCATTGTGATATCTATTAGTAAAAATGTTTACCCTATTCACCTGCAGTGTCTCCCCTTAATTTTTGATTTCTTTTGTTTGTTTCATTTTGAAAACGAACTTTTTTGAATTTGTTTTTGAATTAGGGGTAGGTTGCTCTATAAGCCTTTTGGCTTCAAACCTATCCTTTTCGCTTGTTTATTTGTTGTTATTTGTTATTGTTTATTTATTTGTAAACATTCGAAATAAAATAATTCATTCATTCATTCATTCATAGTTATAATAATATAATAATAATACCAAAAACAACAATAACATAATAAATAATAATATTGTTATAACAATAATAACATTAACACATTGACGACTGGCCCTAGCCATCTAATATGTGGCTGGAGGACCACGCTTTGTAAACAAACCGATGTACTTTTGGATAGCTATATATATACTTTATAGTATCGCTATCTGTCCATTCTCACTTGAGTGCATAAACCGTGCCTTCATAATGGCTTAAATAAAATAAAATCGGTTGGTTGTCATTTTATAGCGTCGTGAATATAAGCTTTATCGCAGTTTTCGTCTCGTATTTTTTCTGGAAAGCTATTTATAGGGCTAAAGGCTAGTCACGTTATATCGAACTGCATTTCTGTTGTATATATACGAATGAAATAAAACAAACTGCTTAGCATCCGGACTATTACAGAGCATCTATGGATGAAATGGGGGCGGCGGGGGATGCCGATTAGTATTATTGATTAGCAATACAGTGTGCGTTCAAGTAGCCACATTCACTGATCGATCGCTTGCGTTTTACAACAATGTCCAATCCGGCTGTAATTTGGGGGAAGTGTGTCCTACCGTCAGCCCATGTGATCGGCGGCAGCATTTCCCCATTATTCATCGGCATCTGGTAGATCGATATGTCCATTGGCTGATCATAAATCCCATTATTCTAGGCTGAAATCTGCGCTTCGAACCGTGATCAAAGATAGATGTTCGCTTGGGATCCAGGCTCATATGAAACGCCCATAGACAGTAAAATAATTTTTTTCCCCATTCGCCCTCAATGATACTGCAGTGGAGCGATGGCGCCCCTAAGAGGATCTGGCCGGTATTGCATGCCACCGATTTAAAGGAGGCGGGTAAATCTGCAGAGTTGATCGGCGATCTTGATCCGTTTATTAATATGGAATAAAACAATAACAACTTGCCATGGTGGCTCTGGTCCTCAACGCATGGCACCGAAACCCGAGTTAACTCGTGGTTGGGCGGCAAAGTGTTAATAACAATAATAATTCACTGCATTACCTGCAGATGAGGCCAGGCTGCTTCCAGTGTGGGTTCATCCTCCTCCGGGTCAAACTCCGCCCCCGTGGGGTTAGAGGAGGGGGGCAGCGTCCTGAACAGATTCACTGAGAACTGAAACACAGAACACCAACACTTAGAACCACAGGATAAGTCACCAACACTTAGAACCACAGGACAAGTCACCAACACTTAGAACCACAGGACAAGTCACCAACACAAGTCACCAACACTTACAACTACAACACACGTCACCAACTTGCAGTGCCTCTTTATGGGACAGTCCCACGAACATCCAATATTAAAACCTGGTCAGCATCCTTTGGGTTTTATGAAAGGCGGCAGGCGCTATATATATATATATATATATATATATATATATATATATAAACCCATGCTATTATTATTTTATGTAAAGAGATGCTTTTGCATTATTGTACATGGTAAACACACCTTTTACAGATTCATTGATTAAATCGACTAATTGATTAAACATTTATTTAGTCGAAGACAGTCCTAATATGAGCAGCCACATTTAGTGTAAAATAGACAATAATTGTGGAATAATTGTAAACGCAGAAAGCAACAACTCCCTTCTATGAATCTTAAAATCCGAGCGATAGGCTGTAATCAGAGGAGCAGTCGACCTAAACCGTCATTAAGCAGAACCACCGCAGTGAATCTAATGTGCTTCACTTAGAGCTTGTTGTGTGATGATGAGTCATGTCTTCTCACAGGAAGCTGGGAACCAGCATCGAACAACATGCAAACCCTTTGTTTGTTCCTTCACAATTCATTCCTGCATGTAGCCCGCATGTGTCCTGCATGTAGCCTGCATGTGTCCTGCATGTGTCCTGCATGTAGCCTGCATGGGTCGTGCATGTGTCCTGCATGTAGCCTGCATGTAGCCTGCATGTATCGTGCATGTGTCCTGCATGTGTCCTGCATGTAGCCTGCATGTATCGTGCATGTGTCCTGCATGTGTCCTGCATGTAGCCTGCATGTGTCCTGCATGTGTCCTGCATGTAGCCTGCATGTGTCGTGCATGTGTCCTGCATGTAGCCTGCATGTGTCCTGCATGTAGCCTGCATGTGTCGTGCATGTGTCCTGCATGTAGCCTGCATGTATCGTGCATGTGTCCTGCATGTAGCCTGCATGTGTCGTGCATGTGTCCTGCATGTAGCCTGCATGTGTCCTGCATGTAGCCTGCATGTGTCCTGCATGTGTCCTGCATGTAGCCTGCATGTAGCCTGCATGTGTCGTGCATGTGTCCTGCATGTAGCCTGCATGTGTCGTGCATGTGTCCTGCATGTACTGTGTCCTGCATGTACTGTGTCCTGCATGTACTGTGTCCTGCATGTACTGTGTCCTGCATGTACTGTGTCCTGCATGTACTGTAGCCTGCATGTACTGTAGCCTGCATGTACTGTAGCCTGCATGTACTGTAGCCTGCATGTGTCCTGCATGTGTCCTGCATCTATGTATGACCAGTAATGAGAAACTGGATAGAGTCGGTTCCCATATCCGCTTTGCAGCTCAGTGTCAAAACCTGAGCAAGAATGTCAAAATAATTTACAATATTTAAATAGCCTGAAATGCATTTTTTCAGACAGCTTCTCGCCTAGTAGTGGAGGCTGAATAGTGTTAAAGGCACTGGAAATGTCAAAGAATGTTACCCTCACTGAGCTGCCCGGAATAAAAATAGAATAGCGCAGTAACATTTGTTAATAAAATAGATAGTAAAATGATGCAGCACTACAGTGCAATAAAATAGTTCAGTAAAATGAATACAAATTAAATAGGCCTAATTTACAATACAATAATCTGGTTGAAGCGGGCTCCTGAGTTACTTTACAGAAGAGCAGAGCAGCTCAACTTTGAGTTTCTTTACAAAGTTCAGTCCTAGATGTTTTATAGAACAGTTCTGAATTACTTTACAGAACAGAGCAGTGCCTTACATATTTTGAGTTTCTTTACAAAGTCCAGTTCTAAATTACTTTATAGAACCATTTTGAATTTTCTTTACAGAACAGTTGTTCAAACTATTAGAGCAGCTCTGCCAAAGCACACTGGTTGAAGCGGGCTCCTGAGTTACTTTACAGGATATTTCTGAGTTACTTTACAGAACAGCTCAACTGACTTTGAGTTTCTTTACAAAGGTCCATTCAAAATTACTTTATAGAACAGTCCGAACAACAGGGCAGCTCAGACAGACAGACAGATAGGTAGAGAGAGAGGGGGGGTAGAGAGAGAGAGAAATAGAGGGTAGAGAGAAAAAAAGGGTAGAGACTAGAGAGGGGGTGGGTTGAGAGAGAGGGGGGGGGGGGTAGAGCAAGTGAAATAGAGGGTAGAGAGAGGGGGGTAGAGAGAGAGGGGGTGGAGAGAGGGGGGAAGGTAGAGAGAGAGAAATAGAGGGTAGAGAGGGGGGTAGAGGGAGAGAAAAGACGGTAGAGAGAGGGGGTAAATAGAGAGAGGGGGTAGAGAGAGAGAGAGAAAAATAGAGGGTAGAGAGAGGGGGTAGAGAAAGAGGGTAGAGAGAGGAGGGGTAGAGAAAAAGAGGGTAGAGAGAGATAAAGAGAGGGTAAAGAGAGAAGGGTAGAAGAGAGAGAATACAGAGAGAAAGTCTCCCTCCCTCCCTCCCGCTCTCCCTCCCTCCCTCCCGCTCTCCCTCCCTCCCTCCCTCCCTCCCTCCCTCCCTCCCTCCCTCCCTCCCTCCCTCCCTCCGTCCCTCCGGTAGATTCCTGTGTCTGGCCCCAGCTGAAGTCATGACATCACCAGGTGATGCATCACTCTGAGTCATAGTGTTATCTGGCCCTTAGTCCTTGACAGAACTTCTGCACTTCATCTGTTTCAGATGTGGGCGAAATAAACCCTCATAGGTAGGTAGGTGCAGGTTGTGTCTATATCATGCTTGTGTGTGGGACATCCATCCTGCCCCTTACCAAGGAGGCAGTTGGAAAATTCGAATATATTATCCTTGAAGATGGGCGAGACAGAAATAGATCGATGGACAGAGAGCGAAACAGACAGGTCGGGATAGTCTAGACTCTAGAGGTAAAAGCACAGACAGTAGGGTAGTCTACACCCTCCTCAGACTGACAGTAGGGTTGTCTACACCCTCTCCAGACTGACAGTAGGGTAGTCTACACCCTCCTCAGACTGACAGTAGGGTAGTCTACACCCTCCTCCTCCTCAGACTGACAGTAGGGTAGTCTACACCCTCACCAGACCGACATTAGGGTAGTCTACACCCTCACCAGACTGACAGTAGGGTAGTCTACACCCTCCTCAGACTGACAGTATGGTAGTCTACACCCTCACCAGACTGACAGTAGGGTAGTCTACACCCTCACCAGACTGACAGTAGGGTAGTCTACACCCTCCTCAGACTGACAGTAGGGTAGTCTACACCCTCCTCAGACTGACAGTAGGGTAGTCTACACCCTCCTCAGACTGGCAGTAGGGTAGTCTACACCCTCCTCAGACTGACAGTAGGGTAGTCTACACCCTCCTCAGACTGGCAGTAGGGTAGTCTAGTTTCAAGTTCAAGTTTCAAGTTGGTTTATTATTTGTCACAATAAAATACATGTACTTTACGGTGAAATGCTTGGTTCTGTATCAGTCTCTGAGAGTGTGCTTCATACAAGTAAAAAAGTAAGTAAAAGAGGAATATACAATACAATATACAATCTAAAGTACAGCCTAATTACAATCCAAGTACAGAGAGTAAAAATTAGACAAACAGTGAGGTACAAATGCAGACAGTGAGGTACAGAACTTTAAGGTAAGGTGCAAATGCAAATGAGATTAGATTAAAGTGTCTAAAGTGAGTGTTAGTACTGGTAGTATACAACCTCCTCAGACTGATAGTAGGGTAGTCTACACCCTCCTCAGACTGACAGTCGGGCAGCGCAACGACAAGGAAGGGGATTAGCATAATGAGTCAAATTTGGGAGAAAAAGATAAATATGGCTAGACAACGAGTGTGTGTGTGTGTGTGTGTGTGTGTGTGTGTGTGTGTGTGTGTACGTGTTAGACAGCCGTACTGCTCACCATGATGACGGCCTCGGGGTAGATGCACTCTGTGACCACCTCACTGTTGTGTGTGATGTACTCCACCATCTCGTTGAGTCCCGCCCGCTTCACCTCCTTGTACTTCAGATCGCTGAGCGGGTCGGTCACAAAGTCAAACAGCACACAGCACTGACGCAGCTTCTGCACGAACAGCTCCTCGCGGTCCACGGGGGGAGCATCTGTGGAAAGAGAGAGGGCGGGGAGGGGGTTAATACTAACCAGGTTTTGTTCTGGTTCTGATACTGGCTCATTCAGCTTGTAACAAAGAGGGCTCCAGAGTGCGCCTGTTTTGGTCGCATTTTGCAACCAAATATCAGTGCAGTGCGACTGGATGTTTTCCCTTGTCGCACTGGTGCACCTCCAGCAGGTCTGTCTGTCTGTCTGTCTGTGTGTATGTGTGTGTTTAGCGTCTTTTTCCCGGCCATGTGCGCTCAAAAGAAAAAGAAAAAAAAACTCTGCCTTTGATTGGTTCTAACACGTGCATTATGCAAAGACCAGCGCCGATCTGCCTGGGTGATTGGCTCTGATCGTTATTCACTGAATGACGGGATAAACAAAAAAAGCCATGCGCGACTGTGAAACCTGAAACCGTGTCCACCTCCATTGTGCGACACCACACGTTTAGTTTAGTAGCTCGTAATAAAATAAAAATGGAGAACAATCATACTGGTTTCATAATACAACGTTTCCGAATGGACGTTTGGATTAAACAAAGTGTATGCAGTGATGCTTTCCCAGCGGAACACAAGCTGCTTAACGTTACAGTGGTATGTTATACACGTTAATTAAGCTATGTAACGTTAGACCGCAGCTAACGTTAAGGTAGCAGGAGCTGTCGGCCAACAAAGTTGTTTCAACAAATGGATTCACAAAATGGATTATCATTCAAACGTTATTGAAGCCTCCGCCGTGACCAGTAAGTAGGTACTACTACTCAACCGCAGTAATGTTCACCATGAATTGAAAATGGGGGACCCCGATGCAAACAAGACAAACGTCCCTCTCCGGTCTGCATCCCACCAACAACTGCGCGTACCGAGCCGCACTGTATTGTACCCACTCTGCAAGCCTTCATTCATTCGCTATGTGGCTAAAGTCAAGACTCTCGATGTTGTGGGACTTGTACAGCACTTTGTTCAACCTTGTCAGTGCTGTAAAGTTTAAACCTTTTAAAATCTTAGACAAACAAAACACTTTGCTTTCATGAAATATTGTAAGCCGTCATTTGAGGCTTTATAAAAGCAGCACAATGAACACAAATCTGTCAGTGCCGAGTCCGACCTCATCTTAAATAACAAACAGCATTGCTTGTTGTAATTAACAAAGAGAGGCAGAGTTGATAAAAAAAAAAAATAATTATAATAAAAAAAAATATATATATATTTTTTTTTAATAATCGAATTTTATTTTCATATTCGAATCCCATGCCCATCGAACGAAGCTTCGAAGTATTTAAGACAGCCCTAGTAGGGATTCACATATTTTTACGGCTGTGGGTAGGGCGTTCCACATTGTTGTGGCAAAATAAAAACAAAATATATATATTTTGCGATTATTTCTTTTGTGATTTGCTAATTGCATCATTCCAAATCGCGATTTCGATTTAAAATCGATTAATCGTTCAGCCCTACTGGAAACCTCAAGTCAAATATGTCAGGACTAAATTGGCACGGAGTGTTGGTGTTTTATGTAAGATAAGACACATTCTAAACCAAAAAAAACACTGTATACACTGTACTGTACACTCTTCATTCCATATATATTAACTACTGTGCGTAGGTGTGGGGTAATACCTACAAAAGCACTCTACAGCCAATATGCACCATGCAAAAAAAGCAATAAGAATAATCAACAATGTAGGATATTATGAACACACCAATAACTTATTTATAAAGCTACAAACATTGAAATGTATGGACCTAGTTGATTTAAAAACTGCCCTCATTGTATACAAAGCCAGATACAAACTAATCCCAGGCAACATTCAAAAATGGTTCAGAGACAGGGAAGGAGAATATAACTTAAAGGGGAACTCCAACATTTTGGGAAATTAGCTTATTTAACATCTTCCCTGGAGTTAGACAAGAAGATACATACCTTTTTTGTCTCTGTGCGTGCATTTTAGCTTTGGGAATAGACGCTCCGTTAGCATAGCTTAGCTTCATCACTGGAAGTGGGGGAGGGTTAGAGCCTTACAGTGCCTTACAGTGTATTGCAAGGTCTGACATTGAGCAAACTTGATATGCATGACCTTGGTGGGCTCTAGGTCAACTCCTGAAAAGGGAGTCAATGTCAGACCTTGCAATCAAAAGTTAGGGGCGCACTGAAATTATGGCAAGGGTTATTAGCCCCCTAACTTTTGATTGCAAAGTCTGACATTGACCCCCTTTTCAGGAGTTGACCTAGAGCCCACCAAGGTCATGCATATCAAGTTTGGTCAATGTCAGACCTTGCAATACACTGTAAGGCACTGTAAGGCTCTAACCCTCCCCCACTTCCAGTGATGAAGCTAAGCTATGCTAACGGAGCGTCTATTCCCAAAGCTAAAATGCACGCACAGAGACAAAAAAGGTATGTATCTTCTTGTCTAACTCCAGGGAAGATGTTAAATAAGCTAATTTCCCAAAATGTTGGAGTTCCCCTTTAAGAGGGAGAGGGAATCTTAAACAACCAATGGTACACACTACGCTGAAAAGCATGTGCATATCTGTTTGTGGAGTGAAGTTGTGGAATAATTTACCTGAATACATCAAACTGAGTAAACATATGGCACAATTTAAAAAGCAGCTTAAAAAATACACATTAGAGAAATACAGAAATGAGTAATGAGGATAAACAAAGTTGTTATATTGTGTTATGTAGTGCTGTACTGTATTCACTGCTGTCAAGCGAATCAAGTTTTTTTTCTTTTCGTACTATAAGTAAAAGTATATTCTATATTGTATTATACTAAATTATGTTATATCTAGTAAAATTAATGGAAGAACAAATGTAAATGTAAGGGGGTAGGGATCAATAAGCTTAGCTTCCCTCTACTCCTTTTTTTGGACATGTCTGCTAACTAAATACATTGCTCTTGACTTTGTTTATAGTTCCTTTTTTTATGTTTAAAAAAAAATTGTTTTGTTATGATTGTTCTGTTTGACGGAGCTAGATACCGTGATTTGTTTGGAGGAATATGGAGAATACATGTTCAAAAATTAACTTTTTCATTCATTCATATACTTCCCACAAATTGCAAACACCCAAAGAGAGTTTGAAGACATGGCAAATAACGGAAAACTCCCATACCTACTGGGAGAAATACAACAATGTGGAAACACAGCAGCAAAATTTGTGAGCTGCTGTGACAAGAAAAGGACATCCAACAGAATAATTTTTTTTTGAGCCAAACGATATTCGCATAAACTATTTGATTTATTTTTTAAATAATTTAACAAAGGGCGGCTTTGCGCTCGTCACCAACGCAAAAGACACCGGGTTAGAATCCGGCTGTCGGCGTTGCCTCCGGCTTGGGCCGGCCGTCATACTAACTCAATTGGCAGAGTTAGGGGGTGGGAAGTTAATGGGTGGTAATCTGGACGTTGTGAACAGCGACTCCTACAGGTCGGTTGGGGCACCTGCACAGCAAAGTCAGGAAAATGGCGGTGGCAGTGTGAGCCTCCCACACGTTACACCACGCCAATGAGAGTCCGCGCTGGCAGGTGAAAAGATGTGACAGGCTGCCTCCACATGTATCGGAGGGGACATGTGATGCAAGGCTTCTATCCTCCCTACAACCGGCCAGTGGGGGGCATATGCGAGCAACGATCAGGACAGGGGAGGGAGAATTGGCACGAGAGGTAAATTGGGATGGGGAGAAAAATCACAGAAAAAAGTAGATACATTTTTTTTTAACAAATAATATTCAATGGATTAATGCCCATCCTTACCGTGCACAAAATCTTTCCACAAAGTCATCGCAGCTTGATTTCAGGTATTACCAGTGTGAAAACTCTGGGAGGAGGAACATTTTTGGGACCGTCTTAAACCGGCTGCTTGGTCGCTGCTAAAAACATGTGCTTGGTTTGCTTGATTTAGGCGGATCTGAAAAAGATTTTGTGCAAACGGCATTGAAGAACACACGCGGAAGCACACACAATACGTGTACACAGTTGTTGAAAAACAAAAAAGGTCTGTAGACTGCCTGGGGAGGGAGAGACAACAGACCGTTCTAGGCCGGAGACAACAGCTCTGGTGAATGGGTGACAATGAAACATCTCGATTGTCTGAAATGATGACGTGAAAAACCTGCTGACCTGAAATCTCCACGTGCAAACAAAGTTGGCCCACTTTTATAAAAAAAAAAAAGGGACCATTTGATGGAATTAATTTGTAATCTGTTTTACTGGAGCATTTTAACACTTTGACTGCCATGAAACGTGTTTTGACGTCATTGCTGGCCATGCTCAAGTTGCCGGGGGACGCTGTACAGCGTCCTTATATCAATATTTCAAAAATCTGCGATCGGATTCATATGTCCCCTCCGCTGGCCTGAGATCCACCAGCAGGACCCACTGAGCTCTCTGGCGCTTCAGGAGCGCCATCTGGTGGCCGATCGGCGCAATCGCTTTAACAGGAAGTGGCATAGAGGTTGTGCTACGTCCGTAGTACTTCCGGGTGCTCGCTATAGGTCCCGCGACTCTGGCTCGTCACGCTACACAGTGATCGATTGCCAATAACTCGATAAACAACATGATTTGGACGTATATACCATTATACAAGCTGGAGATGGACCGGGTAAATTTACATCCCATAATGATAAGATTTCAACTCTACGATGATCGCCCAACGGCGCGCGGAGACTGGGGTGAGTTTCAGCGTGTAACGTTACCGTCTTCGATACTAACTGCTATTATCAACATTTGACCCACATTAGATGATTGGTATAACGCTGCCCACGGAATTATAAACGGCCCCTAGCCCATCCGGTCAACATCAGATGACGTGTAGTAACTTCTAGAAGTACGTCTAGTTGTAATTTTTTATATCGCGCTGATTGCCATAAAACTGTATTGCATCATCAATATAATGTATTTGGGGCTATAGATCACGTTCTGGAGAAAGCTGCAGAAAGAGATGAAAACATACTTATACATTAGACCATACTTTACTATGAATATGTGAATGAAAAAGTTTAACGTTGCTACACAATGAACAATACATATAGGACTTTGAATGGGCCCTAATAATGGCAATGTAGCAATAGAATTTAAAAAGTTATAGCCCTGCAAAGAAGGGGACTTTCTCCATAGACAAATAGCGCTGGCAATCTATGGTATATCATGAATTTAACCTTAGGCAACCAAAGTGTTAATAATCAAATGTGAAGTAACAGGACTAGGCTCTCCTAGTGCAGCCAGACGCAGATTAAAACATTTAAACACCTCCTCAACAGTAACGATTCACAACATCACAATGTCTCCGCGACTCCCACCTACTATTCACATGTGTTTGCGTCATCAGCTGATATAGTGAACGTTAGGCAGCTGGTGTGATGCACTTGGCATCGACTGTTGAGAACCGCCACTGCTGCTTTCACAGCTGCGATGTGATTTATGAACGTGAAACTACTCTGTTGGACAAATATCCCAGTCTTTCATCAGTACTGCGGCGGGCGGCAAAGCACTCTGGTGTTTGGAGAGCGGCAGTATTTATTTAGTGTTTAAACCACCTAATATTAACACTTTAAGTGCCGAAAACGTGTTTAGGCGTCTTTCCTAGCCATGCTAAAGTTGCCGAGGACGCCCTAACTCGTCTTTAATATCAATATTTCAAAAATCTGTGATCGGAATCATATTTCCCCTCTGCAGCCTTCACACACAGTTCTGAGCTCCTCTCAATCCTCTAGCGGTTCAAGAGCGCCATCTGGTGGCCGATCGGCAGAAGCGCCAAACAGGAAGTCATGTGGATGAAGTGGTGATCACCCATATTACTTCCGGGCACTCGCTATAGGTCCCGGGACTCGAGCTCGACACAATACATAGCGATCCGTTGCCAATAACTCGATAAACAACATGATTTGGACGTATATACTATTATACAACCTGGAAATGGACCGGGTATTTCGACATCCCATAATGGAAAACTGTCTACCCCACGCTGATCGCCCAACGGCCCGAGGAGACTGGGGTGAGTTTTAGCGTGTAATATTACCGTGTTCGATACTAACTGATCTGATGAACATATGACCCACATTAGATGAATGGTATAACGCTGCCCACGGAATTATAAACACCCCCTCGCCCATCCGGTCAACATCAGATGACGTGTAGTAACTTCCAGAAGTCCGTCCAGTTGGAATTTTTTATATCGCGCCGATTGCTATCAAACTGTATTTCATCATCAATATAATGCATTTGGGGCTATAAATCACGTTCTGGAGAAAGCTGCAGAAAGAGATGAAAACATACTTATACCTTAGACCATATTTTAGTATGAATATGTGAATGAAAAAGTTTAACGTTGCTACACCATGAACAATACATATAGGACCTTGAATGGGCCCTAATAATGGCAATCTAGCAATAGAATTTAAAAAGTTATAGCCCTGCAAAGAAGGGGAACTTCTCCATGTTAAATAGAGCTGGCAACGGATGGTCATCAAAGAGAAGTCGCCTATTCTCAGTCCTTGCCCCACAATGGTGGAATGAACTACCCACCCCAGTTAGGACAGCCGAATCACGTCCAATCTTTCGCCGTCGACTAAAGACGCACTTCTTCAACCATTATCTGAATTAAAAAAAAAAAAAAAAAAAAAAAAAAAAAACTAACTAACCGTACTGTCATGCACTTGTCCTAATAAACTAACCTACACTGTAGCACTCAACACTTTGATGAACATTGTTGCTCAGCTGATAGAGTTGTGCCCTTCCTGATGGCTTGTCGTACAGAACTTGTAAGTCGCTTTGGATAAAAGCGTCAGCTAAATGACTAAAATGTAAAATGTAAAAATGTAAATATCATGAATTTAGCCTTAGGCAATCAAAGTGTTAACATGCCTGCCCTCTACTACTATGCACTCAACACTGCAGCACTCAAGTTTCAACACTGTTTGATGTATTGTTTGACATGGTTCAGTACGTACCTCAGTTTTGAAGTCACGGTTCGGTATGGGTTTTCGGCACGCACGCACGCACACACACACACACACACACGCACGCACGCACGCACGCACGCACGCACGCACGCACGCACGCACGCACGCACGCACGCACGCACGCACGCACACGCACACGCACACGCACGCACACACACACACACACACACCTGTGTTGGTGATACCAGCCCCCTGGTGGAGCATCGTGACTGTGTTGGTGACACCAGCCCCCTGGTGGAGCATGACTGGTGATAAAAATGTCCTGTCTGTGGTGCATGAAAATGTTGTATGAAGGCTTTAAGAGGTTCATGTCGTGGGAAGAGAGAGGGACACGCTTACTTAAGGTCTGCCACTCTACTCACAGAAAGAACCTAAGCTGCTTACCAGTATAATCACTGCAAACACAATCACCATGTAATAATAATGCCCCTGACCTCCTCACATCCCTGCCCCCCACACAACCTCCAGCAGGCCAATCCCTCAAAGGGTTTTCCCCTCCGTTTGCCTCCTCTTCTGTTCACTTCCATCTGCCATCCATTCACTCTGTCACTGCCATCTTTATTTTCCCAGATCACTATGAAAGCGAGCCAATGACTCATTCACATCCATATATTTGAAAAGACGAAAGACTACGCTGGTGAAATATGTGCACTGATGCAAAGTTAAAGTCAATAGACGGCGATGCTGAGATCTACTAGGGGTGAACTGTGTGGAGGAGGTCTCAGCACTGTGTGGAGGAGGTTGTATAGGTTTGTGGCTAACTAGACGGAGCAGTGATCCAGAATGAAGAACAGCATGGGACTCAATTACATTTCAGTATAAGTAATCAAGGCACAACACACTGAGGTTGGTGGACAGTCGTTGGTCCATGAGGGGTTCCGAAGTTCTAAGAAAGACGTCCTCCTTGTTCTTCAAAGTACATGTACACTGTTCCAGTTGCAAAGTGTCCTGCTATATATGATATTATCCCAGTTCTAACTCCAGTATTTCTAAACCTGGACTAGGGCTGCACGATTTTGGGAAATAATCTAATTGCGATTTTTCGGACAGATATTGCGATTGTGAAATTTAAAAAAAATTAAGCAGCCCCACAGAGGTTTATTGTAAAATGCGGCTTGCATCTGGCCTACGTGGTGGGTCTTTTCAGGACACAGAGCCTAAACATTTTTCTTTTTACCTGGGAATCGATACCGGTACCCAACGGTACGTTTTTTTTCTGTACTTTACTCTCCCTCTCTGAAGTCTAAACTTCACAACACACAATCTAAAACCCCTTACCTCCCTCTCCCAAACCGATGTTGTATCTCAATGGGACTTCCTGGTTAAACAAATTTAAAAAAAAAAATAGATAAACTTTTTTTTATTTAAATTCTTTTTATAATTTTTTTCGAGGGAGGTCGTGTCAGCCAGCAGCTGCAAAACGGGCTGCAATGGCATCACACGGGTCAAACATGAACGTCAAAGTACGCCCACTGAAAGAGCTTTTTTTTTGTGCCACTGAGAGGCTCAGATAGATCCAGGTTTTCTTTTGTTGAGAAAATGAAACCTGGTGAAGATTCAGGGAATGTCAGTTATTTCTGGGTTGGACGACGTCATACAATCTTCCTTTGGGATAAAAAAAATAAATCCTTTGCCATGAAATGCCATTAGTATGTCATATTTGCAAAGTCATATACCTGCCACCTAAGCCTAGAACAAGCCACGCACATACAGACAAATACAAGGAATGCCTCAACATTATTCTGGTTCTTTTTTTTATCCCACTTCACCACTTAAAATCAACTGCAGTTACTTTAGTGAAAGCACGGCCAATTTGGTCTCAGTCGATCAAGGCTGTCCATTAGCTGTTGTTATGCATTTCCCCCATTCTGAAGGCTGAAGTATTCTCTGGTAAGCACAAGATTTATAATGATAAGCAGCTCTATGGTAAGCACTAGATTTATAATGATAAGCAGCTCTCTGGTAAGCACTAGATTTATAATGATAAGCAGCTCTCTGGTAAGCACTAGATTTATAATGATAAGCAGCTCTCTGGTAAGCACTAGATTTATAATGATAAGCAGCTCTCTGGTAAGCACTAGATTTATAATGATAAGCAGCTCTCTGGTAAGCACTAGATTTATAATGATAAGCAGCTCTCTGGTAAGCACTACATTTATAATGATAAGCAGCTCTCTGGTAAGCACTACATTTATAATGATAAGCAGCTCTCTGGTAAGCACTACATTTATAATGATAAGCAGCTCTCTGGTAAGCACTACATTTATAATGATAAGCAGCTCTCTGGTAAGCACTAGATTTATAATGATAAGCAGCTCTCTGGTAAGCACTAGATTTATAATGATAAGCAGCTCTCTGGTAAGCACTAGATTTATAATGATAAGCAGCTCTCTGGTAAGCACTAGATTTATAATGATAAGCAGCTCTCTGGTAAGCACTACATTTATAATGATAAGCAGCTCTCTGGTAAGCACTACATTTATAATGATAAGCAGCTCTCTGGTAAGCACTACATTTATAATGATAAGCAGCTCTCTGGTAAGCACTACATTTATAATGATAAGCAGCTCTCTGGTAAGCACTACATTTATAATGATAAGCAGCTCTCTGGTAAGCACTACATTTATAATGATAAGCAGCTCTCTGGTAAGCACTACATTTATAATGATAAGCAGCTCTCTGGTAAGCACTACATTTATAATGATAAGCAGCTCTCTCGTAAGCACTACATTTATAATGATAAGCAGCTCTCTCGTAAGCACTACATTTATAATGATAAGCAGCTCTCTGGTAAGCACTACATTTATAATGATAAGCAGCTCTCTGGTAAGCACTACATTTATAATGATAAGCAGCTCTCTGGTAAGCACTACATTTATAATGATCAACAGCTCTCTGGTAAGCACTACATTTATAATGATAAGCAGCTCTCTGGTAAGCACTACATTTATAATGATCAACAGCTCTCTATAAATCTAGTGCTTACCAGAGAGCTGTACCAGGGTCACCTGGCCCTCCTGTCACCTGACCCTCCTGTCACCTGGCCCTCCTGTCACCTGACCCTCCTGTCACCTGGCCCTCCTGTCACCTGGCCCTCCTGTCACCTGGCCCTCCTGTCACCTGGCCCTCCTGTCACCTGACCCTCCTGTCACCTGACCCTCCTGTCACCTGGCCCTCCTGTCACCTGGCCCTCCTGTCACCTGGTCCTCCTGTCACCTGACCCTCCTGTCACCTGGCCCTCCTGTCACCTGGCCCTCCTGTCACCTGGCCCTCCTGTCACCTGGCCCTCCTGTCACCTGGCCCTCCTGTCACCTGGCCCTCCTGTCACCTGGCCCTCCTGTCACCTGGCCCTCCTGTCACCTGGCCCTCCTGTCACCTGGCCCTCCTGTCACCTGACCCTCCTGTCACCTGACCCTCCTGTCACCTGGCCCTCCTGTCACCTGGCCCTCCTGTCACCTGGCCCTCCTGTCACCTGGCCCTCCTGTCACCTGACCCTCCTGTCACCTGGCCCTCCTGTCACCTGGCCCTCCTGTCACCTGGCCCTGTCACCTGGCCCTCCTGTCACCTGGCCCTGTCACCTGGCCCTCCTGTCACCTGACCCTCCTGTCACCTGACCCTCCTGTCACCTGGCCCTCCTGTCACCTGGCCCTCCTGTCACCTGGCCCTCCTGTCACCTGGCCCTCCTGTCACCTGGCCCTGTCACCTGGCCCTCCTGTCACCTGGCCCTCCTGTCACCTGGCCCTCCTGTCACCTGGCCCTGTCACCTGGCCCTCCTGTCACCTGGCCCTCCTGTCACCTGGCCCCTATGCACCATCTGCTTGTTTATGATACAGTGCTGCTACTGGCTCCACCACGGAGGCCAGAGACATGATGAACAAACAGAGGAAATCTCCAGGAATACCTTCGTGCTTCTGTGTGGGTCAAGAGTATCCTCCCACAGAGAGAGAGAGAGAGAGAGAGAGAGAGAGAGAGAGAGAGAGAGAGAGACAGAGACAGAGATAGACACACAGAGAGAGCGAGAGACACATGAGACAGACAGTGAAAGAGAGACAGAGAGAGACAGAGAGAGAGAGAGAGAGAGAGAGACAGAGACACAGAGAGAGAGAGAGACAGACAGACTGAGAAAGAGAGAGAGAGACAGAGAGAGAGAGAAGGGGCTGACATGAAATCAAATCAAGAGCGGGTTTTGGATGATAATCAAAGAATTACAACAAATCGCATTAAAACGCATCAGTACCGCGAGGGCCGTAATCTCAAAGCCTGATGCATCAGACGGGTAGCGGCAACGAACAACCACTATGCATGAGAATATTCTGCCATGCAGCATGAAGCAGATGGAAGCGATCGATAGAGGAATCCACACAGTATGAGTGACTATAGCTATAGCTGATACACTGCTGGTCTGTGAGGCACATTCTGTTTTGTTATGTCACTCATTAAGCTAGGCTAAAACACAGACTACATTTACAACCGTTACTAAATATTTCGCCTATTCGCATGAAGTGCAAGGCATTTAATTAGGGGCGACAGTGTCTCAGGAGGTAGAGCGCTCGTCTGGTAGTCCCCGGTTCGATTCCCGCTCCTCCCAGGCAGCGTGTTGAAGTGTCCTTGAGCAAGACACTTAACCCCTAATTGCTCCCGATGAGCAGGTTGGCACCTTGCATGGTTGCCTCCGCCATCGGTCTGTGAATGTGAGTGAATGGGTGAATATGAGGAACAAGAATTGTAAAGTGATTTGGATAAAAGCGGTTATATAAATGCACCATTTAATTAGACGTGTACAACAGGTGTGACCCCCCACTCAGAGATAGAGAAAAGTCTATCCCCGGCGAGGAGATTACGTGGCTTGCGGTCGTTATGTGTGGAACAGGGACAGGTGTGCCAGTAAATCTAGCTAAACACTTTCAGTGCCAATGACGAGATTTCTCGTTAGTTCATGCCAACCGTTGAGTGCCAGCCGACGAGAGATCTCGTTTTTAATCGTTATTTTTTTAATTATCGATTTCCATAAATTTTTCATCAATCTAGCCTCACGTTACCAGTGGGGATCTGTCTGAACTCGAACAGGGAAAATACCGCCCCCTATCGTCTCTCCGGATGGTACTGCACCCCTTTGGATTGGATTGAATGAAACGCATGGAGAAAAAAAAAGTCCTGCTTCCACATTTTACTTGTCAGACAGGTAACCGGAGACGATCCAAGTCATTGCCCACCACCAGAACAGCGGATAATATGTGTTTCCAGTACCCAGCGTTGGATCAATAAACGCGATCGATATTTGGAATGGCGATCAGGAATTGGAATAAACTTTTTGGAAAACATCTGATCTGAGGTAAGGAATCTATTATCTCCCTCTGTCTGTCCCCCCTTCTCTGTCTCCGTCTGTCGCCCCTTCTCTCTCTTCGTCTGTCGCCCCTTCTGTCTCTCTGTCTGTCCCCTTCTCTCTCTCAGTCTGTCCTCCCTTCTCTCACCATCTGCCCCCCCTTCTCTCTCTCTCTCTCTCTGTCCCCCCTTGTCTGCCCCCCCTTCTCTCTCCCTGTCCCCCCTTCTCTCCATCTCTGTACCCCCTTCTCTCTCTGTCTCTGTCCACCCTTCTCTCTCTCTAATTCTTTATTTCCTATATTTATTGTAACATATAATATAACCGATAGGGCAATAAGACCCTCAACAACACCTTTGTTTACATTATCTTTCGTCGATTACCCTGCCCATACCTGTACCTCCCCTCCCCCATGCTGCTATAACACCCAGATTTCCCCAAGGGGATCAATAAAGGAATATCTCATCTTATAAATGGTGCATTTATATAGTGCTTTTATCCAGAGCGCTTTACAATTTGTTCCTCACATTTTTACCCATTCACACACCAACAGCGGAGGCGACCATGCAAGGTGCCAACCTGCTCATCGGGAGCAATTAGGGGTTAAGTGTCTTGCTCAAGGACACTTCGACGCGCTGCCTGGGAGGAGCGGGAATCGAACCGGGAACCTCCGGATAACCAGGCGACTGCTCTACCTACCGAGACACTGTCGCCCCCAAGCCATCAGCCATATACTAATAGAGTGTGTCTGGTCAGTAACATGGATCTCTGTCGCTGGACAGAGAGAATGAGAGAACAGGGTCTCGGGGCCTGTCGCTGGACAGAGAGGACAGTGTCTCAGGGCCTGTCGCTGGACAGAGAGGACAGTGTCTCAGGGCCTGTCGCTGGACAGAGAGGACAGGGTCTCGGGGCCTGTCGCTGGACAGAGAGGACAGTGTCTCGGGGCCTGTCGCTGGACAGAGAGGACAGTGTCTCAGGGCCTGTCGCTGGACAGAGAGGACAGTGTCTCAGGGCCTGTCGCTGGACAGAGAGGACAGGGTCTCGGGGCCTGTCGCTGGACAGAGAGGACAGTGTCTCAGGGCCTGTCGCTGGACAGAGAGACGGAGAGGACAGCACCCCAGGGCCTGTCGCTGGACAGAGAGACGGAGAGGACAGTGTCTCAGGGCCTGTCGCTGGACAGAGAGACAGAGAGGACAGTGTCTCAGGGCCTGTCGCTGGACAGAGAGGACAGTGTCTCAGGGCCTGTCGCTGGACAGAGAGGACAGTGTCTCAGGGCCTGTCGCTGGACAGTGTCTCGGGGCCTGTCGCTGGACAGAGAGACGGAGAGGACGGTGTCTCAGGGCCTGTCGCTGGACAGAGAGACGGAGAGGACAGCATCCCGGGCCTCCCCTGCAACATCCGCATCGCGCAGCTCGCCCACTTCAGGGCCCGCAGAGTGGAACTGGAAGATGCAGGTTATTGCGAGAACCATCTAATGATGACATCACAGTGGCTACTGGTCATTGGTTGAAAGTTATAGACTAGAATACTAAGATACTATTCAGGACCCAGGTGTTCAGGACCCAGGTGTTCAGGACCAGGTGTTCAGACCCAGGTGTTCAGGACCAGGTGTTCAGGACCAGGTGTTCAGGACCAGGTGTTCAGGACCCAGGTGTTCAGGACCAGGTGTTCAGGACCAGGTGTTCAGGACCAGGTGTTCAGGACCAGGTGTTCAGGACCAGGTGTTCAGGACCAGGTGTTCAGGACCAGGTGTTCAGGACCAGGTTGTCCGAACGGGCAGGTGTTTAGAACCAGGTGTCCAGGTGTTCAGAACCAGGTGTTCAGAACCAGGTGTTCAGGACTAGGTGTTCAGGAACAGGTTGTCCGAACGGGCAGGTGTTTAGAACCAGGTGTCCAGGTGTTCAGAACCAGGTGTTCAGAACCAGGTGTTCAGAACCAGGTGTTCAGAACGGGCAGGTTGTCAGAAGGGGCAGGTGTTTAGAGAACCAGGTGTTCAGAACGGGCAGATTGTCAGAAGGGGCAGGTGTTTAGAGAACCAGGTGTTCAAGTGTTCAGAACCCAGGTGTTAATCCTACCTTTGAGCGCAGGCAGCTTCTGCAGCTCTCGGTTCTTGGTGAGGTTGAAGCGCGAGGAGCTGTGGCGCCGCTCCTTCTTGACGATCTGAGGACCGCCGGAGTATTTGATCTTGTTGAGCTGAGTGGGCGGAGGGGTGCTGTTACTGGGCCGCTTGCTGGCCGTCTGCTGCTGCTGCGCCTGGGAGAGAGAGAGAGAGAGAGAGAGAGAGAGAGAGAGAGAGAGAGAGAGAGAGAGAGAGAGAGAGAGAGAGAGAGAGAGAGAGAGAGAGAGAGACAGACAGACAGACAGACAGACAGACAGACAGACAGACAGACAGACAGACAGACAGACAGACAGACAGACAGACAGACAGACAGACAGACAGACAGAGACAGAGACAGAGACAGAGACAGAGAGAGAGAGACAGAGAGAGAGACAGACACACTCTTTGAGTCGGTCCAGTCATGGAGGTGTTTGTTTTCAACTGAAAACAGGTATACTTTGAATAGTGGGGTTGGGGGGGGAAATAAATATATTGTGATATTTGTGCGTGCCGCTATTATATTGATCGAAGTATGGATATAGTGAGGTGAACAGACTGAAAACATGCTCTTATTAGATCAAACAGATTTGATTTGAAATCTTTATTTCGAACATGTAAATGAATACAAACAAAATAAATAACTAAACAAAAGCTAAACATAACTCAATTTACATGTTCGAAAAGGAGTAGATGATGCAGTGTTTCCCTAATAGGCATTTAGCAGCGGTTAAATCGTGAGCGCCATTGCTCTGAGAGAGAGAGCTACTCTAATTACGCGCAACGCGAGTAAGCGCGCACTGCATAGAGACTAGAGAGAGACTCGAATTACAGTACGCGCAACGCAAGTAAGCGCACACTGCGTTCAGAGAGAGAGCGAGAGAAAGAGACTCTTCACTACGACTCTAAAAGGGAAAAGTGACCATACCTCCCGCATGTTACAATGTTTAAAGCGGAATTCCACTCCAAAGGAGATTCCACCCGAAGTTGAAATTAAGATTTGTAACAATTTGGTGTTAAAGGACTTAAAGGACAAAAAAAGGGAGATAAATCACGACATCACAATATTACAATATGGTGACTCTAGTATGTGATAATGGTATGGTATATGGGATCGTGGGACCTCTGGTGATGCCCACCCCTAGTGAATAGAGGACGTCTCCATGACTTGGGTGCAGAACTAGGCAGGTTGAAACATAAACTGTATCTGAGAGATAATGACTTCCTGAGATAACAGGCTTTCTTGAGTAAAGGGCAGGCAGCGCTGTGACAGCAGCCATGCAGAGAGCAGCACATGGCTCTATGGAGACTGATTCGCTTTTTGTTAATGACACCATTGTAGCTGCTGACTAGGAGCTCTGCACAGAGATGACATTAAGGACACATTGTAGCTGCTGACTAGGAGCTCTGCACAGAGATGACATTAAGGACACGTTGTGTAGCTGCTGACTAGGAGCTCTGCACAGAGATGACTTTAAGGACACGTTGTAGCTGCTGACTAGGAGCTCTGCACAGAGATGACATTAAGGACACATTGTAGCTGCTGACTAGGAGCTCTGCACAGAGATGACTTTAAGGACACGTTGTGTAGCTGCTGACTAGGAGCTCTGCACAGAGATGACTTTAAGGACACGTTGTAGCTGCTGACTAGGAGCTCTGCACAGAGATGACTTTAAGGACACGTTGTGTAGCTGCTGACTAGGAGCTCTGCACAGAGATGACTTTAAGGACACATTGTAGCTGCTGACTAGGAGCTCTGCACAGAGATGACATTAAGGACACATTGTAGCTGCTGACTGGAGCTCTGCACAGAGAGATGACATTAAGGACACGTTGTAGCTGCTGACTGGAGCTCTGCACAGAGATGACTTTAAGGACTGCAGGGAAGGACATGTTATATTTCGTATGGCTTATCGCGTCCCGCTCAAGCCTATTGAGATACCCCTTATCTCCTTGTACCTACTGTACACCACCACGAACACAACTTATACACCCACACCTGTCCGGGTCCCGCCTCTATGGAGGCGTAGCCTATAAGACCATGGTCCTGGTCACCAAACACCCTTCCTCTATTTTCGTTCCATCATATTGGATGCAATGCACCTTATGTAACTAGTAGTATGAAAAAGATTGGAGGAATTGCGTAATGTTGAAAGCTTACCGGAGGTTTGCGTGCCCCTGGCATCTTCGAGGCATGTTTCAGCGACACGACGGGCCTATGTTGATGTTCCTCATCTGTCGGCAGCCAGATCAAGGTGCAGCGTACAAGGTTGGCTATCGAGCCGGGTTGTACAACGGTGAGCCCTGTGTCATTAGGCACGGGTATTAGTGTTAGTAATGCTGGGTTGTTGTTACACAACCATGTTGTGTGTCGGCGCCAGGGGGGGATGGTTTGGTGAACGTTCACTGCGGTGAACGGGTTCCAAACGGTCCTGCAAGCGTGCTGTTAAACAACTAATGCTAGCTACATGCTAAACATCTCTTGCTCCGTTTCTACCAGGCCATTATACAAAGCATCCTCACCTTCTCCATAACCGTTTGGTACAGCAATCTGGACACTCACTCAAAAAACAAACTACAAAGAATCATCAATAAATCCTCAAAAATAATCTGCACCCCCCTCCCTTCCCTCGAATCACTCCACCGCCAAATTACAATCAGGAGAGCCAGGAAAATCATCTCCGACCCCACTCACCCAGCACACCACATCTTCCAGCTGCTGCCCTCCGGGAGGCGCTACAGATCCCTGACCACCAAAACAACCCGGTTCAAAAACAGCTTCTTCCCCACTGCCATACGGACACTGAACTCCCTGTAGCACCCCCCCCCCCCCCCCCCCCTGCAGTACCCCCCGCAACCCCCCTTACCTCTGCTGACATGGACATGGACAAACTCACAAACTCTGAACTGTATCTATGTAATTGTGTTTTCTTTTATGTACGCTGTAAGTGATGTTATATGTTATATGTTTTTGTGGTTTTATGTTTTTATGTTGGAACTGCTATGAAACCTGCACTGAAACTAAATTCCACCAGCCTGGCTGTGTGGTCATTAAATAAATTGATTGATTGATTGATTGATACTAATGCTACATGCTGAACTCTACTGCTACGCTGTTCTAATGTCTCCGCCGTGAGATGTTGTCACTTCTCCCTCCTCTTGCCCGGTTCATCAATGAAGGTCAGTCGGTAGCTGATGTGGGGGTTTTGCTGAGTCCTATTTAAATAAATGGGTTGACAACAGGGTAGGCCGTGGCTAGGTAGCCTAGCCAGGTACGTTACCTTTGTGTTCCGGCGGGGTCTGTTGAACGGTGTCCCCATCTGGGAGCCGATGCGTGAGCTCGGCGGTGTAGCAGTAGAGCTATACTACTGCAGGATGGGACTTAAAGGCGGGTTAGGGCTCAGCTGGCTAGTTCCTATCCACATTGGCGTCGGGTAGTGGGGCTATGGGTCAAGCCGACATTGTAAACATGTTGCGTGTTGTGCGCAGGCGGTTGTTGATCTGGGTTCCACATCGCCTCACGCTAGGCTGTAGTAGTGTAGTGGGCTGCTGTTTTGTTCTGTCACTCTGCTATGAGAAGGTCTGTCTATGCTACAGCTTTCTCTCCTCTCAACCATTCATGCTGACGGTCAATCGGTGTCTATTGGGGGAGTATGGGGGGGGGGGCTTTGTTTACCTTTTTTGGTAAATGGGCTAAGCTAGGGCTGGTGTGCTGTTGTGAATATTTTGAATGAAGGCGGGACTAGTTCGCTCTGGTCCGCCTCCCCTTAACGTTGTGTATATGGGTTTGCTCATTCTACAGTATTTTTTTTTTGTATTTTATTTTTTTATTATTTTTTAAACAAACACATAAACAAACATGACAACACACGATAAGATATACAAGCATTAGTTGACAGTGCACATCCAATGAAATCACATTTTAGTTAATTGACATATATAGGATATACCCTTAATACCTGTTATCTAAAAACCTACACACATATGCTCCAGCTCGTACCCCCCCCTCCCGGACCCCCCATTGGATAATCCATCCATTTTCCCTCGCTCCTAACCAGACATTACCATTATATGCTAGCTTTTATTTTCTCCACCACTTCTAACCACAATGTCATTTTGGATTCATTGAGACCCAAAATTCTTGCTGTCGATATTTCTTGATAGATCACATCGAGATATGTAATAATCCAGACCTTTCGGCTCATTCTACAGTATTTTGTGGTTTAGTTCTTTATTCATTTAACCCTTTCATGGTGCACACCACAGTGGAGGTTGCTGTTTGCAACCACCAATGGTGCTCAGTGTTAATATCAGTCCTTTGCTTTTGACATATTGAAACAGTGCCCCGCCCGGCGGCCTGGCGAGTGGCTGGTGGGCTGCTAAAGCCTGTACCGCCACGGTATGGAATTGGCAGCGATTAGAACTGTGTTCGAATTGCTGGTTTTTTTTCTATGAAAAAAATTGTGTCTGCTGGCGGGGCCTTGAGGGGCCAGCCGACGTCGACACATCGCGCAAGGTTGTTGACGTTATTAGCTTTGACCCAGCCGCAAGCTATAACCGCTCAGGGTTCCCCTCTCCGCAGGGGATTTTGGTCTTCTGCTGGAGCGCAGGCGGTATTGTCCTAGGCCCCACACCGCATCACACCGCGCAGCCAGAAGGAGAGCACGGCCCTCGACAGGCGGCCATGTTTTCCCCCGCCGGAGGTATCCTGGGCGTTGAATCGACAGGTGTCCACAAGGCCGACAGCCTTGGCGGCAGAGGGATCGGCCATGTTGGATGGGTTCGGCTTGAACAACAAGCCATCACCGTCCTGCCGCGAGCAGCCCGCTCTCCGATCACTCCCTTCCCCAACACCAGCGGAAAAAGTGGGCTCTGATTGTTTCCTTTGGCTGCGGGCCGCGTGCCTTCGTTGAAGCGCGGGCGGCCCCACTTTTCGCTTCTCATGGGGACAGGGGCTGACACCCAGTTGATGGCTGAGCCTGGGTCTGTCCGTGAGAATGTTGTGCTGTCAAGCGGCTCCCACACCATAAGCTGTGTTGGTTGAGCCTGGTGTTACGTCTGTCAACTATAAGTGTTGTCAGCAGGGGGGCTCGAAACCTTTTGAGGCACACAGTGCAGGCTTCCCCGGCCTCGCCTTCGCCAGGCCAGGTATCATGTTTGTGCCTCCCACTCCTGAAAGATTGGCAGTGGTCCCACAGGCACGCGTGATTTGGGTGGTAGTAATATCACTGCAGGGCTACGGTGTGTATGAACCCATGGGGTCCTCACACCTTGCATGTCCGGCTGCAGAACAACTCCTCAGCATGTTCTGGAGGGGTGTTCAGTGGGGGGGCTTTTTTCACCTAGAAAGCCCCCCGTATCAAACCGGCCCTTTCTGTCGGGGTCCCCCCTTGGGTGCGAGATGTCCCGACATGGAATGCTCTGCTCGCACAGGGTTGGCTACGCACAGCGGGTGGGACCGGGCCAACTATCTACAGTTCCTGGCGGACCTGCGCCACATGGCGGCGGGTGCGTTGGGAGTGTCATCACATATGACTACGGCAGTACCATATGTCGAGGTGGATGGAGAGAACGCTGTGGCGGGGACTTGTGTTTACACAACCCCAACCGTTTTCGGGTTTGGTACAGACCCTATTGTCAGGGTCTTCAGCAGTGACAGCTCTGGTCAACGAGATCCAATCTCTGTGGACGAAGCAAGCCATCGTCGTGGCGTTCTCCTCCCGGTGTTCTCTGGTGCCTGAGGAATCGGGAGGGGGCTGGTGTCAGACCCAGGCTGGACCTGTCCCATGGGAAGGTTCAGCATTTTTTGGATCGTCTCCTACCTGTTGAACACTGTCAGGTGGGGGTCTGGTTCTCCTCCATAGACCTGTAGGATGCGTATGCGCATCTCCGATCTTCCATCCTAGGGCTTACCTACGCTTCCTTTGCAGGGTTAGCGTATGAGTACCAGAGGCTGCCGTTCGGTTTTCTCTAGCTCCCCGCATCTTCACCAAGTGCGTGGAGGCCGCACTGGGGCCTCTGCGTCGTCAGGGGTTACGGAGTGTATTCTGCCCTGACGACGTTCTGGTCCTTCGCGGTCAAGGTGGATCGTCAGGTCTCGTACCAGGCAGGTCTCTACCAGCCTGGGGTTGCTGTAGACTGGAAGTAGAGTACTCCTCTTCCCAGTCAACGGTTGGAGGGCTATGGGCATCCCTCTCAGAGCGTGTTGTCAACACGCTCGGGAGGTTCCGTCCTAGGACGGTTACGGCGCTGTCTCAAGTCACGTTTTTCACCGACGCCTCCCTCGCTGGTGACGCATCGGGCCAACGCAGTAGGGGGCAGCTGGCAAACCATGCTGCCCGGTCTGCGCTACGTTCAATGTGTTGGTGTTGAAAGCAGTCCTTCTGGTCCTCAAACGGTGTTGATCAGGACGGACGATACGACGTCAGTGTCGTGTATTGTCAGACAGGGAGGAGTACGCTCCCCCCGTCTGCACCAGGCGGCGGGCGGCTGGCTATGGGCGTCCTCCATCTGCGCGGCCTGAGGGCTCCCCACATCCCCAGCAGGGAGAATGTGGGTACAGGTGTACTGTCGCGGGGCGGTCCTCATCCTGACGGGTGGGGATTACGTCCGGACATAGCCAGGCAGGTCTGGGACCGATGCCGTGCCGCCTGGGATTCTTCCCCATACATCTGTTAGGTCAGTTGTTGGGACGGGTACGTTGAGGGGCGCAGGTTCTTAATCCTGATGGTGTTACCATCCGGAATGCGCATGCTCCCTCCACTGTCGCGCTTACGCGGGCAGATGACGTATGTTCCAAGTGTGGTGTAAGGCGGGGGGCCGGGTCTCCTGCCCCCTGGATGCTGTCCTTAGTTACCTCCAGTCTCTCCTTGATAGACTGTCGGCTTCGACGGTGAGGGTATATGCAGCAGCTATATCCTCCTATCATGAGGGATTTGAGGGGATGTCTTGTTCAGCCACCCTCTTGTGAAGCGTTTCCTGCTTGGCGCTCGACGCGTTAAGCCGGTGCAACGCTCCTTGGCTCCGACTTGGGATCTTCAATTGGTCCTCGGTCGGTTGTCCTTGGCCCCGTTTGAGCCGCTCGAGCAGGCGCCGTTGGAACAGCTGTCGTTCAAGACCGCGTTCTTGCTGGCCGTCACCTCCGCTGACGCGTGGGTGTGCTTTGTGCTCTTTCGGTACGTCCAGAGTGCCTGTCTTTCGTCCGATTGCGGTGCCACTCTGCGGCCTAATCCTGCCTTCATGCCTGTAAATATCCAGAGTTCTTCCGCTCCAGGGATATTGTGGTTCAGGCGTTTCATCCGCCTCCTCACGGTAGTGAGTTAGATGCGGGCCTTCACCTGTCATGTCCGGTCCGTGCTTTGGGAATTACCTCAGCCGTACTCAGGACCTCGGGGTCACCGTTCAGCTTTTTGTCTGTCACGGTGGTTCTCATGCCGGTAAGGCACTATCGAACAACGCCTGTCCCATTGGTTGTGCGAGGGCATTGCCCTCTGCTACACGTTGGCTGGGCAGGATCCCCCTGGGGGCGTCAGGGCGCACTCCACTCGTGGGGTGGCTGCCTCTGCCGCTCTCCTGGGTGGGGCTTCGGTGGAGGATCATGGTCCTCCCCGGGCCCCTTTGTAAGGTTTTACATCATGGACATGACTGGGGGTTCTGTCTCCCAGGCGGTTCTGGGGTCTGTGGCCTTTCCTGCTTCCCGTCCTTTGGTAGGGTAGCAGGAGTGTGTGGGTATGGGCCACAGTGTGTTAGGTCACACGTGGTTCCGCCTGTGCTGTGTGTTCAAGGGGTTCTAGTTCCCTCTTGTTCGCACTCAGGTGGAGTTGACTGCGCCCCCCCTTCGTTAGGAAGGATGGGGTGACAGGGCTCCCCGCACCCCTTGATGTGGGCTTACGGGTCCTCAGGGGGTACATCTGTCGGGTCTCACGTCCGCTCTAACCCATATCTCAATAGGCTTGAGCGGGACGCAATAAGCCATACGAAATATAACGATAGGTTATATGAGTATTGGCTGAGCGTCCCGCTCTAAGCGGCCCGAGTTCCCTTTTGAGGGATCTTTTACTGGAACGGGATTTTGGCAAGGAAGGGTGTTTGGTGACCAGGACCATGGTCTTATAGGCTACGCCTCCATAGAGGCGGGACCCGGTCAGGTGTGGGTGTATAAGTTGTGTTTGTGGTGGTGTACAGTAGGTACAAGGAGATAAGGGGTATCTCAATAGGCTTGAGCGGGACGCTCAGCCATTACTCGTATAACAAGGTTATATACATAACCTATCGTTAGTATTAGTGCTGTCAGGCGATACATTTTTTTAATCTAATTAATTACAGGATTTGTAATTAATTAATCTAATTAATCACATTTTAATCGCATAACCATTTTATGCCTGATATTCTATAATCATATTTCAAATTGCATGTGTCCGGATGGCAGAATTCAGTACTGTATCTACAAAACCTTTTGTTTAATCATCTTCCATCTATTAATTTGCTTAGATTTTTCAGGTCTGGTCAATATGAGCATAGTTGTTCTGAAGGTCCAGATTAACACTGAAAGTCTGCGTTTATTATTTTGTATAACTTCATATATTGTTTATATATATAAGATATATATCTTTACGCCATCTGTTTGCATAATAGTATTCTTCGCTCGCCTCATTGGGTCCCACCCTTGACATTGGAGGCGCCAGAGACGAGCCCCCCCCAGACATGGTTCTAGACATGTTCAGACAAGTTCAGACTTGCCCAGAGCAGGCGCATTGATTCTGGACAGGTAAATCGGCTGAGCCCCATAGGGATCAGTTTGAGTATATATATTATAGATGGTGCAAGCAGTCGCGTCGGCAGTAACAGAACAGGAGAAGTAGCAGAGCGAGAACGTAATACGTCCGGTACAGTTGTACACAGACCTACAAGCAGTGTATCGTTACAGAGAGCTAATGGCTACTTAGATACGACTATAATATTGTAGAGCCATTATTGGCGCAGTATAGTGACTTGTGCAAGCGAAGTAACGTGGAGAAACGTATAGTTAAACCCAGCGGCGTTTGGATCTAACTACTCATTGAAGACCGTCTGCGGGTTAGCTTCCAGTACAAACGAAGCTAGCTAGCTACCATCTATGCCAACAGGCTTTTGGATTAATAGCTATTAACCCTGCCATCGGGCGCTAGGATTACAAGGACCGGTTCCGTACGAGACCCCTTTTCTTCCAGCGACGACAGGATTATCCGACCGGTCTACATTTCCTCCAGAGCTTGGAGCTCCAGAGGGAAACCATCGTCTCCAGCTACCCTTGCTTTTCCCAGTATCGCCTCGTTTCTTCTCACTCCCTGCAGAGCTCCGGTCGAGTATCCGTAACCTAGGAACTATTCATTACCGCTGACTTTGATCCACTGACATTCTATTATTAAAGGAGAACCGTGATAACTGATATGTATGTTGCTATGACTATTAAAATACTGTAAACTTGGTATCCTTGTCCCCGCGCCGTCAATTGAGTGTCCGCCATTTTGTCTAACTATACTGTCTGGCTATTAATATTCTTTAGTAGTGGTTTAATCTAAACAATCTTTAATACAGTCCGGGTTGTGTAGCCCCTTAGCTACAATAGTGTTATTCACAGTCAAAGATTAAAAAAAATGTAATTGATATTCTCATTTGGTTCATTACAATTTACTCAAGCCTAGTAACAGACACAGTATTTCTGACACTGGGAATACATTCCCTGAGATTCATAGATGTCCCTAGAATCAGATACCAAGAACATGCAAATGGAACATATAAAAAAAAAAGTCTGTAAATGTGTATTCTACGTTCTTATGGAATGAATGACAAAAAAAAGTTATTTAAAAAGAAAATAAATTGTAATTAATTCTGAGTTAATTTTCAAATTAACGCGATAAACTGACAGCCCTAGTTAGTATACTGCAGGATGATGGCTGTATGTTTCAATGTGGTAGAAAAAGGGGGTAACCACTGCGCTCAGACAGGTGCGTAGTCCAACATTAATTATGCAAAAAAGGAGGTAGGGACCGCACTCGGAATATCGTTGTTTTTATTTTCAAAAAGGGCACAAAACGTTTTCAGCCATCCGGCACACTGATGAAGGCCGGATGGCTGAAAACGTTTTGTGCCCTTTTTGAAAATAAAAACAACGATATTCCGAGTGCGGTCCCTACCTCCTTTTTTGTATGTTTCAATGTATCATCATTATTAAGAATTTGAACAGATACTAGTGGAAAAGACAGTCAACTATAAAGTGAATCTGAACAGATACTCTATCCATCTATTGATATGTTAGGATGAGATGGTGACTAGGAGGGTCCATCTATTGATATGTTAGGATGAGATGGTGACTAGGAGGCTCCATCTATATTGATATGTTAGGATGAGATGGTGACTAGGAGGCTCCATCTATATTGATATGTTAGGATGAGATGGTGACTAGGAGGGTCCATCTATATTGATATGTTAGGATGAGATGGTGACTAGGAGGGTCCATCTATATTGATATGTTAGGATGAGATGGTGGCCAGGTCATGCCCATATGGGGAAATAAATTAATAAACAATTATTAATAAATAGGCCCAAGCTGGCTGTGCTCCCATTTCCTCCTGACCTGTACGTTGGGAGGGTCGGACTCTGTACAAAAGCCCCAGGCTGGATAGCAGACAACTTGTCAACCGTTCGCTACATGTCACACAGCGATGCAACAAGCACGGGTATTGTGTCGCAGTTTCATGAAAATATCGCCGTCCATCTGCTCGGACGGATCGATGAGCATCATCGGCCTGCGCATCGATTCCACGCATAACTGACGTGCGGGATTCCTCTCTCTCTCTATCTCTCTCTCGCTCTCTCTCTCCATCAGACGTCTGTAGGCCATGTGCTGTGGAAGCACTCTCTCAGACACATGCCGTGGCTCTCGCCCTCAGGCACGACAGCGGTGGCCTGAATTGCTGGGGTTACATGACTGAAGCCAGACTCAAAAATAGACCCAATCAATAGGTTTTCACCCTGCGCCCTGTCACAGCCCAAGCACCCTGCTGTCAATACCACTCTCTGGAATGTTACACTGCAGACCTGTTAGTTACATAACAAAAATCTGGCAAATGCAATGGTTAAAAAATATGGTAAAAGTTTGAAAACATTTGCAACAAGATATTATTAGTATAATGTTTTGCGGAAAAATTCACAATAATGTAGACTCACTGAACGCCTGATGTGCCAGAAACTACACGTCTATCTCTATTGAACGTATTCACACCGCACCCATTTTGCTCTTATGTCAGGCTCAGGTTGGGATTCCTTTCCACCCTGTTCCCACCTGGGCTGCTTGAGAGATACGAAACCCATAAGGGCTTAGGTGCTTGAGACGTACTAAACCCATAAGGGCTTAGGTGCTTGAGACATACTAACCCATAAGGGCTTAAGTATTTGAGACATACTACACCCATAAGGGCTTAGGTGCTTGAGACATACTAACCCATAAGGGCTTAGGTGCTTGAGACATACTACACCCACAAGGGCTTAGGTGCTTGAGACATACTAACCCATAAGGGCTTAGGTACTTGAGACATACTAACCCACAAAGGCTTTGAGAGATGTGGCAGAGACCACTGAGCCACTAAAGCCTATGTCGTAAAAGCCTATGTCGCTCGTTTAATCTCCCCCGGGAATTCACAGCCATAATAATCACAGCAGTATACATCCCACCGCAAGCAGATACAGCAAAAGCTCTGGCAGACCTACAGGACTCTTTGAACCAGCACCAAAACAAACATCCAGACGTGGCTATAATCGTAGCCGGCGATTACAACAAGGCTAATTTAAAAAAAGTTATGCCAAACTTCTACCAACACATAACATGCACCACTAGGGGAGGTAATACGCTGGATCGCTGCTACACCCCTTTCAAAAAGGGCTACAAGGCAGTACCGGCTCCACCATTAGGTAAATCCGATCACAACGCCATCTTTCTTTTGCCCGGCTACAAACAAAGAGCCCGTGAGGCTGTTGTGTCGCAAGAGGTGAAGCAGTGGTCCAAGAGCTCAGAGGCCACGCTACAAGACGCACTGGAGGACGTCGACTGGGGCATGCTCCGGTCGAGCTCCAGTGACGTAGGTGAATATGCTGATGTTGTAGTCAGCTTTATAGCAACGTTAGCTGACACTATTGTCCCCACGAAGAAGGTGCAGGTTTTCCCAAACCAGAAACCGTGGGTTGACAACTACATCCGAGTGGCCCTGAATGCTCGTACCGCTGCTTGGGCCGAGCATCGGAAAGTATGGAAGAGTACAAGGTAGCAGCTTATATGCTACGCAAAGAGGTGCTGGCTGTTAAACAGCGATATGCGAACAAGATGGAGACACAGATGGCACAGAATGACACGAGCGGCTTATGGCGGGGAGTACGAGCGATAACTGATTATAAAGTCAGCCCCCCCTCAATAGTGAGTGCCGATGCCTCTCTCGCGGATGAACTCAACTCCTTTTATGCCAGGTTTGGGCCGAGTAGTGGCGACGTTAGCTCACCGGCTAACGACGTCACTGACGCACCGGCTGCTGCGGGGAAGGGGGGTTGATCCGCGGGGGGGGGGGGGGGGGGACACACTCTCATTGACGGAACACAGCGTGAGAATAGCGTTTATGGGAGTAAATACTAGGAAAGCTGCAGGCCCAGATGGGATAACAGGACGAATACTAAAGTCCTAGGGCTGGGCGATATGGCCAAAAATGATATCACGATAACGATATGATAATGTTATCATATCACTCGATATCGATAATTATCGATATTGTTATAAGTATTAAAAATTCTTTTCTTTTTTTTTTTTTAAACAACAGATGTATGTTTATTTTGCAGCAATTCTTTGTCGTTGCCGCCATCTTTAGTGTTACAGCCCCTCACACTCGAGTTCTCAGGCTGCAGCTGATTTGAAAGCGAAAGTAAACAGGCTTCTCTGCTGGCTGTGGCTCCAGGAGAGTTGAATAGTTCTGGCTCTGCTAGTTTCTTTTCTATCTTTTGGCGCTTTTTTGGTGGACAAACCACCACACATGTGCACCGTGATTCGCGACTGGAGCACCAGTGTTTCCCCTACCATTGCCTTGTACTCCAGAAAAAACGAAGACAAATAAATAAACGTTTTTTTTATTAAAGTTTGTTTTAATCACAGTAACGTTGGCGAGCTAGCTAAATTATACATAAATCGGTTTTCATATAAATCAATCTTCACTAAGACTTTAAAACGGTTGTGCGGCACGGTCTATGGAGACGCAGAAAAAAGCTACCAAATCCATTCCGAGACAACTCCGAGACTGACTAGCGTCACGCGTAAGTCTCAGTCTCTCTCTCTCTCTTTCAAGTAGCCAAACGTTACACTATAAAAACGAACTGGATAGTTGATATAAGTTGATATATGAACTGGATAGTTCATATAAGCCATTCTCCCTTTCTGTGTGTGTGTGTGTGCCCGTCCCAACTCTGGTCTTTGGCAAGTTTGATATTATTTACCATTTACTGAGGATGGCCAGATAATGTTGATATTTAAACTTAAAAAATTATTATACAGAGAGAAGCTTCAGCAAGTACAAAACGCTGCTGACCGACAAAAGAGAATCCCTCACTGAGGAAAACACAAAGGCCTACCATCATGTATCACAATGGTGATGTCAGCCAGAGATGGGGAGAAGCATGAACCTTTAAAGGACATATCTTTGCAATAAATTACATTTTACAGTTTTTTTCTGATTTCTTTTAACAAATTATTATTTTGTATTATTTAACTATTTAATTATTATTTAGTTATTGCACTGCACTGGCAGTTGAACTGCATTGAACTGAACTGGAAAAAATAAACCTCATAATAACCTAACTGACACTAAACATTGAACTACACTGGCACCGTTTGCAGATGTACCGTTATTAAAGTTAGTTAAAAACATAATTTTGTATTGTTTCTTTTGGTTAAATCAAAAGGAAAAAATATAAAATCAGAGAAATCCGAAAACGGGGAAATTAAAAACGAGAAATCCGAAAACAGGAAAATTCATATCCGAAAACAGGAAAAGATAAAAAACGGATTTCATAGGGCCCTAGTTAAGGCGAGTTAATAAATTCCCTCTGAAAATCTGCTCCGCTCTGATAAACTGACTCTTTGGTCAGAGCGTCCAGTGTGCACTCTGAAGGCCCTCCCATAGTCGAGCCGACTGTACACAGAGCAGACTCCGCGGAGGTCCGTGCGGACTCTTTGAGCTTTTGATCTCAGCGGACGTCCACGCGTCAGAAAATAGGAGCTTCGCACTTTGCACTCTGCTGTGGGTCTGCTTTGACTCCCTTTGAGTCCGCGCGGACCTCCGCGGAGTTGCTCTGTGTACAGTCTGCTCGACTATGGGAGGGCCTTGAGCCCTCAGAATTTCCAAACATCTTGAGTGCGCTCGCTCTGACACTGGTTGTAAATAGTTATGAGTGTTCTATGTGCCTCCCTGTATTGTAAATAGTTCATGTGTGTTGTCACTACTGTATGTAATTGTAAATAAGTTAATTTTATTTTTTTAAACTTTGACCAGTCAGCTGGTTCTTTTTAGCGTTTATCGCTTTTTCTGGTCAAGCATGACCGACAGAAACAGGTTGAATAGGATATAGATCGGGGGAAGACACTGAGAAAATACGGCGAGTCCGGGAGTCGAACTCGTGTACCCCAGATCCGTGACGCGCACGGTTGTCCCCGAAATAGCGCAGAGATACGCGGTGAGCTACTGGAGCTCCCGTAAATAAGTTAATTTATGTGTTGTAAATAAATATTGTTAATATTTATTTACCTAATTTATGTGCATTAGTTTAATTTCAGCTCAGTGTAAGTCTATGACGACACTGTTGACACCACGTATCCGTGACACGCGCGCCCCGCGAAAACACTAGTCGTTTTTGGAGCCTACCACTCCCCCTGAAAAAATCCTAGGGGAAACACTGAGCACACATAGCCTACTGTGTACAGATGGTTTCAAACTGTATTTTAAATTAGAAAGCAAACAAAATAAATGGACAAGAGAAATATAAATCTCAATTTGGTCAGTATTGTCATTTGGACAAGCAAAGCCATTACTTTAACACATTCGGGGCCAACCACGGACATGTCCGTGTTTCGGATCCAACGGTTGAGGGCCAACCACGGATATGTCCGTGGCAAGGTTGTTTTGGCTTTTATTCCATTGTAATATCCCACTCAATGTCACCCTGCGGCACTGCAGATTTACCTTACTCTTGGACTTCGGAAAATTGCATTACCGGCCAGATCCTCATAGGGGCGCTGTCTCGATAATGCAGTGTTCCCTGTTACAGACCTGTGTTTTTCTTTTTCTTTTTTTTTTATTGGATTTTTCTGTTAGCCTAAAGCTATGCGTGTAGCTGATGGCCTGGAATAGTATTTGGGACGCTGAATTTAGTATGCAGTAAAGGAATATATCATCAGCCAATGGACATATGGATCTACCAGATGGCGATCGATAACTGGGAAATCCTTTTGGGGATCCTACCGGCCACAGGTAAGAGCTTTTTCACGTAAATTACATGCTGATCAGGCCTTGTTATCATACTCAACCAGCCGATCAGCGAATAAGGCTACTGAGGCTAATGCCGTTTGTAGTTTCCAAAACACGTTAATGCCATAAGCTTCAGACGTTCTCCCATTCCACATCCACACGCAAGAAAGCCACTGACCACAACGTAGTATTAACTATTTAATGTCCAATTCGGGTTATACACTTTCTTGTTTCCTAAACTTGTAGAGCGAGATGAATAAAGTAAATTCTAGGTAAAAAGAGAGAGGTCTAAAAACTGTCTGGCTCCACTCTCTCCTCACTCTGCCTGACCGCCGGTACAATCTGCGTTATTTTCTCTCTTTTTTTTTTATTGATCTTTTTCCCCCTCCTTTTTCCTCCGATTTTCTCCCATCCCAATGTTAGTCGTTATGCCAATTCCCAATCCCCTTCCTGGTCGCTGCGCACTTACCCCCCACAGTCGGTCTGGGAGAGTGGAGGCTACCACGTGCTTCCTCCGACACACGTCCAGCCAATCAACCGCTTCTTTTCACCTGGCAGCGCGGATTCTCACTGAGAGGGCGTAGCGTGTGGAAGGATCACACTATCCCACTTAGATCCTATCCGCGCTTAGCAGGCGCCCCGACCGAACTGTAGGAGTCGCTGTTTACAACGACCCGGACCCACCCCGCCAGCTTCTCCCACCCTCTAATACAGCCAATTGTATTAGTGTGAACGGCCAGCCAAGCTGGTGACAACGCCGGAGCTGTGAGCTGGATTCGAACAGGCGAATCCAGCCGCTCCGGGGTTGGTGACGAACGCAATCTCCGTTACGCCACCTGATCGCCCTACGTTATTTTCTTTCTAAACAAATTCTGTCACCATGCTGCACCCGACAGTAATCAATGACATCACCGTTATCCTGTCAAACTAAAAGTCCCTCGGCCTATCAGCCAAATATCACGTAAGAAACAAACAAGAAATCATTCTTACCAATAAACATGAATTGTCTTAACATTTTAACTTCTGACAACCCTTTCATGCATTCATGGTGGACCATGATACCGACAATATGCATTTTGAGTTTTAGCTCTAGCTGGTCTATAGCCGAAACGCCATTCAATTTAACACTTTGGTTGCCTAAGGTTAAATTAATGATATACCATAGATTGCCAGCGCTATTTGTCTATGGAGAAAGTCCCCTTCTTTGCAGGGCTATAACTTTTTAAATTCTATTGCTACATTGCCATTATTAGGGCCCATTCAAAGTCCTATATGTATTGTTCATTGTGTAGCAACGTTAAACTTTTTCATTCACATATTCATAGTAAAGTATGGTCTAATGAATAAGTATGTTTTCATCTCTTTCTGCAGCTTTCTCCAGAATGTGATATATAGCCCCAAATGCATTATATTGATGATGAAATACAGTTTGATGGCAATCAGCGCGATATAAAAAATTCCAACTAGACGTACTTCTAGAAGTTACTACACGTCATCTGATGTTGACCGGATGGGCGAGGGGGCGTTTATAATTCCGTGGGCAGCGTTATACCAATCATCTAATGTGGGTCAAATGTTGATAATATCAGTTATTATCGAAGACGGTAATGTTACACGCTGAAACTCACCCCAGTCTCCGCGCGCCGTTGGGCGATCATCGTCGAGTAGAAATTTTATCATTATGGGATATATTATTACCCGGTCCATCTCCAGCTTGTATAATGGTATATACGTCCAAATCATGTTGTTTATCGAGTTAAAGTCCTGTGCAAATCAGCTGGCCCCAGTGTTTACAACCATATTCAATCTATCCCTGGCTGAAAAAACCAAACCAAAAAAACTCCTCTCCAGCAGGCCTAAATGACTACAGACCGGTGGCACTCACCTCTGTGGTCATGAAATGCTTTGAGAGGCTGGTCAAGGACCACATCTGTGCCTCTCGCCCTACTGCAGTTCGCATATAGGACAAACAGGTCCACTGACGACGCGGTCTCCCAAGTAGGGCTGACCTTCGAAGCTTTTTTTGGCAATCGAAGCTTCGGGGCCGAGCTTCGATTTTAATTCGAAGCTTCGGGGGGAAAAAAATAAAAAATGTATCTTATGTTGTGGGACTTGTACAGCACTTTCGTAAACGTTGTTGTTTTTAAATGTGCTCTATAAATAAAGTGGGTTGGATTAATTAATTAAGTAGCCCCTTTCGTGACTGACGCATCCAACAAGGTTTCACTCGGCTGTGTGATTTAATTCAAGGTGGATCGCTGTTGTCGTTTGAACAACTTCAGATTTCATGGGAACTACCAATCCCCCAAATCAAGAATGTTTAAGATGAATGAAGTAAGATTTTGATTATTTGAAATATGGCCTGTGTAGACTAAACTATGCACAGAATTATGTCAGTCTACAAGGTCCGGATTCTACATGGTCCGGCAATGTAGACCTTGTAGACTCCACTACAGACCAATTATCAGTGAATGTTCATGCATTTTTAAGAAGGGCAACTTCCACAAAAAAACAAAGAACTCACCAAAACATCTCAGTAGCACCTTATCTAAATGTTATATTTCATATATGGAGATTCATATTTATTTATGTATTGCATGCATTTCTACATTTTATTTCCTATTTTGTTTATTCATCCCAGTATCTTTCTTTCTTATGTGTGGAATTCTACAAGGTGCGCGCACACACACACACACACACACACACACACACACACTTACATTTAGTCATTTAGCTGACGCTTTTATCCAAAGCGACTTACAAGTTCTGTATGACAAGACAGCAAGAAGGGTACAACTCTATCAGCTGAGTAACAATGTTCATCAAAGTGTTGCGTGTTACAGTGTAGGTTAGTTTATTAGGACAAGTGCATGACAGTAAGGTTAGTCACGGTTAGATTTTTTTTTTTTTTTTTTTATCATTTCAGATAATGGTTGAAGAAGTGAGTCTTTAGTCGACGGCGAAAGATTGGACGGGATTCGGCTGTCCTAACTGGGATGGGTAGTTCACACACACACACACAAATCGAAGTAAAACAAAAAATATTTGAAAAAAAAAATGTGATTTTTTTTTTTTTTTTTTTTTTTTTTTAAACTTCGATTTTTTTTTAATGTTCGAAGCTTGTGCCATCGAATCGAACGTTCGAAGCTTCGAAGCATTTAAGACAGCCCTACTCCCAAGTACTACACAACACCCTATCTCACCTTGACAGACAGAAGGGGGGCTATGTGAGATTGCTGTTCATCTTCCATAGTTCAGCTTTCAACACCATAGTCCCCACCAGACTGGTTGACAAGCTGATCGATCTGGGTCTGAGCTCCGCCATGAGCGCCTGTATCCTGGACTTTCTAAGTGACAGGCCCCAGGCGGTCAGGGTGGGGGGTCATACCTCCAGCAAAATCACCCTGAGTATCGGGTCCCTCCAGGGCTGTGTTCTGAGCCCCCTGCTGTATTCACTGTAGTGTACACACGACTGTGTGGCCAGGTTCAGCTCCAACTCCATAGTGAAGTTTGCGGACGACACGTGGTGGTTGGGCTGATCTCTAACAATGACGAGAAGGCCTATCGGGAGGAGGTTGATGAACTGGCACGCTGGTGCCGGGATAACAGCCTAACCTGTGAAAATTGGTAAAACCAAAGAGCTGATCATGGATTTTAGGAGAATACAGCAGGGGACACTCCACTCCTTCTATTCCGGGGCTGTAGAGAGCATTCTGACTGGAAACATCACTGCCTGGTTTGGAAACAGCATGGCACAGGACAGGAAGGCCCTCCAGAGAGTGGTGCGCTCAGCAGAGCGTACTACGGGTATTGCACTACAACCCCTGCAGGACTTGTATAACAGGTAGGGATGGGTACCTTTCACATTTGAACCAATACCGGTACCGGTACCTGTGAATCGATACCGGTACCCAACGGTACCTTTTTCGGTACTTTAGTCTCAAGAAATTCAATTTACCTACCTCAGTCATGAAAAAAAATCCAAACTTCAAATAACTACAATTTCGACAGTTTTCAGCTTGCCATTGCTCCGACTGCTTTGTTGTTGAATCAAGTCAAAACCTAGGTAAGCAGATATTGTGCGTGTGAACGTTGACATGAAAAGAAAAAAGTAAAAACAAAAAAAAAAAAGTAATTTTTTTTTTTTTTTGGTATCTCACTTGATTCGATACTCGGTAGTACCGACGTGTTTCGGTTCGGTACCTCAAAAGTACCGAATTCGGTACCCATCCCTAATAACAGGAGGTGCAAATCCAGAGGCTGCAGAATAATGAAAGACCCCCACCACCCCAACAACTGCCTGTTCAAGCTGCTGCGGTCAGGCAAGCGCCTACGTACACACTCTACGAGAACAGAGACTCCAGCTCAGCTTCACAAACGCTAAACATTGCGCATTTCCAAGATAATACAGTATTTTTTCATACGTCATTTTAACTCAAAACTATGATCGCGTTTGCCGAGCATGCTTTTCGTCTGTTGAAACACAGAACTGTGATCGTTAGAAAAACACGTTTCAGATTAGGTCAAATAGACTGAATGTACCTTACCTTAGCCAGAAGGTATTCCAAAGGAATAATTCCAAGTGATCGCATCGCCATCGCGATTACCAGTGTATATGTCTATACACGTTTCGATGGTCAAATACGCTCATGCAACGGAATCCAGAGGAGAGGACTGTGAATTTCTGTCCCGGGAGAAGGAGTGGCCACTCGCGAGGAGAAACTGAAAATGAATCTGGCTATCAGACCAGAGCGCCTGTACGTTAATGCCAAGCAAGCAGTGCAAAAATGCTTCCGCATTCGTCACCGCACGCTAGTGCGGTAAAGCGCCCTTCTTTTCAGACAAATGCTACCGTGCGTGCACCGGCGGCGGCGTGCTCGCTCAGGTGCGTGCGTGCGCCGGCGTGCTCGCGCGAGGTGCCCGCGCATGCGACACGAGCGGAGCTCAATATATAGAAGTCACCGCCCCTTATTCAGTATCTACCACTAGCTCAATCGGCAAGGACACATGGCTGTGGATCCTATGGCTTGTTTGCTGGCGAGTTCGAATCCCATCGAAAATATTTTTTAACGTGATTTTTTTTTAACGTGTATTCTTTCGCCGATTAAGGTTAGGCATTGTTTCGGAGTTGGTTAAGGTTAGAACGGTTAAGTTTAGGCGCTGTTAAGGAGCTGGTTAAGGTTAGAGTTTGTCAAAGAGAATGGCAATATAATTTCTATGGTTAAGGTTAGGCATGGTTATGATTAAGGTTAAGGTTAGGCATTGTTTCGGAGTTGGTTAAGGTTAGAACGGTTAAGTTTAGGCGTTGTTAAGGAGCTGGTTAAGGTTAGAGTTTGTCAAAGAGAATGGCAATAGACAGCCTATTTCCGCGCGACCTGGGCGCTGGGCGGCGGAAAATGAAAGGCGCATTACTGCATGCCACTACGGTAATTTTTTGCACTGCTTGCTTGGCATAAAGCTACACGCGACCAGAGCCCCATGCAGTTCAGACACGGGACGATACTGCCACCTGGTGATGGTCGATCAAAAAGAATGCAGTTCAAAATTGTCGGGACGTGCCTAAATGATGCAGATCGCTCTGGGCAACTGTGTAGAGCGGGGATGAAAGTAAAAAGATCCAAAACCTTATTTATACGTTTTATAAGTTGTTGTATAAGTTGGAAATTACAGAAATAAACTTAACTGTGTGTGTGTTTGCGTGTGGGGGTGGGGCTCATACTGTAAACTTGCACTGAGATTTCATTTCAAAAGGCACCTTCTTTATGCAACCTGGAAGTAGAAGGCAATGGGAACGTGTCAAGAGGAGGCTAAACCAGTAGCTTGATTTGATTTGATGTATTTGTCTCGAACATAGAAACATAAAACAAGTTTAAATCAACAGACTATTTCCATACAATAAGTTCGAGAAGGAACAGGGGGAAGTAAAACAACTTATCAAGCCCTGGTTTATAGCTACCTTTAAATTTATTGATATTTTTGCTTAATTTTATACAGGATATCGGTCCGATACCAGGCCATCAGTATCTGAACGCGTGGTATTAGCCCATACTTAACGTTATGTACTTGGCATCTGCAGTGAGAAGTGGTACTGATGCGTTCTCAGCACGGATCCATAGACTGATGTCAATTAATCTCAAATCACATTCTATTTTGTTCCATCTTCCCATTTTAATGAGAGAAAAATAGTGCTTGAGCTAGGAGTTTATTTTGATTTGCAAGGTGGAAACAGGGTGGAAAGGAATCCCAACCTGAGCATGACATAAGAGCAAAATGGCCACTGTGTGAATAATGGTCGATTGTACACACACAAAACTAAAACATTTCTTTAGAGAGGCTCCTCCAACGAGCTGCGAGTTGATTCAAAATGCATTGTAAAAAATAAAATAAAATAAAAACCTGGGCATGGACAGCATAACAAAAGGCGCCTGAAGGCGAAGCCCAGCGTGTTCAAACATCACATGGACAGACGTCAGACTTTATGGGCAAATAATGAACGAGGGCAAAAGTTCCAGCCTCACCAAGGCCGGCGTGAAGAGACAGGAGGAGCCGTCATCTGCATACAGAGAGCCGCTCCCTTCCTGATGAAAACACCCTCCAAGCCTGGGCCCCTGGGCTCAACAATAGCTTGGCTTTTAATCCAGTTATAGGATCAAAAGGGAGAGCTGGGAGTCTGGGACATATCCATTATCCATCTCACAGAGTTTGTACAAAAACAAGGTCCATGTGAACTTCGTCATGTGTTGTCGGAGAGAAATTATTCTCCTGTTGCTGGGCTCATTTATTATTTTTTAGATGTATGCCTAAAAATAGAATTCACATATTATTTCTATAATATTATATGGCTTTGTTTCAATTTGTAAATAACGAACGAGTCTCTCATTGGGTTGGATGAGTCTTAGTGATGAGGTCATCAAGAGATGAATCCTGGAGCTGCTCCATAGAAGAGTGGAACCAGGACACTGTGACAGTAACCATGGTGATTTTACCGGGATGTGGGTACATTTTATGATCAGAGCTAAAAGCCCTACATTGAAATAAAACTCATTTGGATGTAATAATAGCCCAAAGAGATTATATGAGCCCACAAAGACGGTCACTAGTTCATTGTCAATGGACCAAGTCCAAAAACTCTTGTCACTTGGTGACATAACAAATTGGGGCTGCAGCTATCAATTACTGTAGTAATCATGTATTCCACCAATTATTCCACTGATTAATCGAGTAATTGGATAACAAACACTTTTGCTTTATTAAAAGTACCCACCCCCCCCTCCCCTCTCTCTGTCAGTGTGAGAGAGGTGAAACGGCTGTTTTATAGTCAGAATCCCCGGACCCCCCCCCCTCTGCCCCCAAGTGACTGCACAATGACACTGACTGACTGCACTAGTCTTTACTGGAACTCTGCACTTTACACTTATATATATATATATTTAAATGATTAATCCTCACTGCACTGTTTTTTGTCCTGTGTCTGTGTTGGTGTTGTTGTTACTGTGAAAAAACGAATGAAAAATGCATACACTGTAATGCCGCAACAATTACCAATGTGTTTTTACACAAATGGCTTAATAAAGGAATCTGAAAATCTGAATAACAATAACCTCCTCAACATTACCCAACAAGATGACATGCACTGTATAATTAATAAACGAAGGTGGACCTGGATTGGCCACGTACTCAGAATGGACACCAACGCGATCCCAAGAGTCGCATTACACTGGACCCCAGAAGGCAAAAGAAAGAAAAGGAGGCCTAAAACGACATGGCGTAGGACTATAGAGAAGGAGCTCCAGCAAAACCACCAGAGCTGGGGGACCATAGAGAAGATGGCCAAAGACAGATGCAAGTGGAGAAACTTTGTTGCTGCCCTATGCGCCAGCCGGCGTAATGGGGATAAGTAAGTAAGTAATTAGTAGTAATAACTAAATATACAACATGTCTCAGTTGAATATGGTGCAGCTGATTTACTATTGACCATAGTCAAAATATATTTCTCATCAATTGAAACACAGCTTTCTCAGGCCAGACAGCTCTGAGGGGGTTATCTTAGCACGAGAGGTCTGGCAGCTCTGAGGGGGTTATCTTAGCACGAGGCCTGACAGCTCTGAGGGGGGTTATCTTAGCACGAGAGGTCTGGCAGCTCTGAGGGGGGTTATCTTAGCACGAGAGGTCTGGCAGCTCTGAGGGGGTTATCTTAGCACGAGAGGTCTGGCAGCTCTGAGGGGGGTTATCTTAGCACGAGGCCTGACAGCTCTGAGGGGGTTATCTTAGCACGAGAGGTCTGGCAGCTCTGAGGGGGTTATCTTAGCACGAGAGGTCTGGCAGCTCTGAGGGGGTTATCTTAGCACGAGAGGCCTGGCAGCTCTGAGGGGGGTTATCTTAGCACGAGAGGTCTGGCAGCTCTGAGGGGGGTTATCTTAGCACGAGGCCTGACAGCTCTGAGGGGGTTATCTTAGCACTAGAGGCCTGGCAGCTCTGAGGGGGTTATCTTAGCACGAGAGGCCTGGCAGCTCTGAGGGGGTTATCTTAGCACGAGAGGCCTGGCAGCTCTGAGGGGGTTATCTTAGCACGAGAGGCCTGGCAGCTCTGAGGGGGTTATCTTAGCACGAGAGGCCAGACAGCTCTGAGGGGGTTATCTTAGCACGAGAGGCCTGGCAGCTCTGAGGGGGTTATCTTAGCACGAGAGGCCAGACAGCTCTGAGGGGGTTATCTTAGCACGAGAGGTCTGGCAGCTCTGAGGGGGGTTATCTTAGCACGAGGCCTGGCAGCTCTGAGGGGGTTATCTTAGCACGAGAGGCCAGACAGCTCTGAGGGGGTTATCTTAGCACGAGAGGCCTGGCAGCTCTGAGGGGGTTATCTTAGCACGAGAGGCCAGACAGCTCTGAGGGGGTTATCTTAGCACGAGAGGTCTGGCAGCTCTGAGGGGGGTTATCTTAGCACGAGGCCTGGCAGCTCTGAGGGGGTTATCTTAGCACGAGAGGCCTGGCAGCTCTGAGGGGGTTATCTTAGCACGAGAGCATCACAAATGGCTATTGGGCAAATCACTTATCAACAACAGTTTATTGGACCGTCTTAATGCTTCAGTGATGTTGAAAGCAGAGCCGTCACCAACCTCTCCAGGGGCGTGTCGACCCTTTAATGTGCTAAATGTGCTAAATGTGTTGTGCTAGAACCTGTTGGCTGACACTGTTCTGTAGCATCACATACAGTATGGACTAGAACCTGTTAGCTGACACTGTTCTGTAGAATCACATATAGAGATGGGTACCGAATTCGGTACTTTTGAGGTACCGAACCGAAACACGTCGGTACTACCGGGTATCGAATCAAGTGAGAAACAAAAAAAAAAAAAAAATTTTTTTTTTTTACTTTTTTCTTTTCATGTCAACGTTCACACGCACAATATATGCTTACCTAGGATTTGACTTGATTCAACAACAAAGCAGTCGGAGCAATGACAAGCCGAAAACTGTCGAAATTGTAGTTATTTGAAGTTTGGATTTTTTTTTTACGACTGAGGTAGGTAAATTAAATTTCTTGAGACTAAAGTACCGAAAAAAGGTACCGTTGGGTACCGGTATCGATTCACAGATACCGGTACGGTATCGGTTCAAATGTGAAAGGTACCCATCCCTAATCACATAGAGTATGGACTAGAACCTGTTAGCCGACACTGTTCTGTAGCATCACATACAGTATGGACTAGAACCTGTTAGCCGACACTGTTCTGTAGCATCACATACAGTATGGACTAGAACCTGTTAGCCGACACTGTTCTATAGAATCAGATACAGTATGGGCTGCTGCTTCCTTTCCTTGTTCAGTCTCCTCAAATGTGAAGTATTTCCTGTTGTTGTCGCCGTCAGTTAAAAGCGTCTTTAGTGAACTAACCACTTGACAACAAGACCACAGAGTGATGACTTTAGTGAACAAACCACTTGACAACAAGACCACAGAGTGACGACTTTAGTGAGCAAACCACTTGACAACAAGACCACAGAGTGACGACTTTAGTGAGCAAACCACTTGACAACAAGACCACAGAGTGAGGACTTTAGTGAGAAAACCACATGACAACAAGACCACAGAGTGACGACTTTAGTGAACTAACCACATGACAACAAGACCACAGAGTGACGACTTTAGTGAACTAACCACATGACAAGACCGCACAGAGTGACGACTTTAGTGAGCAAACCACGTGACAACAAGACCACAGAGTGACGACTTTAGTGAACAAACCACATGACAACAAGACCACAGAGTGACGACTTTAGTGAACAAACCACATGACAACAAGACCACAGAGTGACGACTTTAGTGAACTAACCACATGACAAGACCACAGAGTGACGACTTTAGTGAACAAACCACATGACAACAAGACCACAGAGTGACGACTTTAGTGAACTAACCACATGACAACAAGACCACAGAGTGACGACTTTAGTGAGCAAACCACTTGACAAGACGACCACAGAGTGACGACTTTAGTGAGCAAACCACATGACAAGACCACAGAGTGACGACTTTAGTGAACTAACCACATGACAACAAGACCACAGAGTGACGACTTTAGTGAACAAACCACTTGACAACAAGACCACAGAGTGACGACTTTAGTGAGCAAACCACTTGACAACAAGACCACAGAGTGACGACTTTAGTGAGCAAACCACTTGACAACAAGACCACAGAGTGAGGACTTTAGTGAGAAAACCACATGACAACAAGACCACAGAGTGACGACTTTAGTGAACTAACCACATGACAAGACCGCACAGAGTGACGACTTTAGTGAGCAAACCACGTGACAACAAGACCACAGAGTGACGACTTTAGTGAACAAACCACATGACAACAAGACCACAGAGTGACGACTTTAGTGAACAAACCACATGACAACAAGACCGCAGAGTGACGACTTTAGTGAGCAAACCACATGACAAGACCACAGAGTGACGACTTTAGTGAACTAACCACATGACAAGACCACAGAGTGACGACTTTAGTGAACAAACCACATGACAACAAGACCACAGAGTGACGACTTTAGTGAACTAACCACATGACAACAAGACCACAGAGTGACGACTTTAGTGAGCAAACCACTTGACAAGACGACCACAGAGTGACGACTTTAGTGAGCAAACCACATGACAAGACCACAGAGTGACGACTTTAGTGAACAAACCACATGACAACAAGACCACAGAGTGACGACTTTAGTGAACTAACCACATGACAACAAGACCACAGAGTGACGACTTTAGTGAGCAAACCACATGACAAGACCACAGAGTGACGACTTTAGTGAACTAACCACATGACAACAAGACCACAGAGTGACGACTTTAGTGAACAAACCACATGACAAAAATACCACAGAGTGACGACTTTAGTGAACTAACCACATGACAAGACCACAGAGTGACGACTTTAGTGAACAAACCACATGACAACAAGACCACAGAGTGACGACTTTAGTGAGCAAACCACATGACAAGACCACAGAGTGACGACTTTAGTGAACTAACCACATGACAACAAGACCACAGAGTGACGACTTTAGTGAACTAACCACATGACAACAAGACCGCACAGAGTGACGACTTTAGTGAGCAAACCACATGACAACAAGACCACAGAGTGACGACTTTAGTGAACTAACCACATGACAACAAGACCACAGAGTGACGACTTTAGTGAACTAACCACATGACAACAAGACCACAGAGTGACGATTTTTTTTTTTTTTTCCTCTTTTCCCGATTTTTCTCCCATCCCACCCTTCCTGGTTGTTGCGCACTTACATTTACATTTACATTTAGTCATTTAGCTGACTCTTTTATCCAAAGCGACTTACAAGTTCTGTACGACAAGCCATCAGGAAGAGCACAACTCTATCAGCTGAGTAACAATGTTCATCAAAGTGTTGAGTGCTACAGTGTAGGTTAGTTTATTAGGACAAGTGCATGACAGTATGGTTAGTTAGGGTTAGATTTTTTTTTTTTTTTTTTTTTTTTTTTTTTAATTCAGATAATGGTTGAAGAAGTGAGTCTTTAGTCGACGGCGAAAGATTGGACGTGTTTCGGCTGTCCTAACTGGGGTGGGTAGTTCATTCCACCATTGTGGGGCAAGGACTGAGAATAGGCGACTTCTCTTTGATGACCCTCCCGGAGCTTGGATAGGAGTAGGTCTGAGGCGGCCAGAAGATGCAGAGCGTAGGGGTCTTGAGGGTGTGTAGTTAGAGACCATTGACCGGAGGTAGGCGGGAGCAGTTCCCTTTGCCGCACGGTATGCTAGGTCAAGGGCCTTGAAGCGGATTCGTGCAGCAATGGGGAGCCAGTGCAGGTCCCTAAGAAGTGGGGTGACATGGGCCAACTTTCCCCTACTGTTGGTCCGAGAGACCGGAGACTGTCACATGCTTTCCTCCGACGCATGTGCAGCCAGGCGGCAGGCCAGCCTGGCCGCGCAGATTCTCACCGGGGAGAGTGTAGCGTGTGGGAGGCCGCACTATCTCTCCCTAGATCCTACCCTTGCTGAGCAGGCGCCCCGACCGAACTGTAGGGGTCGCTGTCCACAACGCCCAGGACCCACCCTTCAACTTTCCCACCCTCTAATACTGCCAATTGTATTAGTGTGAGCGGCCAGCCAAGCTGATAGCAACGCCGGGAGCTGGATTCGAACAGGCGAATCCAGCATCTCCGGCGTTGGTGACGAACGCAATCTCCGCTACGCCACCTGACCGCCCTAAAGAGTGACGACTTTAGTGAACTAACCACGTGACAACAAGACCACAGAGTGACGACTTTAGTGAACAAACCACATGACAACAAGACCACAGAGTGACGACTTTAGTGAGCAAACCACATGACAAGACCACAGAGTGACGACTTTAGTGAACTAACCACATGACAAGACCACAGAGTGACGACTTTAGTGAACAAACCACATGACAACAAGACCACAGAGTGACGACTTTAGTGAACTAACCACATGACAACAAGACCACAGAGTGACGACTTTAGTGAGCAAACCACTTGACAAGACGACCACAGAGTGACGACTTTAGTGAGCAAACCACATGACAAGACCACAGAGTGACGACTTTAGTGAACAAACCACATGACAACAAGACCACAGAGTGACGACTTTAGTGAACTAACCACATGACAACAAGACCACAGAGTGACGACTTTAGTGAGCAAACCACATGACAAGACCACAGAGTGACGACTTTAGTGAACTAACCACATGACAACAAGACCACAGAGTGACGACTTTAGTGAACAAACCACATGACAAAAATACCACAGAGTGACGACTTTAGTGAACTAACCACATGACAAGACCACAGAGTGACGACTTTAGTGAACAAACCACATGACAACAAGACCACAGAGTGACGACTTTAGTGAGCAAACCACATGACAAGACCACAGAGTGACGACTTTAGTGAACTAACCACATGACAACAAGACCACAGAGTGACGACTTTAGTGAACTAACCACATGACAAGACCGCACAGAGTGACGACTTTAGTGAGCAAACCACATGACAACAAGACCACAGAGTGACGACTTTAGTGAACTAACCACATGACAACAAGACCACAGAGTGACGACTTTAGTGAACTAACCACATGACAACAAGACCACAGAGTGACGATTTTTTTTTTTTTTTTTTTTTTTTTCCTCTTTTCCCGATTTTTCTCCCATCCCACCCTTCCTGGTTGTTGCGCACTTACATTTACATTTACATTTAGTCATTTAGCTGACGCTTTTATCCAAAGCGACTTACAAGTTCTGTACGACAAGCCATCAGGAAGAGCACAACTCTATCAGCTGAGTAACAATGTTCATCAAAGTGTTGAGTGCTACAGTGTAGGTTAGTTTATTAGGACAAGTGCATGACAGTATGGTTAGTTAGGGTTAGATTTTTTTTTTTTTTTTTTTTTTTAATTCAGATAATGGTTGAAGAAGTGAGTCTTTAGTCGACGGCGAAAGATTGGACGTGTTTCGGCTGTCCTAACTGGGGTGGGTAGTTCATTCCACCATTGTGGGGCAAGGACTGAGAATAGGCGACTTCTCTTTGATGACCCTCCCGGAGCTTGGATAGGAGTAGGTCTGAGGCGGCCAGAAGATGCAGAGCGTAGGGGTCTTGAGGGTGTGTAGTTAGAGACCATTGACCGGAGGTAGGCGGGAGCAGTTCCCTTTGCCGCACGGTATGCTAGGTCAAGGGCCTTGAAGCGGATTCGTGCAGCAATGGGGAGCCAGTGCAGGTCCCTAAGAAGTGGGGTGACATGGGCCGACTTTCCCCTACTGTTGGTCCGAGAGACCGGAGACTGTCACATGCTTTCCTCCGACGCATGTGCAGCCAGGCGGCAGGCCAGCCTGGCCGCGCAGATTCTCACCGGGGAGAGTGTAGCGTGTGGGAGGCCGCACTATCTCTCCCTAGATCCTACCCTTGCTGAGCAGGCGCCCCGACCGAACTGTAGGGGTCGCTGTCCACAACGCCCAGGACCCACCCTTCAACTTTCCCACCCTCTAATACTGCCAATTGTATTAGTGTGAGCGGCCAGCCAAGCTGATAGCAACGCCGGGAGCTGGATTCGAACAGGCGAATCCAGCATCTCCGGCGTTGGTGACGAACGCAATCTCCGCTACGCCACCTGACCGCCCTAAAGAGTGACGACTTTAGTGAACTAACCACGTGACAACAAGACCACAGAGTGACGACTTTAGTGAGCAAACCACGTGACAACAAGACCACAGAGTGACGACTTTAGTGAACTAACCACATGACAACAAGACCACAGAGTGACGACTTTAGTGAACAAACCACGTGACATGAAGACCACAGAGTGACGACTTTAGTGAACAAACCACATGACAAGAAGACCACAGAGTGACGACTTTAGTGAACAAACCACATGACAACAAGACCGCACAGAGTGACGACTTTAGTGAGCAAACCACGTGACAAGAAGACCACAGAGTGACGACTTTAGTGAACAAACCACATGACAAGAAGACCAGAGTGACGACTTTAGTGAACTAACCACATGACAACAAGACCGCACAGAGTGACGACTTTAGTGAACTAACCACTTGACAAGACCACAGAGTGACGACTTTAGTGAACTAACCACATGACAAGACCGCACAGTGACGACTTTAGTGAACAAACCACATGACAAGACCACAGAGTGACGACTTTAGTGAACAAACCACATGACAAGAAGACCACAGAGTGACGACTTTAGTGAACTAACCACATGACAACAAGACCACAGAGTGACGACTTTAGTGAACTAACCACATGACAACAAGACCACAGAGTGACGACTTTAGTGAACTAACCACATGACAACAAGACCACAGAGTGACGACTTTAGTGAACAAACCACATGACAACAAGACCGCACAGAGTGACGACTTTAGTGAACTAACCACATGACAACAAGACCACAGAGTGACGATTTTAGTGAACTAACCACATGACAACAAGACCGCACAGAGTGAGGACTTTAGTGAACTAACCACGTGACAAGAAGACCACAGAGTGACGACTTTAGTGAACAAACCACATGACAAGAAGACCAGAGTGACGACTTTAGTGAACTAACCACATGACAACAAGACCACAGAGTGACGACTTTAGTGAACTAACCACGTGACAACAAGACCACAGAGTGATGACTTTAGTGAACTAACCACATGACAACAAGACCACAGAGTGACGACTTTAGTGAACTAACCACATGACAACAAGACCACAGAGTGACGACTTTAGTGAACAAACGACATGACAACAAGACCACAGAGTGATACAGTTCTGTGGACAAAACACGCTCATATATTAGCTTCAGTGGAGCGGATGGGACAGAAGAGCAAAGTAGGTGTGTGTGTGTGTGTGTGTGTGTGTGTGTGTGTGTGTTTGCATCGATGCATTTTAGTAATCGAGTTAGGTGGAATTGTATCAACCACGATCACAAAGTCTTGATCACAAAGTCTTGATGCTCTGGGCTCCACGTTTATAGATACTGACTGAAGGGTCCGGGGTCCAGCTGCGCTGTTCACACAATACAACTCTCCGTCTTGTAGTCATGGATCTTCGTTGTCGTCGTGGTTTCACGCTACATGACTGATGATCAGCGACAAAGAGTTACACACTACAAGATCTCTCACCAGGGGGAATCCCAGACGAGTCTGTGAACAGCCTGGAGAAAAGCACAAGGCCAGGTTTTAGCCGTTTCTCTTTTGCTCTGAGAGAATGAGCTGAGGTTCTTTCCATATTAGGGTCTAATTTTTCCCATGGGCTGTATCGTAGGATCTCCAGATCTCCGCCCCTTCCCCTTTTAAAATGCCCCTAAAATCATGAATGCCTACTAATAGAGATACTCTAATAACATGACAGGGTCATTGAACATTGCAATAGGCTGAACAGTTTAATCATGTTCTCGTTCTGATTCAAACAAGAGAGCTTTTAAATTGCCAGCTCTCTGTCTCTCTCTCTCTCTCTCTGCTGAGCATGGCTAATGTTTGGCTAGCTAGCTGCCAGCTTTGTTATGGTAACGATCAAATCAAATCCTTCCTGCTCTCAGGTCCTGCCTGTCTATCCTGTCTATCCATAACTTCGCAATTATGCCACATCAATGTGGAACGCCCTACCCAAAGCTGTAAAGGAATGTGAATCACTACCCACTTTCAAAAACAATCTCAAAGAACACCTACGGGAGACTGCAATTCGAAACTGGCCCCTGCAAATGTCCTAACCCAACCCCCTCCAATGTACAGTAAATTACCAAGTATGGCTTTGTCAATATTACAATGTACAGTGTCCCCCACCCACCCCCTACCCCCACCCAACCACCTCCAATGTACAGTTCACCCCCCCCCCCCACCCAACCCCACCTACCAAACCCCACCTACCCAACCTCCTCCAATGTACAGTTTCTACGTCAAAATGTATATACTCTTTTCTGGACTCTTGTTGTATCACAAACAGTACTGTATTTGCAAATCTGGTATGTCATAAATGTATAGATGTAGCAGTACTGTCTATCTGTATGTCATATATGTTATGATTAATTGAAAAGGGGGGACCCTGATGTAAACAAGACGAAAGTCTTTCTCTGGTCTCTGCATCCCCTTAACAATTGTATGTATTGAGCTGTACTGTACCCATTCTGCAATCTGTTAATAAAGTTTTCAATCAATCAATCAATCCTATCTCGCTCAGGAATACGTCACGTTCGAGGAAGCTTGATGGTAATTGGCTACCTATGTCAAACCCGCCCTCTTTTCTTGATCCTCCAATCACAACTGTTGCAGGAAAGGGAGAGGGTGGTGTTTTGAGATAGGTCAACTGATCCCAAGTCTGTTGAACAGCAGGGGAAACACTGAGACATGTTATGTTGATGCTGTATAGAACCTCGAACAACAAACTTACCTCATCTGTATTTTCAGTTGAGGCATCTTTCCCACTGCCTGCATTGCTGTTTTTGGTGCTGCTTTTCGCAGATTTGGTTGGTTCCTGTAAACAGAACGACATGCTTTACTTTGTATAGAGACCCCAAACGCAAAGTAATTATCAGAGGAATATCATTCAATTTGATCATTCATACTGGTATTCCTATGGTGTAACCAACACTGATGGTGGCATATCTCTGGCTTCGGCTGGTAAGTTAGTCTACTCTACACTTGTGGCAGGTAACCGACTATCATTTGTAAGCTATTTTATGGCTGGTAGAACAGCAAGAGTGGATGGTTACTTTTGAGATCCTCTTGCCCATCGGGCAGGTCAAAGAAAAAACACTTAGTTTCATGCCCTGTGCAAGGTTGATATATCAGAGGCTATGTCACCCAATGTGAGATGGGGGTATGAGACGCATGCTCAAATTGCACTGGTGGGAGTGTTTGGGTAACATATCAAATGGAAATGCGGACACATTTCATCTGTGAATGTGTTATATAACCCAATTTCTCACAGGGTACGACGACTGTGTCCTCACTTCCGCTTAGCCTCCTTGCCCTGCATAGTCAGTATTTGCAAAGGTGAACATGATAAACTAACAAAAGCCAGAACTAAAACCTACCATGTCATCTTTTTAGTTTTAGCTGCTTTATTGTTATTCAAACACTTGTGGGGAAACATTTCTACTATTCCTGGTTGAAACCAGGGGAGAGACACAACTAGCTCTGTTTTTTTCTGAAGTCAGTGTTTGTGCACACACACACACACACCTCTCTTGGTGAAATGACACCCCTACTCTGTACATGAGAAAGTCTCGCGGTCACTTTTTACCATATTGCCAATTGAACACATTTCACATCCTAACATTGCAGATGTGACTCTGGTTTCTGGATGTGGATGACTCATTCATGTTGATGATGACTGTGCTTCCTTACTGTGTGTGGGCATGCAACAACAAATAGTGACATACTGACTGTAAAGCATGATTGATTATACATAATACCTTCTTCAAATTAATAAAGCTATAGCGTTGTCTGGTGGAAAGAGCCATAGCAAATCAATGTTGCCTTTATAAGTACAAAATATTAATAAATAGTTAGTACTGAGCCCGTGTGAATAATGACTATTGGTGTGAATTGCATGAAAGGGGCACGCAAAACATATTTAACGCTCGGTTAAAAATCACCTTTCTCAGGAAAAAAACGTGATTATAGAATATTAATTATTAAAAAAAAAAGCAAATAGTTGTTTCTTCTTCACACATCAGGACATGGCAACTTGGCAAGCTTAGGTTACTCTGTCCAGCAGCTATAACGTTTTAGCCGACAACAATAATTCACCACGACTGATTTTTAAATAGTTAGCATTGACTTTTTTTTTTTAGTATTTTTTTGTTTTTATTTTACTAACGTTAAATCGCCTTAAAAAAAACAATCAATGACCCAAGGAACGGACTACGGTTGCTGCTCTACAGCCAAGCGGTTGTTATTATTAAAACAATGTTGTCGCTAACTAGATAATGTCTTTTGCTACTGTAGGAAAACGTTAGCTTCCTATTAGCTTTAGCCCCTTTCGTGACTGTGATGCACCGAGTGAATCCACAGTCACTTGCTCCTCAATAGGAAACCAACGTGTGTTGACCATGAAGGACTGGTTCTGACCTGAACCGCTCGTTATACAAGAATCACAGAGACGTTTCAAATGTGCTCACAGTTGCACGAGGGTTTCGGACAGAGATACGGGATGGTCTGAAAGCTATGCGTTGCTAATAAACATTTTAAATGTTTTTATAAACTAGTCAAATGCATTATTTCGGGCGTTGGGTGCATGATGCGCATGCGCTGTGATCACAGCGCAGGCGCACCAGGCAGCCAACGCCGGAAATAATGTCATTTTGAGCAGTTTATAAAAAACATTTAAAATGTGTATTAGCAACACCGAGCTTTCAAACCATCCCGTATCTCTGTCCGAAACCCTCGCGCAACTGTGACTACCGTTGAAACGTCTCTGTGATTCTTGTATAACGAACGGTTCAGGTCAGAACCAGTGCTTCATGGTCAACACACGTTGGTTTCCTATTGAGGAGCAAGTGACTGTGGATTCACTCGGTGCATCACAGTCACGAAAGGGGCTATATTACTAGCTTATGCCTCTGCTACCACACTGTCCACAGCAGGAAAGGCCCAGCGCTGTCGTTAGCCAGTCCGCTAGCAAGCAGGCTAACAGCCCTTAATAACGTTAGCTTGGTTGCCATGTCCTGTTTAAAAAATAAATACCTCATCTTTGACACCCAAAACCAAATGGATGCGCCGTGCTCAACTTTGAGTACTGCCCCGCTATTGTACACGTCACGTTACCTTTTCCTTTTTAGTTTTGTTCGGCATCTTGAGGCTTTTGTGGTTGTTGTTGCTGAGTCTTCTTCACGGTGGATCCGTGATAATAAAGTCTTCCCCGGGACTCGAGCCACACTGCCACTCGGTTATCCCTCAGCTCCCTGCGTCCTCCCAGGCCCGTTCGGCGAACAACGCTATTGGTTACAGGTGGGGAACCCTGCCTAGTGACGAGGACACTGTATTTTTCCATTGGCCGAGTGTGTGTGTGACGGAGGCCCAGTCATATCTGGAGTTTGGTGGTATGAGACTCTACTACCTGCTGGCAGTGGCATCCCTATGGTGGCATCTACCAGCCCGGCATCATCTACCAGCCTGGCATCTACCAGCCCGGCATCAATGTTGCATTTATAAGTACAAAATATAAATAAATAGTTAGTATTAACGTTACTGAGCCTGTGTGAATAATGACTATTGGTGTGAATTGCATGAAAGGGGCACGCAAAACATATATAGCTTGGTTAATTAAATAACTTCAAATTGAGTAACACGTGTATTTGCCCTCAGGGTGCACTGTTTTGGGGGGTATTTCAGTCAGATTATTAAAGATATAATCTGTAATGCCGTTAAACAGTGACCTCTAGCCAAAGGGGCCTGGTATTGCACGTTCACATTTTTTATTTTGGTCAGACGTGACCAAACAGATGAGTCGAGTGGGACTATTGCTGGCCACACCTCAGGCCCCGTCGAGAAAGAAGCTGCGAGACATTCACAGTATAAATTCCAAAAACTCCAACCCACAGTTTACAAAAAATTTAAACAAAGTTCAATACCAAGCGGCCGGGCACTTCTTCCCCAAAGGATTGCCGTTTTACAGCATTACAGAGTCTACCTTTAAATGCAGGCTGGTGTGGGATGACAGTACGTTACATCACTCAGCTTTACAGTCGCCTACTCAGCAACATCTTCATAAGCAATATCTGACCCATCCATCCTGGATGACACCGCCTGCAGAAAACCTTGCCGTTTTAGTGCATGTTTACCTAGTTCTTATATTCTTGGTAATCACCTAAACACACACACACACACAGGAGGCCAACAATGACTTGCCTTGGCACAACTCACAAGAGCAGTCCGAAACCTCTGACTCAGCCTGCAAAAATGAATGATACCCGTTCTGCTTCATAGACTAAGGTATATTATAAATGATCACATTACATTAAATGATCACTTGGGTCATCTGAATACTATGTACAGATACCGAGATGTCACACCATGTTACCTGTTTATTGCACAATGTTTTTTTTTTTTATTGGATTCTATTATATGTTGTACCACTGTATTTTTATTGGATTCTCTATTATATGTTGTACCACTGTATTGCACATCGTCGCGGGCAAGACCACCCGCATTTCATTGTATACTTGTATGCCGTGACAATTAAAACTCTTGACTTGACTTGAATACACCTGATATACCTCTGTATGATAGCATGTACAATAATGCTGTATATTATTATTAGCAAAAAAATGCCAGCTCCCTTCCTCACAGATCCCATTATACCATTCTGAATTATGTTTGTGCTTAGTTTTTCTAGAGGGGGCTTTTGAAATGTAAAATAATAGACCTAAAATGCTGATAATAAATCATATTCAGCCTATGGATTTACTTTGTCCTAAATAATGCACATCATAGCTATACGGCGCTCGCGAGTCACGACACACTATGTGGTTATTTTAATAACAGAGCATTGCAAATGTGAATCCCACTGGGATCTTTTTAATTAATTAAACCTATCGGGAATCTGGCTCCGATTCGTTTCATATTCTCCATTGTGGATGTACAGAGCGCCCGGATTGTGTTTCATTCAAGCATAAATTGAAGCGTCTTTATGTGTGGTTTGTGGATGTGAATTACAACAAATCTGAGGATTGTTGAATTGTATCACTGTCACTCACACGTTATTGTGATATTGTAACTGGGATTAAAATGTCTGAGGAGATGCGCTGTTTGACGGATTTGATGATGTGGACGTGACTTGAGAAAAGTGAATGAGCAATTGCAAGCCTTTGACGTTTTGATGAATGAATTTGAGAAAATGCATTTAGCTGTTCAAGCACCGTTATCTGATGATGAACAAGAGGGTGATGAACATGACTGGTGTCACTGGTATAAACCAAAGGTTAATCAATTCAATGCATGTATGGATGATGTCCGAAACAGGGAACCATGTATTTATATAGTACATGATACCTACGCGCACAGTACAGATATCCTCATAAGTATCTATTAATTCGTATCAATTAGATACTCTTTGGGCTTGTTTTTATCTACTTGAAACTTGAAGAGAAAGTGAAACTACAAACATTATTATTTATGTTTAGGGCAAAAAGCAATTTGCTGCCAGTTAATTTACTAAAGAAGTTTCCTTGCACTATTTGGGCAACTTTACACAATTCCTGCGAGTCTATGGAACACATCTGTAAGGTTTATTAAAAAAAAAAATCAGTTATTGAGCCATACTGTATTGTACCCATTCTGAAAGTTTTCAATCAATCAATCAATGCAGTTAGAAAATCAGGATTTCTGCGATCGACACCTGCCGTCTTTTCAGATGAGGCGGCTGCGCGCAATTATCCCGAGTATCTGGTTCGAATTAACGAGAGTGAATCAGCGTTCGAGGAACAGGGAAAGCCTGGATTTATTCATCGGGTTAATTGAATCTGGCTAATGGGACTTTGATTGACTTAGTTGAACCAGGTACGGGGAATAGGGCCCAGAAAGACTTTAGTCTCGTTTACATCAGGCTCCTCCATTTTCAATTCATCAAGACATTTATGACATACAAATATATATATATGATGACAATACATTTGAATCTAATATAATCAAATTATTAAATCGCAACAATCTTCTGGTGAGGATTCATACTCTCCGACTATGGAGGATGATAACGCAGAAATTTGTAACCATAGAAATAGAATTCCCTAAACCATTCGGTTCTACTGTGACATGTTTGCAAGATCCAGTAATAAGACACACATTGATTACATTTCTCTCATTTATGAATATCGAATACATTGCAACTTTTTCCAACATGGAGAAAAAAGGGGAATTCTGTGAAAGTCTCTCATTAAGAACACGTTGTAGTTTACAACAGACCAGACACACAAATACATGTATATTATTTCATATAATTAAAAATTAAATAAAAAAAAGAGCTTGGCAAAAGTATACATAAAAATGTATTTGATGAATAATTACAGGTGTTTTTCACTCAGAACATGGTCAGAAATATATATATTATGCTACAGAATGGGAGGGTGACAAACAAAAGGTAATATACACAATAAAAATGTGCATAATATACAATAAATATGATTTGCGTCTTTCACAGAACAAAAATATACAAACATTAAAATATGAACTTGAAGGCTGGTTATCTAGTCAAATGTTTTCTTTTGCCTTTTTATACCAGTTATATTTGATCATCACACAAATTAATACGTACCTATAGCCTATAGGTAGACCAAAGGCATTTATTTCACAATGCTTAGTTCAGAGGTAGGCAGGCTTAAATGAATGTCTGTAAAAAAAAAACATGTCCTGTAGATCTTACCTTTTCCGGTGCAGATTCAGTGTTGTGTGGTTGTTGGTATTCCAATTCAACAAACAATTAAAGAGATAATCAGTAGTCGAAGCGGCACACAAATCCTTAAGCTTACCTTTTTTTTTATATAAATACGCCAACCAGAAGTACCCTTTACTCTAGTAAATCAAAAGTAGTGGGGGGGGGGGGAACAAGGCGAGTTAAATAAAAGTACAAATTTACTTAAAATTAAAGTAAAAGAAAAAAAAATGCAAGTAGTTGATATTAAATGTACTCAAGTAATAGCAGATGTTCTATATAATGGGAGCTTTTCCATGTTAAAAGCTTTGGATGAAGTTTATGTTGGCACTTGCTTGCTGCGATGGCTTCCTCTCAAATACGACTGGCTTAAAGACAAAGCCATGCATCATTTGTATCAAGTGAGCGCCTTTAGACATCATATATATATATATATGTTAATGTAAGAAAAGGTAGTATGTTTCCTATGACATTTTGTTAAGTTAATTTCCTCCTGGAATTAATGTGATGAACAAATGACAACTACAAGCTAACAAACTATAACATTGTCATACATGACAATCATGACTCACTAATGTGGAAATCATGTAACATAAGTGAATGCCAAGGTAACGGAAGCATTTCATAAACATACATTGTGCATCAGTCGTGTAAAGAAATTGGAGAACTTATATATGTATGCTGTATGGTTAATGTTACTAAAGAAACCTGTACTATTAATAATTTGACTGGCGATCACCGCTATATGGGAGGTGATCTAATCTTTACATGATGATACTCATAATAAGATAAGGAAGCACAGTTTACTAGACTTTATTTGAAACTAATGCAACAACTTTTACAGGACAAGCATTTTGTTTACACTAGCTACATAGAATGACATTAAGCAGAGTAGTTGATGAAAGAGGAGTAAAAAATACAGAGCAATATATTTCCATAAGTGTTCGAGAATATTTTTCTGCATCTTCTTTTCCATGATGGCGCTGTAAAGAATAACAGATATTTTATGGTGCAGTTGTCAAACAAACAACATTGTTCGAGGATATCTTTTGGTCCATGCTGCACTATCTTACCAAATGCAGTTTTCGGCACAACAGTGAGTATTCTTGTTCCTGTATCAAAACATCTTGTAATTATTTAAAGAGGAAAAAAAGACGACACCAACTTATAATTATGAACTTTGACAACAGAAACTATTTCCAACAAACGGTATACATTCAATTACCTTTAAGAGAATGAAAATGTTTGCTGCGAGAACGAGGAACAAATCTATTTCTCGAAAGAACAAGGAATCAATCTATTTCTCGAAAGACAATTGTGATCCTTTAAAAATGCCATCATTTCTGAAATCAAGTTGCAAGTGTGTGAGTCGAGTTTCACTCTCGCCAACTCAAATTCCAAGCCGCCTTCAAATCCATTAAATTAACAAGAAAAGGGATGTGGTGGGTTACTCCTAAAAGTCTCCAAGTCATTTACAATTTCAAAACAAAAACCCTTTCCCTATGCCAATTGTATGGCAGTATTAATCAAAGTTGAAATCATACTCAAAACCTAAGGTCATCATGTCAGACGGGAGACCCAGGGTTTCAGATGTGACTTTCTCCCTGTCGTCATGCTCGTCCACATTTGTAGGGGCATCTTCAGAGTTGGGCTGCGACTCAGCCCCATTCTCAATCTCCGGTACCTTTGTGTGCATAGTGCCTTGCTCATTTTCTGAAGTCGAGTCGGGTTGAGATTCTGGCTCATCCTGGCTTGGCCGATGTTGGCGAGTCTGATATCTGGTTTGAGATCGGGTTTGCCGAACTGGACGCGATGGAGGTGGGGTTTTCTTGCTTTGTGGGGATGTCTTGGTTTTGTTTTTTGGGGGTGACTGAGGCTTAGGCTCAGCTGGTGGAGTTGGTGTAATTAGAGATGGCTCGATTTGTGAACTGGATTGAGGCTGGGTTTCTGGAGCTGGCTGAGGCTGGGTTTCTGGGGCTGGCTGAGGCTGGGTTTCTGGGGCTGGCTGAGGCTGGGTTTCTGGAGCTGGCTGAGGCTGGGTTTCTGGAGCTGGCTGAGGCTGGGTTTCTGGGGCTGGCTGAGGCTGGGTTTCTGGGGCTGGCTGAGGCTGGGTTTCTGGAGATGGCTGAGGCTGGGTTTCTGGAGATGGCTGAGGCTGGGTTTCTGGAGCTGGCTGAGGCTGGGTTTCTGGGGCTGGCTGAGGCTGGGTTTTTGGAGCTGGCTGAGGCTGGGTTTCTGGAGCTGGCTGAGGCTGGGTTTCTGGAGCTAGCTGAGGCTGGGTTTCTGGAGATGGCTGAGGCTGGGTTTCTGGAGCTGGCTGAGGCTGGGTTTCTGGATCTGGCTGAGGCTGGGTTTCTGGAGCTAGCTGAGGCTGGGTTTCTGGAGCTAGCTGAGGCTGGGTTTCTGGAGATGGCTGAGGCTGGGTTTCTAGAGCTGGCTGAGGCTGGGTTTCTGGAGCTAGCTGAGGCTGGGTTTCTGGAGCTAGCTGAGGCTGGGTTTCTGGAGCTAGCTGAGGCTGGGTTTCTGGAGATGGCTGAGGCTGGGTTTCTAGAGCTGGCTGAGGCTGGGTTTCTGGAGCTAGCTGAGGCTGGGTTTCTGGAGCTAGCTGAGGCTGGGTTTCTGGAGCTAGCTGAGGCTGGGTTTCTGGAGCTAGCTGAGGCTGGGTTTCTGGAGATGGCTGAGGCTGGGTTTCTGGAGCTAGCTGAGGCTGGGTTTCTGGGGCTGGTTGAGATTTAGTTTGGCTTTGGGGAGCGGTCAGTTGTTCAGACTCAGGTTTAGGATCCGGTAGTAGTTCAGTTTGTTTTTGGGGTGCTAGCGAAGCTTGTGGAGCTGGCTGGGTTTGGACTGCCTCAGATTCAGGTTGGAGTAGAGTTTGAGAAATAAGTTTGAGTTGGGTTGGCTCAGTTTGTGGAGCTAGCTGGGTTATGATTGGTTTAATCAGTTCTACTGGCCAAGGTTGCTTAAATTGTGGCACTGATGAGGAACATATTGGTTCAACTTCAGGAGCTGGCTGAATCTGGGGTTGCAGGGGTGGCTGCAGCTTAGTTTGCTTTGATTGGGGATCTGGCTTGGGTTGGGTTTGCCCAGCTGGGGCAGGCAGAGACTGGGCTTGAGGCTTGGTTTTGGAAGATTGTTGTGGTTCTGAGGTTTGTGGGGCTGGATCGACACTTTTCTTATCTAGCTGGGGTTGGATTGGTTTAATCAGTTCTACTGGCTGGGATTTTGGTGGTTTAATTTGTGGAGCCGATGGGGAACATATTGGTTCAACTTCAGGAGCTGGCTGAATCTGGGGTTGCAGGGGTGGCTGCAGCTTAGTTAGCTTTGATTGGGGATCTGGTTTGGGTTGGGTTTGGGAAGCTGCTTGTGGTTCTGAGGTTTCGGGGGCTGGATTGACAATTTTCTTAGCTTTGATATCTGCTGCTGGTTTAGTGACAGTGGTAGGAGCAGATTGGCCAATGCTGCTGTAGAAAATGCCAAATAAATCTTGGGCTTTTGCTGCAGCAAGACTGGATTTTGGTTTGTTTTTCTGAGCCCCGTCACCTGCATTCATGAAAGGTGGAGGTTTAACAAACACTGTGCGGGTCTGCTCACTTGCAGGGACCCCTGGTACAGCTACATCAGATTCTACTAATGTCATCATTGATTCCATGTGGGCTTTTCTCTCTCTTTCAGAAATACCCTTTACTGGGATCTCCTCACCACCAAACGCCTTTGAAATTACATCAGAAAAGGCAGCAGAGTCCAACGTTTGCTCTGGGGTAACCATTACAATAGCTGGATTGTCAAGTGGTGGAGGCCAAACACCTGGATTTTGTGGTTTGATAGAGAGGAAGGTATTCAAAGGTGCAGGTTTAGCAAAAGTGCCAGATGTTTTCCTGAGGACCGTGGCGGGAGCAGGAAGGTTGGGCCGTATTCTGCACACATACTGTCGATGTACCGCTGGCGCTGAGCCCGACAGCTTGAGAGCAATGTCTTTAGCAGCAGCCATCGACTTTGCAAAAACAGTATCTGGTGTAATCTGGTGTTCCACTACTGCAGGAGCTGCCTCGTCCTGCTTGAGGAACTCTGCAGCCGCTTTATCGGCTTCCTTTGCAAGCTCTTTTTTCTTCCAGGCAAACGATCCAAAGGTAGATAGGGCGGGCTTGGGGGTTTCTATAGGGGCAGGTTTGCCCGCTGCTTCGAGACTTTGCTTGCGAAGCTTTGCTCTCATTGCGGGACTGGGACCAGAGAAGACCTTGGGTGGATCGAAGGGTTTAGCTGGAGGCGGAGGCGCAGGCTGCTTTTTGGGTACAGGCCTCTCTTCCTCCTTAGAATGCTCAGCCTTTCTAAACTGCTTACCTTCCTTGTCACTCCTAAATCTTCCCTCGTCCTTACCTTCCTTGTCACTCCTAAATCTTCCCTCGTCCTTATCTTCCTTGTCACTCCTAAATCTTCCCTCGTCCTTATCTGGTTTGTATCTTTCCTCTTTCCTATCATAGTTGGGTCGGTGGTATTTGGGGTACTCTCTCGGTTCCGAGTCTCTGGTCATGAATCTGAATTCATCTCTCCTAACATATCTACTAGATACAAGTATGCCCCTCTCCTCGTCCTCTTTACTGCATCTGGCAGGATCCTCCTTCTTACTGTGTTTGTACTTTTCATCTTCATCTTTCTTGCTGTACAAAGACTTCTCCTCCTCTTGTCTTTTGGTTTGCTTGGGCTTTTCCTCCTCTTCTTCTTTTTTAGATTTGAGTTTCTCTTCTTTCTTCTCTTCTTTCTTCTCCTCCTTCTTTTTCTCTTTATCCTTTTTATCCTTTTTGTGCTTGGGTTTTTCTTCCTTCTCTTTTCCGTCGTCATCGTCATGTTTCCGCTTCTTGCTACTATCCTCTATTTCTAGCCCAGCCTGGCGGTCCAGGTTCCTCCTCTGTTCGTAGAGTGGATTCTCATACATTTGTTTCTGGTGAAGGAATTAAAAACACAAAGGCACAACACATTAGTAATGAAAAATTACCTAAATTAACTATTGGCATATATTTGACTGCATTATATTGCACTCAGTTAGGCCAGCTGTGGCGTGACAAACGAAAAAAAAAATCTACCGCCAACATGACCCATTTGTGGACCCATTAAATATCAAGAAGACAAATACCTTGTACTTCTCATTGTGAGCATGAGTTGTGACATGCTCTTCAGCACAAATAGAGTCCCCATAAAACTCTTTACACAGCAGGCAATAGAATCCTCTCACTGGAAGCAAGAACTCAGCTCCTAGGTAAAGAGAAAAGTGAAAATAGTTACATCAAGAGATAACAACTCAAATAACAGTCATTGATGTTTACCTTCATGGCGATTTTCCAGTCTAGGAACCTGTTGTGGGGCAGAAGGTTCATTAAGTTCACTCCATTCAGCTGGGTTGGACAAGAAATGCATAATTATGTCCCCTAAAGATATGGTTCACTATACGACCATTTGAATGTGATTTTCAACACTAGCTATATAGTGCCCCCATGAGGATTATATGTGCAAATGTTTTTTTGTGGTGGTATGGCATCGTGGCATCGTGTTCCATCGTCCCAAACCACATCAAAAACTGTACTTATTACCACTAGAACAGCGGGTCTTGCACACTTCTGTGGAACACGGCCAGCTCGGTCCACCTTCCCTCCTGCTCTAACCTGTGTGTTCACAGCCAGTATAATTATGTAGACTGCCCATAATATGTTGTTGTTATCTGTACTTGTACTCTGTGTGCAATGACAATAAAGATGAATCCAATCTAATATTTGTGATTTTCTGAAAACAAAAATCTGCTTTATAGAGCAGAAGACATCTAAGCATGATGGTCAGCAGAAACTGATCTTGAATGCTCATGTCTCTCCTACAAACAGGCCCATATTCTACATTATATTTCTAATGTCTATTATCTAACAAATTCCTCATACATATATAAATATGAAATTCATGGGTTATTTTGCATGAATGAGAGGGGAACAGTTTACTTGTGTCTGATCGTAAAAACGAATACAACCATTTCTTGATTTGGAGCAATGGAAAATTCTTAAATAATCATTATTCCTGGAATTGGGCATCAGTGACGGCCTCCTCTCAGTGGAGGACCGGGAGGACAGGACAGATGTTCACTGAAACATTTACACATTCCTGCATCAGACAGTAACTTTTGTTTGAACAATTTTTTTTTATTTTCCCTTTTTTAACATGAAACTAGACAAACAATACAGTAACAGTAATAATCAATGATAAATCACAGGACAATGACAAATAACAATAATGACAGTCCAGTAATTAAATAAAAATGACAGTAACTTTGTATTGTTTTAGCCACAAATAGTTTCAAACCTTTTGTTCCAGGGACAAAGAGGGCAATCAAGAGACACTGCTCAGTTGATTTGACACCAGTCCTCCTCTGAGCTCTCAGTGAATGAGGGAGAGGAGGGCAGGTGGTTGTTTGACCTGTGATCAAGGGCTAAAAGGCATCCAACATTTATTCTGCAAGGTTTTTCATTGCAGATGTCTAAATTACATTTTTAGGAAAGGTCAAGGATGGAGGGTGTTGCATCCGATTTTAGTTCCAAGTTATTGGAATTCTAAAACTCAAAAACAGTCATATGACAAGGCCAACTGTTCTAGTCAGAATTTACTCTTAAAATGATGGGACGACTATGGTCAATTCATGTGAAAATTGAAAAGGCATTTTTAACTGATTTGCAAACTTGTGGCGTTATTGTAACTGACAGACATTAACAATCAGCTTCCGTACTGGAAACAAAGTCAAGCAGCAACATGTGATGTTCATGTGGTCATTCATGTATTTTGCGCCAATTCCACCTAAATTATTTGTTCAGAGTAGGGCTGTATCGAATAGTTCAAAGCTTTGTTCATAATGTTGACATTCGAATTCTAAATCAACATTTGAATTTTTAATACATTTATATATATATTGGGCGGCTACGTGGCGTAGTGGGAAAGCTGGGCTCGCCTGTTCGAGCCCAGCGCTCCACATTGCTTTCAGTTTAGCTGGTCGTTCATACTACAGTAATACACATTGGCCGTATTAGGGGGTGGGAAACTGATGGGTGGGGATCGGGTGTTGTGGACAGCGACTCCTACAGGTCGGTTGGTGCGCCTGCGCAGTAGAATCAGGAAGTGTCGGGGGCAGCGTGAGCCTCCCACGCGTTACTTATGCTATGTATGACTTAGTCCACATTGCAGCCGGCTTGTGGGAGGCAAGAAACAGCGTTCGTGACAGGGGAGGGTTGAATTGGATGATACGAAATTGGGATGGGAGAAAATATAGAAAATGGGAGAAAAAGTGGATAAAAAAAAAATATTTATATATATATTAAGGCTGTCAAAGTTAGCGCGATTAACGCGTTATCGCCCGATTCTATTAACGCCACTATTTTTTTTAACTCACGATTAACTTTTAAGGAGAAAAAAATATCTTTTTTTCTAGACTTAACTCAGGTGTATTATTGATGCTCTCATTGATAATATATTTGTTTCTGAAGTGTGTGTGTGTGTGTGAGATATATATTGTATCTTGTATATAGAGAGAGTGGGGTGAGAGAGATGAGGAAGAGGCAAGAGAGAAAGAGAGCTGGGAGTGTGTGTGTGAGATATATATATAGAGAGAGGGGGGGGGGGGTGAGAGAGATGAGGAAGGGGCAAGAGAGAAAGAGAGCTGGGAGTGTGTGTGTGAGAGAGAGAGGGGGGGGGGGGTGTGTGATTACTCAGCCCTTGTGTGGGTGAATGTAACAAGTTCCTAACGTTTTCTTTCCCCTATTATTTCATGCACACTTTATTCATTGTTTTAAATTATTATTTTCTTTCAAGTTATTTTGTGCATCACTGTTTTGAATTTGATGCAAATTTGCAATGCATGAGGGTCATCCTTTTGTGTTAAATGGCTGCATAAAGCAAGCATTTGTTGACTCTCATGTTGATAAGAGTATTAAAACTTGGAACTTGAAAAAGATCCGTTTAACACTTTGGCTGCCATGGGTTAAATTCATTATCAACCGTAGGTTGCCGGCTCTATTTGTCTATAGAGAAAGTACCCTTCTTTGCAGGGCTATAACTTTTTAAATTCTATTGCTACATTGCCATTATTAGGGCCCATTCAAAGTCCTATATGTATTGTTCATTGTGTAGCAACGTTAAACTTTTTCATTCACATATTCATAGTAAAGTATGGTCTAATGTATAAGTATGTTTTCATCTCTTTCTGCAGCTTTCTCCAGAACGTGATCTATAGCCCCAAATACATTATATTGATGATGCAATACAGTTTTATGGCAATCAGCGCGATATAAAAAATTCCAACTAGACGTACTTCTAGAAGTTACTACACGTCATCTGATGTTGACCGGATGGGCTAGGGGGCGTTTATAATTCCGTGGGCAGCGTTATACCAATCATCTAATGTGGGTCAAATGTTGATAATAGCAGTTAGTATCGAAGACGGTAACTTTACACGCTAAAACTCACCCCAGTCTCCGCGCGCCGTTGGGCGATCATCGTAGAGTAGACATTTTATCATTATGGGATGTAGATTTACCCGGTCCATCTCCAGCTTGTATAATGGTATATACGTCCAAATCATGTTGTTTATCGAGTTATTGGCAATCGATCGCTATGTAGTGTGTCGAGATCGAGTCCCGGGACCTATTAGCGAGTGCCCGGAAGTAATACGGCCGTCCAGCACAACCTCTACGGCACTTCCTGTTAAGCGATTGCGCCGATCGGCCACCAGATGGCGCTCCTGAACCGCCAGAGAGCTCAGTGGGTCCTCAGGATCCCAGGATCTCAGGCCAGCGGAGGGGACATATGAATCCGATCCCAGATTTTTGAAATATTGATATTAAAGACGCTGTAAGGCGTCTTCGGCAACTTGAGCATGGCCGGGAATGACGTGTTTAATGCGATTACCGGTAACACTTTAACTGCCGGGAAACGCTTTACAGCGTCATTCCCGGCCATGCTCAAGTTGCCGAAGGACGCTGTACAGCGTCTTTAATATCAATATTTCAAAAATCTGTGATCGGATTCATATTTCCCCTCCGCTGGCCTGAGATCCACCAGGAGGACCCACTGAGCTCTCTGGCGGTTCAGGAGCGCCATCTGGTGGCCGATCGGCGCAATCGCCAAACAGGAAGTGCTGTGGAGGTTGTGCTGGTCGGCCATATTACTTCCGGGCACTCGGTACATGTCCCGGGACTCTGGCTCGTCACAATATAATAGCGATCCATTGCCAATAACTCGATAAACAACATGATTTGGACGTATATAGTATTATACAAGCTGGAAATGGTTCATCAGGATAAACATCCCATAATCTAAAACGGTCTACACCACGCTGATCGTCCAACGGCGCGAGGAAGATCCGGTAAGATCCAGCGTTATTTTCTAACGTATTCCATATAAACTGTTATGATGAACATATGACCCACACTAGATGAATGATATAACGCTGCCCACGGAATTATAAACGATCCCCCGCCCATCCGGTCATCATCAGATCATACGTAGATCATTCTAGAAGTACGTCCAATTGAAATTTTTTATATCGCCCCGATTGCCATCAAACTGTATTTCATCATCAATATAATGCATTTGGGGCTATAGATCACGTTCTGGAGAAAGCTGCAGAAAGAGATGAAAACATACTTATACATTAGACCATACTTTACTATGAATATGTGAATGAAAAAGTTTAACGTTGCTACACAATGAACAATACATATAGGACTTTGAATGGGCCCTAATAATGGCAATGTAGCAATAGAATTTAAAAAGTTATAGCCATGCAAAGAAGGGGTACTTCTCCATAGACAAATAGAGCCGGCAACCTATGGTATATAATGAATTTAACCCATGGCACCCATAGTGTTAATTGCGAGTTTAACTATGGACAATCATGCGATTAATCGTGATTAAATATTTTAATCGGGGGCGCCCTCGTGGAGCATACCATAGTGCCTCGCACACCTACGCGGCCGACCCGGGTTCGATCCCAGCTCCCGTTGTTATTTGTCGCATGTCTTCCCCACCTCTCCTCCCGTTCGCCCTCTCCTCTGTCGGTCCTGCGTGACCAATAAAGATGTAAAAATGCTAAAAAATAAATAAAAATAAAAATAAAAAATTATATTTTAATCGATTGACAGCACTAATATATATATATTTATTTATTTATATATATTTATTTATGTGTCTATTCATTCTGTTTAAACCAATGGGGGTTTTCTTCACAGTTGCAGATAAAGATTAGGCTACACTAATATTATACTATTATAGTATATGACTAGTCATACAAATTTAAATAAAACATTTATCATAAATGATGTAGCCCATCAAGACGTCACCATCACTTTCGTACCAACCGTGCCCTTATTGGATTATTTATGTTGACGAAACTGATTAGTTATATTCATTAAAGAAAGTTGATTTAATAAAAGAAAATACTGATTTAATCAGATTAATCACTTTATTCAAATTGAGGATTTAGTTTGAGGATATTTATATAAAAAGAAAACATTTCAAAAAGATAATTATTTTTTTGGGATCGTCATAAAATATGACAACAGACATTCGAAGCTTCGTTCGAATACTTCAATAGAAGCTTTGAATGTTAAATGACATTCGGTACAGCCCTAGTTCAGAGCACCCATGTTTTTTTACCAATTCAGCTGGATTATACAACAAATGCATAACCATAAACCATGTCCCCTAAAAATATGTTGCCGGTTTGGTTAGGGGAAAAAACCTTAAAAAAATTTATTAAAATATGGCAGACATCTGTCATAAATCTCTACTGCATCTGGTTCACGAGATACAGCTGTTTGAAACTGCACTTTGCAACGCTTGTTATAGCACCATGAGCTTGCACCCTAAAGAAATAGACAGTGGACTCTACCTTTGGCAGGCTTGGTCAGTTTTTCTCTTGAGGAGGAATTCTCGGTTTTGGAGGAACTTGAAGCCCAAGGTCTCTCATACGGATCCTGCGTCTGTGAAATGGCAAGATAAAAAAAAACACATTTAAAAGGTATAGAGATATATATATGCACTGAACTCTGCATAGATAGAAAATATCCATCCATCCAGAAAGGAGAGGTTGATGATGGAACAATTTCATCAAGGTTAAAATAGGAACATTGTCATCATGGTACATAAAACCCTTCAAATTGTACAACTACTAGCAACAAACCTTTTTGTGCGGTTTGCTGTGCAAGTGCATGAAAAAATCGAACATGGAACCAGAGGTGACGTTACAGTTTTTGCACCAATGGTTTCCCGCGTCATAGTATTCAAACGGGTCAGGAGGCGGGACTGGGGGCGGAGCCACAGCAGGGACAATCGGCTTCTGTTTCTCTGGGGATGCTCTTGAGGATGACGGCGCACTCTGATAACAAACACAATTTGATAATGATCAACAAAACAGTTACATAACATTAACACACACACAAACCTAAATGGACCCTTCAAAAAACAGTTAGGAAAGGATTTTTATTTAAGTCTGCCCTAAAATCTAGGAATTTATTAAAACTCTTACCTTCAGCTGAATGGATCTGTGTTCCAGCCTTGAAGAAGTCACTCAACGGATATTTACAAGAATCCAATTGTCGTTGTGTGTCTAATATTTGTCTTGAATTGAATTATTTAACAGGCTTTAAACTCTTCAAACTCACAACTTGGCCAAGGTGGAGAATAAAATTGTCTTCTTTTGATGAGTTCTGTTCATAAGCTAGCGACATTAGCTTCAATCAGAATGCTAGATTTCTACTTGTTCATATTCCAATTAAATGTATTGGATAAACACCATCTGTATAAATCTGAGGAAGACTAAGCCCCTTACTGTAGACGTATATCTGTACAGTAGGGGTGTAAAGGTACACGAATCCGTACCGAACCATTTCAGTGTGTACCGTACCGTACCGAACGGCTGTGTACCGAACAAATACAACGGTATGTTAACCACTAACGACCGCCCACCGGGGGCTGTTTTTTTTCACAATCTAATATAATTATTATAATTAAAAAAAAAAATTACAAGTCGATTATTAATTTCAATATAGAATATTTGTTGACAGCCCTACAAATACAATTAGTTACTGCACACTACATCACCCCTGAGTGGAACATGGAAAGCCAAACTTCCCCCCACTGTACCGAAAACCCGTACCGAACCTTGACTTCAAAACTGAGGTACGTACCGTACCGTGGTTTTTGTGTACCGTTACACCCCTACTGTACAGGCTATCCGATTTCATACTCAAACAAAGTGATACCCAAGATCTTAAAATCTTGTCTCAGGATTTAAAAGGAAGCAGTTTAGGAATCAGAAATGTGCTTTTTGAAAGCGCTGGGCTAAATTAACAAAGGCTTTAGGCAAAAATATTCAGTAAACAATGCATCTGCATCAGTGTTGAAATGGACAATGTGTGATTTCAGTCTCTTCTTTTGGTCAATTCTAAATGTATAAATGGAAAGCTTAGCTTCTTCTTTGTCTGGCTATGTTGAGGTTGTTCGGTACAACTAATAATAATAATAATAAATCAATAAATCTCTCCTGGTTGCCAAATATGCATAAGGGGTGACTTCCATTTCCATAAATGAGAACTGAAGTCCTTCGGTTCTCATTAATTGAAAGTTACTCACGTCCACATTCAAGCAATGACTATGCTGGCCTCTAGTGGGGCTCAACTGCCATGACATCCTTTACACGTCTATTAATGACTCGTTCATGAGGCCCAGGAGTGAAATGTTGCTCCAAATTAACTATAAACATTATTTCAAAATTATCATTAAAAATGTAATTATTTACAGAGTTTCACATAAATAGCTTGTAGACCATTCTAGATACAATTCAGAAACAATTTCTACAATCTCCAGGACTATAAATACATGTCTGTCTGGGAATGGATGTGTCATGTTCAGTGTAGACACATGCTGTTAGAATTCTAGAACAGGAAATAACGTGAAATCTTAATAAAAAGGTTAAAAACATAAATACAGGATTTTCTCTAAATATATCATTGTCAAATGACCTGTGATAATCAGCATACATACTGTAGCCCATGTGAGCCGTTTTCTATTGGTACATTTTATTATGTCGTACCCTTTTTCTAATGTATAACTTACCAGTCTACAGTCCACTGAAAATAAATTTTTGCCAGCTGGAAAATGCCACAATTTGACTAAAGGACAGTGCAAACCAGGGCCCAGTTTCCCAAAAGTATCATAGCACTAAGAACATCTTAGCCCATTGACTCAGAATAACACTAAGTTGATCTTCTTGTTAAGAGGGGTTTGGGAAACTGGGCCCAGATCAGTTGGCTACTACTTGTAATGATGATTGATAGCTGTGTACAGTATTGAAATTCATATTCAATCACAACCAATTTCACAGCAACATATCGAGAAAATCCAACATAAAGCATAATAATTAAAAGGAAATCATTCTCATCAGATTTATCTTGTATATCAAACAATGAACTGACTATATAAAGTATCCAATGCCCCTCAAAACAGACACAAGCAAAATATGCAAAACAAGATAAGTTAAATTCTGGAAATGAACTTACCATAGGATTCATAGGCACTACCTGTAAGGGGAACTTAAGACACTTAAACTGGTAACCACTTAATTGTGGCATTCAAATAAGTTTTTCCTATGACCTATGGCAGCTCTTTTTGCATTTGTGAACACAAAACACTGTGCTTGATGTCAAACCAACCCACAACATTTAGGTGATATATTTTGTATCTCTTCAACAAATTTATACAATGTCCTTGAATCTGTGTTTTTTTTTCTTCTAAGAAACCTATTTTCCATTTTACAACTCTTTCTTGTATTCAACATGTAATTTTAGACGAAGTATTCTGTTCTTTGTGTGGCTTCCCCACATAGAGAAAAACTACTTTTACAAACTGGGCAGTCCATTAGGTAAGCAATGTTCCTGGCTCCAAAAACCACAGCTAACCGATTAATTAATGCCAATTGATAATTCTGAACAGCTCGTTTAGGCATGTCAATCTGAAGACTTACTAACTATGGCCAAATGGTATGCAAAGTTGACTGACGGCACAAGGAAATGTCAGGTTCAGATCTGTGGAATGAAGCTAAAGTAAATTGGGTGCAAAAGCCTGAAATGCTACAGTCGTATGGATCCAAAAAGTAGGATTCCTCTCCGTCAACAGAGAAGACTGTATACGAGATCTCAGGTTAATATTGGTTCTCAGCTTCAGGAGATTTATATACATGATTGAACTGTGTGAGGTCATAGGAGTAACTATGCACATTGTTAAAATCAAGTGTTCTTCTTTACCTTTCTTGGTAGAAGACCATATGGTTGTACCTTGGTGTTGGTAGACGAGCGTTTTGGTGACTCAGTACTACGATCTCCCTCACGTTTCTTCTTCTGCTGCTGCTCCTCCTCCTCCTCCTCCTCTTCTGATGGCTTGCTCACTTTCCGGGGCTTGTCGGATGGATTCAGGCCCAACACCTGAGCAACCTTCTCGTTTTCTTTGCGCTTGGTCTCAGCCGCCTCCCAGTCTTTGCGAAGGTCAGAGATCTGGCTCATCACCTGCTTCTGCAACTGGTTGATCTCTGAGAGCAATGGATCCTTGTGGCCATCTTTTTCTCTGCGTTTCTTCCTGAAAAGCTCCCCTATATAACAAATGAGACAGTCTATTAACCAACCATCCTAAATAAATAATAAACAAGGATTCTGTTAAGAAAATGCATTGTAAAGCACTAGGGCTGTACCAAATGTAATTTTTTAACATTCGGAGCTTCTATTGAAGTATTCGAACGAAGCTTCGAATGTCTATAAAAAAAAGAAATTACTTGAAAAAAATATATATATATAAATAAAACGTTTTTTTTCTCTCAAACTAAATCCTCAATTTGAATAAAGTGATTAATCTGATTAAATGAGTCTTTTTCTTTTATTAAATCAACTTTCTTTGATTAATATAACTCATCAGTTTCGTCAACATAAATAATCCAATAAGGGCACGGTTGGTATGAAAGTGATGGTGACGTCTTAGTATAATATTAGTGTAGCCTAATCTTTATCTGCAACTGTGAAGAAAACCCCCATTGGTTTAAACAGATATATTAAAAAAAAATTATCCCTTGTGTGGTTAGGGTTCAAGAATGTAAAATGCAATAATTGCACCAATCTAGTTTTTTTTATCGGAACAAGGCTTAGAAGAGTATGTGCGCACATTTTAGCCAATTCTGAATCTCTTCTAGAAAAAAAATTACATCGGTGGTGTTAGGGTCTAAACGGACCCGGTATAGAAAAATGGCTATAGACATCAGTTTGCTTCATAATATAAATGCTAACTCTATGGATCACATGTGGCTCAATCAAGGTTCATAACTCGACACTAAACTCTCACCCCCCCCCCCCCCCCCCCCACACACACACACACTCCCCTCCTACATGGGAACTGATTCTTTCTCTTGAGTTTTTAACTGCTATCCTCCCCTCCCCCAAAGGGCTTCAACTTTGATGTTGGTCCACTCAATAAATAAAAATACACTGCCTCAGTGCCTGGTTTGTAGAGTGTCATCTTACACATGTTAGGACCCAACAACACTACCCTGACACACAGACATGCACAATACACACTCTTACACACAGAGACACACCTACACACACAGTTCAGTACAGTGCACACCGGAATACAATATTCCCACACAAACCCAGACATTCCCACACAAACATAGATACATTGTATCAACTTGTGGGGGGCTGGGAGAGTGGCATAACAATAATTGCAGAAACACCAATAAATAGCCAAGGTTTGGATTCCTGTCAAGTTCATTCTGCAGCAGTATCCGTCTTGTCTACCTGATCACTACTACTTCATCATGAGCAACAGAGAATACTCTGCCCTTGAGTACCTGGACCATCTCATGTCTGGTCAAAATGCTCATGCCGCCGTGGAGGAGCCTGAAATAGAGGAGGTGTCTGAAGGTGAGGATGATGAAGAATATGATCCAGAACATGACGAAGAGACATCCGATGAAGGAGAGGAGGGTCTGGAAAATGATGAAGAGCTCTTCATCTCAAAGGATAAGAAGATGGCATGGTCCTCCATCCCCTACGAGACACACGGCAAAGCTCAAGCTGAAAACATCATCAGGATGACCCCTGGCTGGGACCACACACTTTGCCATGTCTCGTGTCCAGGACATCAAGTCAGCATTTGAGCTCTTCATTCCAGAGTCAATTCAGAAGATTCTCATTGACATAACCAACATGGAGGGGAGATGGATGTTCGAACATAATTGGAAGAGGATAGACATGACCGACGTGGATGCCTACTCCTGGCTGGAGTTTACAGGTCAGTTGTACATTGCAATGTTTCAGAAATGTTTGAGCGGGTGCTGTAACGCTATTGTCGATTTGCATGTGAATGTGGTCTTCTCCCAAATAATGATATAGTAGTACATTTAATTTGTATTGCCCTTTACATTTCAAACCAATCTCAGAGTGCATATAGCCAACTGTGTTGCTGCTGTGACAAACTGCAGTCATGTTGTGTGAACTGATTCGGGTTGTTTTATCCCTCAGGTCCAATAATGAGGCTACTGCAAGCCTCTGGGATGCTGAGACAGGCCGGAGCATCTTTCGGGCGATCCATGTCACTCCAAACATTCCATGTGATGTCAAGAGTCATCCGATTTGACAACCGGGAAACACGAGTTGCTCGCCGTCGTGCTGCCGACAAACGTGCTCCCATCAGAGAGCTCTGGGAGAAGTGGGTGGAGCGTTTGTCGTGTATGTCCAACCCAGGGCCAGACGTCACGGTTGACAAACGCCTAGTCCCCCTATAGAGGCCGCTGTCCCTTCAAACAATGCATCCCAAGCAAACCGGCCAAATACAGGATAAAGATCTGGGCTGCATGTGATGCCAGCAGCAGCTATGCGTAGGGTTGGGCACCGAGAACCGGTTCTAATAGGAACCGGTTCCTAACTTCCGGTTCTGGAACCGGAAGTAACGTATTTGCATTTCGATTCTTAATTTCGATTCTAAATTTTTTTTTTTTTTACTTTGTTAATTACCGGTAATACCCTACTTACAGTATAGCAACCAAATTAAACTGTATCAAGTCAACTGACTATGTGAATAGTATGAAAAAAAATTAAAAAAAAAAAAAAAAAAAACTCTGCGAAATAAGCTGTGACCTGTTTTGACCTGCATCTCAAAGAATCGGAAGTGCGAATCGTTTAGAACAGGAATCGAAATGGAGAATCGGAACCGGAATCGTTCAAATCCAAACAATGCCCAACCCTAGCTATGCGTGGAACATGCAGATATACACCGGCGTGGCAGAGAAGGGCGAGGGGAAGCGGGTGGTGTTGGAGATGACTGAGGGTCTTCGGGGGGCACAACATCACCCGCGACAACTTCTTCACTCGATATGCCCTCGGAGAGGAGCTGCGCCGGAGGAGACTCACCATGGTGGGGACCGTGCGGAAAAACAAGCCAGAACTTCCTGCCGCTTTGACCGGGATAAAGAACAGAGCCCCCCCTCTCCTCCAAGTTTGCCTTCACTAAGACCACCACCACAGTCTCATACTCTCCCAAGAAGAACAAGAAGGTCAGTGATGTCGACCCTCCACAAAAACGCTGCTGTGAGCAGTAGAGGACCAGAAACCAGAGATCATCTTGTACTAACAAAAACAAGGGAGGAGTCGGGCGGCTAGGTGGTGCAGTGGGCAAGGCGCTCACCACCAATGCAGGAGACGCTGGGTTCGAGAAAAATAGAAAATGGGAGAAAAAAGTAGATAAAAAAAAAAAAAAACAAGGGAGGAGTCGACAACCTTGACAAAGTCACAGGCACCTACACATGCCAAAGGATGACCGCCCGGTGGCCAATGGCTGTGTTTTTCAACATCTTAGATGTCTCAGCACCTTTGTGGTGTGGATGGCCATCAACCCTGGATGGAACGCCCGAAAAACCTTCAGGAGAAGGCTCTTTTTGGAGGAGCTGGGGAGAGCTCTGGTCACTCCCCACATTGAACGGAGACAGCGGATTCCCAGAACGCCTGCTTCTGCCAATCTGGTGAGAGATCCAGGCTCAAAGCTCACCAGTGGCCCCCACACAAACAGGCCCCAGACCAGCTGCATTAGGGCTGGGCGATATGGCCTAAATATGATATCACGATATTTTCTGACCTTTCGGCGATACACGATACACATCACGATGTTTTTCTTTTTTACCCCAAACAATTCATTATGAGGCTTACCAAGACAGTATTTGATTTTGCAAGCTAACATTAAAGACAAAATAAAATACCCATGCATTTAGCATTTTTATATTATATATTAGATTTAGATTATTAGATTATATATTGCATATATTTAGCAATGAGATATTATATGATTTAGATATGAAATATGATGAATTGAAAATGGGGGACCCTGATGTAAACAAGACTAAAGTCTTTCTCTGGTCTGCATCCCCTTAACAATTGTATGTATTGAGCTGTACTGTACCCATTCTGCAATATGTTAATAAAGTTTTAAATCAATCAATCAATAGCATTTTAATGAAACTACTGTATATATGTATGTCTCTAAATGTTTTGATGAATTGAAAATGGAGGACCCTTATGTAAAAAAGTCGAAAGTCTTTTTCTGGTCTTCATCCTCCTGTACTGTATTGTACCCATTCTGCAACCCTTTAACAAAGTCTTCACTCATTCATTCTGACGGAAACATATAATTTTGATTGACAGTCGAGTCTGCCAATTACGTCACAGCGCTTGCACCCGCCCTGCTGTTCTTAGCACCAATCGGCAAGCTCCTAGTTTTTTTACTTCCTGAATGTCCTGTGGCTGAACAACGTCAACAAAGCTACTATCGTTAGCTCCCCGCGGCCGTCGAGTAGGAGACCAGTGCTCAACAGGATATGACTAAATGAGGCATAATGATTTTACTACAACGAATGTTATAATAAAAGCCTTTCCATACATCTGTCTGATTGAAAACTTTATTAACAGACCGCGGAATGGGCATATCTCAGCACGGGCTGAGATATGAACGAGTAACGTGTGGACAGATTGACGCGACACAATCCTCTTGGGCAAAACATCACGATATCCACGATACGTTGAAAAAGTGTATCGTTAATGAACTGTACCCGATATTTATATAATATCGTCATATCGCCCAGCCCTAAGCTGCATCCACACCAACACTCCCCAGACCAGTTGCCCCCACACCAACAGGCCCCAGACCAGTCACCCCCACACCAACAGGCCCCAGACCAGCAGGCTCCATACCAACAGGCCCCAGACCAGCCGCATCCACACCAACAGGCCCCAGACCAGCAGGCTCCACACCAACAGGCCCCAGACCAGCAGGCCCTCCACCACCAGGGCGTGCCAAAGACAGTAGGATACGAAAGAGGTGCCAGTCCTGTCCCTCCACCAAGGACAGAAAAACCAACACTCCTTGCGACAAGTGTAGGGATGGGTATCGTTAGGATTTTATCGATACTACTACTCCTATCGATACTGCTTAACGGTTCGGTACTTTATCGATACTCTTATCGGTTCTTTTTGCTAATTTTTTTATGATTTTTATATTTGCAGTTGAGAGCATTGGTCATCTCCCTACAGTAAAGATTAGAAATGATTGAATTATTGTAAATGTGTGTGGAGTGGTGGGAATAGCTGCTTCAATAATAACTTATAACAACAACAGACAAGTTAGACAACTATGTATACAAAAAAAACGATATACACTGAATGATTAGTTGTTACCTAAAGTCCTTGGACTCCACTGTAGAGAACGGGTGCAGGCCTTTGACAACAAACTTTGTCACAGCCCTGTGACACTCGTTCACCCTATCCTCTGTCATCTTTCCTCTAGCTGCTAGGGAGAAAGGACTTTGGGTGGTGGAGGTAGAGCCTAGGGAGGATGTGTGGTGGGCTCAGCGTTTCCGTTAGAACATATTCGTGCCGGTCTGGGTGACCTGCAAGATTTCTATCCCCGGACATATTCCTGAAATTCCGGTCAGAGTTTTAAACAGCAGTCTGTTATAATCACATTTTTATGAGCTAACGAATTCCGTTATATTGGACATTTGTATTAATTACATCAAGCGAAGAATGAGAAATTGATTTGCAGAATCAAATTACTATCTCTCGCCTCCCAAGTTAGTGCGATACGCTGATCCAGCATCAAGCTCCCGCCCCACAGGCTTGCGCTGCAGCAGCTCTGTCACACGCACCCCCAAATGAATCTCGAGTCGACATCGCTTCACCTCGTTGTATCAGACACGTCACGCATATCATAATGTTCAACTTCACACACAGCAAACTGTAGTTGATCATCACATTGCCTCGTTTGCATGCAGAGAGCGAGAGGACGAGCCACATGCTCGTAATGCGTTTGTTGATTTCATTATAGCCTACATTTAGTTATAATCAATTATATGCATTACTATGTGACACGGCAGTCAACCAACAGTTGCATTATGATTAAAAAATGTCAACACTTACTCACCCCGTCTCGTTCTGCCTATCCGTTTTGTACCTGCGACTAGATCCCCATTGCATTGGAACAGGTGGACTTCTGCGAGGCTCGCAACGGTAGCAGCAGACTGGGGATGCTCTTTGTGGTTCAATCAATAAAGTGTACTTTGTGTACGTTCAATCAATGTTATCTCTCGTACATCATAGACGCTAGACTACTAGACTATAATGTCGTACCTCAGCCAGGAGAATTTAACTTTCCACTCGGGCCGCCGCCTGAACGCTCGACATTTGTTTATTTTCCGCGGGAGCATCGGCGGTCTCTGTGACTTCAGAAGACTCATCTTCGTTGTCAATGTCATTATTATTAGACCTGCTTGTGCTTGGTTTCATGAAATATTTGTTAAGTTTAGCTTGTTTGGCCATCTCTTTCTCTCGCTCGTATAGCTGTTTGTCGTTATTATGGTGGCCAGACAGGCTCAAAAAAAGAAAAAAAAAGATTCACATCCGAGCGGCGCCATCCGCGCTTTATTAGAGCGAAGCACAATGAAACAAATGTAATGATTGTTTCGTTCATCGCATAGGCTATTTAATTTTAGCCTATTTTAATACAATTCAAATAATAAAATTGTGCTTAGAGGAATTATTTCCACCGGACATTATGACCGGAGATATTTAAATATTCGGACTTCAACATATTTTGCCAGTCAAATACCGGTAATTACCGGCTAACGGAAACGCTGGGTGGGCTCACTGGCCTGGGACACATTGGTGGCTGACCTCAGCTTGACGATCTATAAAAAGTTTTTAGATTGTAGTATTTGTAGCTAAACAATTATTTTGTTTATTAGCCTATTTGTAATAATTCGTTATTAGCCTAGGAAACTCCGTATCTTGGCTTACCGGCTGCAGTGGACGTGGATGCAGATGGACCACTGCGCGCAAGGCAGTCGAATACGGCGCATTTCTGCACACTAATAGTGTTTTGCAAACAAATGTTTTGATAGATTGCTCGTATTGCCACCCTTACTGGCAAATGTTTTGTTGCACTTGTGAACGCTTCGCTCTATCCGCCATCACGACTCAGTCCATGCAGAGCTGTCTGTGTCTGTGTGCAGCGCGCGTCGGCACGGAGACAGCGCTGAGATGCTTCCAGCTGCAGCACATCAGGTGTGCGGGGCTTGTATGTGCGGGGCTTGTAAGCGCTGCTGTCTGACGTGCTGCAGCTGCATACTATTGACAGCGCTTTCATTAAGGAGTACCCGTATGTATGTGTAGCGCGACTCGCGAGGAGTGTGTGTAATGACTCGCTGCTTCTCGTGCAGAGACAGAGAGAGGAGAGATCGTTCGCAACTTTTAAATAATAATAATAATAATAATAATTTCTCTAGAGTATCGATAGCAGTACCGAGGACGTCGGAGCTTATAAATACTCCGGTATTTTCTAATATAGTACCGGTTCCCGTTTAAAACCGGGGTCCGGGGGGCATCCCTAGACAAGTGTAAGAAATACATCCGTGTTGAGCACACTCATACAGTCAAATACTATGATTCATGCATCTGAACACTCACACACACAACACCGCATTGTTGTCAGTTATTGTTTGCCCACACAGGGTGAGAAAAAACAAACTGTTCAATGTTTGAAATAAAGTTGTTTTGTTCCTTGATTTATTGATTTATAGTTATATAAATCAACCTGTTATAGTCAGATTGCATACATATTTACCCATTTTCTCCAATATGGGGAACAGCATGAGTGAATATATAATCCTATTTTCGAGTGAATAAATAGGTATATTGTGTCTTGGGGCCATATGGGGGGACATAAAGTATTTGGACCCAGAGTTTTTGTTAACACCAAAGTAAGATAAATAAATAAGCTTTTATTAAAAATATACATTTCGAATGTTGATTTAAAATTCGAATGTCAACATTATGATCGAAGCATTCGGTACAGCCCTATAAAGCACATACCATAGTGGTTCAACATGACCAAAATCCGGATTATCATGCACGCAAACATTGTTGGCAAAAACCTCTGAATTTCCTTACAAGGTCAGCAATTAGATAATAGTAGATAGTACATTGAATTTTATTTCTATCCATCACCTTATTTTAGAAACTTTCAAATTGTAAATATGCAAAACAAAACAATCAAGGCAATTTTTGTCTACCAGCATTCACAACAGAGAAATGGCATTATGTAACTCACCAATGTTGAACTCACACAGACGGCAAACAGAGATTCTTTGATACAAACATGCAGCTCAATATAATCCTTTCACAATCAAAGTGATGTCATGTCAGAAAATACCATGTTTTATAGAATAACGTTTCAAATTATACTTGTTTTATGCAAATTATTAATTTTTGAATAGGCATAAAATGATAATTTTTAATCGATTTGTTTAGGCGAATATCCTTTCGTCTCAAAAATATATTTCCCCTTGATTTTACCGGCACCTACAATGTGTAGTGTATTGAGAGGGGACCCCATTAACTGTTACACCACTGAACGGCATGCTGGGTAAAGCTCGCTAGCCATTGTAGCATAACGTCTGTTAACAGCTGGGAGAACAGAAAAGAAAGAGACTGGCGATGTTACATGGTAACAATTAATACTTTTATTCCTGGAAACAACATTAGCCTGCTGCGACTCGGACCTATCTAGCTGTTTGCAATGACAGCAGCCAGCTAGCTCGCTCGTTTGATTACGTCACGTTCGCTATTAAGTATGTATTACAATGTTATCCAATATTAAAATGTTTGTATAAAGTGAGAATATCAGTGATGGCACATTTAACTTTTACCATATGGTTCAACGGGTAGCCCGTCAGTGGTTCCTCAAAGTAGTCTGCCGCCAAAACTGTCCAAGGGTGCTGCCTGCGTGCCGCACAAAATCTGCCCATTTCACATTCTAATTCCCTCTCTCGCTCTCACTCAACATAGCAATACAAATCCATCTACCAGACATCCGCACAACACAGGCTACACACAGCGATCATCCATGAGTTAACACTGCTGCTCATCATCACCACACAGACTACATACAGCGATCATCCATGAGTTAACTAGGGCTGACCTTCGAAGCTTTTTTGGCAATCGAAGCTTCGGGGCCGAGCTTCGATTTTAATTCGAAGCTTCAAAAAATAATAATAATTAAATACATTTTTTTTTTTTTTAAATACATTTTTTATCTTATGTTGTGGGACTTGTACAGCACTTTGGTAAACTTTGTTGTTTTTAAATGTGCTCTATAAATAAAGTGTATTGGATTAATTAATTAAATAGCCCCTTTCGTGACTGTGACGCAGCCAACAAGGTTTCACTCGGCTGCGCTGCCTGGGTGCAGTGGGGGTGCTCTCACAGCCAACGACATGACATTACATAATTATGTTGCAACCTTCGTCTATCAAGCAAACAATTATATAAATATTTATATGTAGTTGATAGAGACAAAGGCAGAATTCGACTTAATTAAGCACGTTTTATTAAGACAGATTTTTATATGGGTCGGGACACTTTAAATAAGCAGCACAATGAACACAAATCTGTCCGACATAGTCTTAAATAACAAACGGCATTGCTTCGCTTCTTCGTCGACATGTCTGCTGCACATGTCCTTGTTGTTTTCAACACAGATAATCTCCACGTGCTTGTTGTAGAGAGGTGGAGTCGAGGCGCCGCTTACTTTCGTTTCATTGGAATGGAGGCGCAAGATTTGAGGCAAAACTAATTTATTAAAAAAAAATTGGTATTATTATTATTGTTCGAAGCTTGTGCCATCGAACGAAGCTTCGAAGTAGTTAACACTTTCTTCGCCAGGCTTATACATCATTATACCCTTCTCTGCCAGCTCTATTTGTCTATGGAGAAGTTCCCCTTCTTTGCAGGGCTATAACTTTTTAAATTGTATTGCTAAATTGACATTACTATGGCCCATTCAACATCAAGTATCTATTGTTCAGGGTGTAGCAACGTTATACTTATTCATTCACATATTCATACTAAAATACGGTCTAAAGTAGGGATGCCCCGATCGATCGGCCACCGATCGTTATCGGCCGATAATTAGTATAAATATGCGATCGGGGAATTCCGATAATTAGTCATATTCGCCGATCGCGGAAACTGATCAAGTGGATATCTCACTCGCTTGTCTCAGACGCACAGGACCTGCAAACTGCTCCTCCTCCCTAGCCCCGCCCGTACCCGTGTAGAGTTTGTTCCGCCTCCTCTGCTGAGTCTAGATAGTGCATTCGACCTGAGCTAACGTTAGCTACCTAGCTATCGTTACTGTTTAAACAAAATTACCCAGTCAACTATTCACTTTTAGTAGGCATTGTCTAACGGTATTTAGCCGGCTAGCTACCGATAGCTCCTGATATCAACAAATGCTCCAGCAAGTCTTGTAGTGCATGTTGATACCTCCGTTAGCTCGCGTTAGCTCGCGTTAGCTGACGTTAATTCACTGTTCAAAACGAAATGTCCGATTGAACTAAATAGTTGTCTTAACGTCATCTAGCCGGCTAGCAGTAGCTACAGATAGCTCCTGATATCAATGTCTTATAACATTGATTGAATGCGTATTCGAGCTGAGGGCTTGCTGAATGTTAAATGACCAAAGCATAACGTTACCAATAGGGTCCCGCTGCAGCGCCGGAGAATCCTTTTTGGTAGCCGGAGGCTACTAGAGTACACACAGACAGTGGAGCTGTTTGCAGATAGCGAGCATTTTGACTTGTTGCGTGGTGGCGATGTCTCGCAGATAATACAAGTACAAGTCTAATTATATAATATATATATTTTATAAAAAAAAAAAAAAAAGGATTATATAAAATAATTTTTAATTTCTTTTTAATCAAAAACGATCGGTATCGGATCGGTATCGGCCGATATGGCTCACGACGATCGGTGATCGGTGACAAAAAACGTGATCGGGGCATCCCTAGTCTAAAGTATAAGTATGTTTTTATCGTTTTCTGCAGAACGTGATTTATAGCCCTAAATGCATTATATTGATGATTGTATACAGTTTGATAGCAATCGGCGCGAGATAAAAAATTTCAAATGGACGTGCTTCTAGAAGTTACTACTTATCATCTGATGTTGACCGAATGGGGGGGGAGGGGGGGGTCGTTTATAATTCCGTGGCCAACGTTAGATGATTAATCTAGTGTGGGTGATATGATCATTAGAGCAGTTTGTATCGAACACGTTTAAAAAAAAAAAAACTGAAACTCACCGTAGCTTCCTCGTAGCGTTGGGCGATGAGCGTGGAGCAAAAATATTCCTATTATGGGATGTTGAAATATGCGATCCATCTCCAGGTTGTATAATAGTATATACGTCCAAATCATGTTGTTTATCAAGTTATTGGTAACGGATTGCTATCCATTGTGTCTAGCTCGAGTCCCGGGACTATTAGCGAGTGATCGGACCGAATTGGAATGAGCACCAGCTTCCGTTTCCGGTTTCCGGTTTGGGCGATCCGCCACCAGATGGCGCTCTTGAACCGTTGGAGAGTTGAGAGGGGATCTCAAGTCTCCGGGGGAGAAATATGATTGCGATCACAGATTTTTGAAATATTGATCTCAATGACGTGTTACGGCGTCATTGGCAGAATGAGCATGGCGGGGAATGACGAGTTTAGGCGTTTTTGGCGATTAAAGTGTTAAGACAGCCCATGAGTTAACACTGCTGCTCATCATCACCACACAGACTACACACAGCGATCATCCATGAGTTAACACTGCTGCTCATCATCACCACACAGACTACACACAGCGATCATCCATGAGTTAACACTGCTGCTCATCATCACAACACAGACTACACACAGCGATCATCCATGAGTTAACACTGCTGCTCATCATCACAACGGGAGCGTGCCTATGTTCCCACAGCCCTATGTTCCCCACATTTCCTTTTTTCATACATTTGTATCTGATTTTATCCCCCTCTCTCTTAATTTAGTAGCCAATTACACCCAACCTATTATCCAATTGTCCTCTGGTAGTAGAGAGTTCGTCCGGGAACATAGGGCTGTGGGAACATGGGGCCTACTTTTGAGAAGAATCTTAGAAATGTGGGAACATAGGGCTGACTGGGACCATTGTGGGAACATAGCGCTGACCCATCACAACAATGCTTGCTAGTGCATAATGAATAGCCAACTACAAAAATACAGTACGGCTGCATAACTCATTTACTCACCATTAGTAGAGACACTTGTAAAACTGACTAACCAGATATCCTTACGGATTGATAGTTCTAATGATTTTGTTTTCCCATTGGATGTGAATAAGCCAAAACTGAACAAGCAGCACCTATTTCAATGTCAATGGCTTGAATGTGCCATGTTAAGCTGGTAATTCAGGCCCTCCAAAGGCCACTTAGCATTGTGGGATCAGTAGTTTTGTATGCTAATCTCTTAAGGAACATTAAAGCCTCAGAACTTTTCCTGAATGCCAATATTTAATAAGACAGCAGTCTGTGCAGCGGCCTAGAAAGTTAAGACCACCATCTAGCAGCGGAGCAGGGTTGGGGTGTTGGTCCTGGGGTGGGGGAGGAGATGTCTTTTGTGATGTCTTTTGTGGTGTCTGTAATAGTATACGTTTTTTTTTTTTTACTTTTTTTTATTTTTTAGCGTTTATCGCTTTTCTGGTCAAGTATGACCGACAGATACAGGGTGAAACGGGATATAGAGCAGGGGAAGACATTCTGGCAAATGACGGCGGGTCCGGGAATCGAACTCGGGTCCACCAGATCCGTGACGCAGCACGGTTTTCCCCGATGCAGAAATAGCGCCGAGATATGCGGTGAGCTACTGGAGCCCCCCCATTATAAGTTGTTTTTTATGTTCTGTATTTATAATTTTTATTATTGCTAATGTCGTTATTGTTGTGGTACTGTGTGGTCTTGTTATTATTACTGTATTTGTCTTGTTTTATGTATAAAATGGATTTTTTTTTAAATATTTGATTAAAAAAAAAAAAAGACTACCGTCTGTTAGGGTTGGGTAGCGTTCACATTTGAACCGATACCTGGAAATCGATACCGGTACCCGACAGTACCCATTTTCGGTACTTTCATTATAACAAACACGGCTTATGCTAGTTAGCTTAGTTAGCGGCTACCGCTAGTTAGCTTAGCGGCTAATGTGGACATGGCAAGGATGCAAAGCATGTTAGATACACATTGGACATTGCTCACGCTCAGTCTTTGTCTATTATGAAATGACAATTGCGTGTCATTTAACTCTTTCAGCGCCGGCGGGTCTAGCCATCTTTGTTCCTACTGCGCCACCGCTCTAAGAGATAGGGATGCATGGCGGTGTTTGCAGGGCTATATCTAAATTCTAGCTATGGAGACAATACTATGGCTCATTTGACAAACTATTCATGGTTCAACATGTTAAAAAAAAAATTATTTGTTCATGTATACCGGCAGTGGTCCCCAAACTACGGACCGGATCCGGCCCGCCTCCACATTTGGCCCGGCCCCCTAGAGCCCCGGAGCTTCTTTTTTTTATAAAGATGGCAGCATCCCCATCGTCTGTGCTGAATGTTTGTTAGTGTTTGATATTTTTTGTTGGTTTTTATTTTTTATTATTTATTTTCATTCACCGATTTGTGGACTTTTTTTTTAGTGTCCTGAAAGGCGCCTTATAAATAAAATGCATTATAATAATTATTATCATCCAGGAGGGAAATGAAACTTTGGATAGTAGGGACTGCATCTCTGCCTGTCCTGGCCAGGAAACACTTTGCAACTGTGATCTCCTCTGGCAGTAGTTGGATATTGTAATGTGTGGTGAGGGGTTGCAGCAATTCCACTGAGAGAAACTGGTCTGAGGCTGGATAACATGCCTGTATGCCTCTCAGAAGTTGTTCTCCAACTCATGAGAACCTGCTCTCAAGCTCTTGCAGCATTCTGTCGACGACTGGATAGACCGGTCTCCGTCTCAGCTGAGGTCTGAGCTTGTGCCACAAGATGACTCAACTACATACTCGTCCATCCTTTTCTGCTTCCTCCTTTGGCTGGTAGTACGTTCCTCAATCCCAAGGCCATTACATATGGCCTTTGTCCTGTCATACATGTCCACTGCCATCTCTGAGGTGCGATAACCTTTGAGTGTGTCCTGCACTGTGCTTTTAAATAGTACAGAGCTAGAGCTAGGTGGTCTGTAGGTAGTGGTACTGTATATTTATTTCATAAATAGTGTTATTTATTTCATTAATAGTGTTATTATTTATTTCCTGACTTTCTGTGAAGATCCCGGAAAGGGTTATTAATATTTGGTTATGTGTGGCTTTCTGGAAAACAATACATGTTTACGTTTAGGCACCCCTGCGATCGTCACACTTTTTCTGTTACAAACTGACCCCGGCCCCCACCAGAGAAGGGAAAAGTTATGCGGCCCTCACAGGAAAAAGTTTGGGGACCACTGATGTATACGTTTGCATGTTATACCGTGGTGAATAGTTGTATAGTTTAGGAGTGATCAGGGATCATTCCTGAAAAGCTGAGTTATAGGGCGCTACGTGAATTCTACTATAAGCGTTGGCGTTTCTTGCCTGGACACGATACTATTTCCAAATCAAATGTATATAATAGATATTATGTTTCATCATGAATGCGTGAAAGGGGGAGGGGGTAGTTTTGATGCTTTGATCGTCACCAACGGCATACGTTTTGGAGTATGTTACACACACACGTTGTGATCGAGGTGAAATCATGGTTGGATCAAAGCAGGATTGATGTCATATAGTCCTTACCTTTACTAGGAGGTATACCAAAAAGAATATTCCAATTGTCTGATCGCGATTTCCAGTATTGGTGTCCATCGTGTCCCCAACATAACCCAGCACAACACATGCATCGGGGGCATTGGACACGTTTCAATGTGATCGGGTGAACCGCTAGACTCGCCTGACCCAATAAACTGCGCCCAGAGGGAATTAAATGTAACACCGGGTGTGAAAAAAAGTTTCGAAGGGTGGGGGCGACACCTAGCAGGATGCGGCCGGTATTGCACTCTAGCGATCTCAGAGTGATTCCCTATGGTAACCCCGAGGTCCATGTGCCTGATATTTCTTTTATTCTATTTTCTTCTCGTTTTAGGGGGTCCTGGCGCTCAACGCATGGCGAGATAACCCGACTATCCTCGGGTCTGGCGCTGATTGAGTTAAAGGATAACTCCACTTTTTTTTTAAATTAGCTTATTTAACATCTTCCCTGGAGTTAGACAAGAAGATGCATACCTTTTTTGTCTCTGTGCGTGCATTTTAGCTTTGGGAATAGACGCTCCGTTAGCATAGCTTAGCTTCATCACTGGAAGTGGGGGAGGACAGTAGCCTTACAGTGCCTTACAGTGTATTGCAAGGTCTGACATTGACCAAACTTGATATGCATGACCTTGGTGGGCTCTAGGTCAACTCCTGAAAAGGGGGTCAATGTCAGACCTTGCAATCAAAAGTTAGGGGCGCACTGAAATTATGGCAAGGGTTATTAGCCCCCTAACTTTTGATTGCAAAGTCTGACATTGACCCCCTTTTCAGGAGTTGACCTAGAGCCCACCAAGGTCATGCATATCAAGTTTGGTCAATGTCAGACCTTGCAATACACTGTAAGGCACTGTAAGGCTACTGTCCTCCCCCACTTCCAGTGATGAAGCTAAGCTATGCTAACGGAGCGTCTATTCCCAAAGCTAAAATGCACGCACAGAGACAAAAAAAGGTATGTATCTTCTTGTCTAACTCCAGGGAAGATGTTAAATAAGCTAATTAAAAAAAAAAGTGGAGTTGTCCTTTAAGGTCCGCGCTGGTCTGTGTCCATTATGAAATGACAATTGCTCGTGATTGAAGGTCCGCGCTGGTCTGTGTCATAAGGAAATTACAATTGCCCGTCATTGGAATTCGGATTATTTTCTAACTGGGCGGGTCTTAGGTATCGAAATGTGGCACCAATTGATCTAACGTGAATCGATACTTGTAGTACCAACGTAATTCGGTCGGTACCCATGCCCTACTGTCTGTACTTTCATATAATTTGAAAAAACAAAAATATTGTTACTGATCTGAGCAGTTATAGTAAGATGTGATATTTATTAGATTTCAAGGGCACTGACCTTGCTGTTTCCTCAGTTTCTCAAGTTCCTTCATCAAGCACTCCTTCTTCTTCATGTGGATGTCTCTTCCTCGCTTCAGTGCTTCTCGTTCCTCGAGAATCTGTTTTTTTTTTAAAGAGGAACAAACATAAAACAATCGCAAATTCGCAATAGCCGTGACCGCGTATGTGCATGCATTCATACACAAAAGGGGCGTGGCTATATGTGTGCCCTTCCCTCATGATCAAGCTTTCCACAAAGTTTGGTCATGTGACGTGAATCCATTATGTTTTAAACACCTACAGAATTAATTCATACAACATATGCATGTATAAACATACTGTTAACACCATCAGTGCCACTTGTTAACATGGTAAAGCATGGTTGAATGCCACCACCCACTTCAATGATAGCGTTGTGAACGCATAATCTCAGTCTTAAATTATGGCTATGTGTCTAATCTGCCCATCGTTTATCAATGACTTGTTTGCAGTAAACATTGTCGAGACTGATAAAAAAAAAAAAAAAAGAAAGTTAATCGGTTCATTTCCGTTTTATAGCATTTTGAAAAGCCCTCGTTTTTCAGGAAAATATACAGATTCCGTGATAAACGCCCTTTACTGGACTATTCTGGCATACAAAAAAAAACTGTCATTTTTCGGCCTATTTATGAATAGTTTTCAAATAAACGCTAGATTATCGATAGTATATGTGTACTTATGCACGCTATAGAAGCGATCTGAAAAATATATTCTCTCATTTCCTGATCAGCGAGCACACACACACACACATGGGGCACACGCTGATATATAGGTCAAAATGTATCCGATTACCCCAAGACTGGTAAAATAAATTGCTTACCTCAGATCAGAAAAGATTATTCCAATTCCTGATCGCCATTCCAAATATCGATCGCGTTTATTGATTCAACATTGGGTACTGTAAATTATGTATTCCACGCGTTTTCCAGCTCGGCGAATCACTTGGGTCTCTTCAGATGCCTCGCCGGAGAAGTAACATGAGGAGGCTGGACCCCCCCCCCCCCCCCCCCCATCAGTGTAAACCAATGGGGTGCAGTTAAACAGGGAGAGACGATAGGGGGCGGTATTTTCCCAATTGAGCTCAGAGAGTCTGCAACACTAGCGTGAGGCTCGATTGATGAAATATGAATTCAAATCACTAATAAAAAATAATACGGCAAACAAACGCTATATAGCGTTGGTGGCACTCAACTGGCGGCATGAACTAACGACAAAACGCGTCCCTGGCACTCAAAGTGTTAAGAGGATCAAACATAAAAAAAAGACAAATACGGTAGATATAAATGTTGTCTACTGAACGAGGAACTGCTCTGTGAACCCCCTCAATCAAAAGGCAATTCATACAACACATGCATGTATAAACATACTGTTGAAATACTTTCACTTTGGAAAACAAGGTTTTACTGCACAACAATAGTAGAGTTGAAATGCAACACCTTTTGCTTTTGATTCTCATTGTTCTTTTCTTCAAGGACTCTCCTCTCACGGTTGTTTGCCTTGGAGCTTTCCTTCCCACTATCCAGACGCATGCTCTTTGATGATCCTATGAGGACGTAGAAGGAATAACGGCTTATTAACCTTTTAGTCTACCAGCTACCAACTTTAATCATTTCACCAGTCAACTTTCTTATATATATATATATATATATATATATATATATATATATATATTTATTTTGTAAAGTATTTATTATAATTTTTTGGAAGAACCTCTACATGATGGCTACAACCTGCCAGAGTGGCAGACAGAGTAAACAAAACCTATGAGCAGAAGCCCAAAATTACTAGAATTTGGTGTCACTAACAAATATACATTATATATTTTACAAATATAAAACAATAAATCATTAAGCTAAATGGAATCAATTTAATCTATCAATAAAACCACATACAGAACACAATACAATGTTCTCAACAAATTCCTGTGGGCTCACCCTTCATAGAGTCTTGCTGGCTTGCTTTACGGTATGGCTGATCATATGGTGATGGTTCCTTCTCACTATGCAAGTGGGCGCTCTTCAATGATCCTATGAGGCATAAAAGGATAACAGCACATTAACCGTTTAGCCTACCAGCTACAGTGGCTGGTCAGGTCCAAAATTCTCCATGCCACTTTCATAATTTCACCAGCCAATCTTTAGAAAGTATTATTATCATTATTATTTATCATTATAGTTTTTGGAAGGACCTCCATGATGGCTGGTAAACCTGACGGAGTAAACTAAACCCACCAGCAAAAGTGCCAAATTACCTAAATCTACTTTACCTAATAGATTTACTTATACTTTACATCAAATGATAAGCTAAATGGAATCAAATTCATTCATCAATGAAACCACATAAAGCATACAAACTAATAAATATATACTTTTCTGACAGAGTAAACTAAATCTACGAGCAAAAGCAATGTGGTGTTACTAACAAATATATATACATACACACATACATATATATACAGTAGGGCTGTACCGAATAGTTCAAAGCTTCGTTAATAATGTTGACATTCTAATTCTAATTCATTCAAATTTTAAATTTTTAAGTGGCCGGGTAGTGCAGTGGACTAAGCGTCTGTCTACCACCACAGAGACAGTGGGTGGGTACACATGTGTCGGAGGAAGCATGCGATAGTCTCCGCCCTCCCGGACCGACGGTAGGGGGTAGAGTGCGCAACAACCAGGAAGGGGATTGGGAATTGGCATAACGACTAACATTGGGATGGGAGAAAAACGGAAAAAGGGGGACATTTTCTGAATCTGAATTCATATTTCATCAACCGAGTCTACCGTTGGAAAATCAGCCACGCCAGGCGCTCAGATGTGAAAAAGCGCCCCCTATCGTCTCCCAGATGGTAATTCACCCTTTTGGATTGGACTCAATGAAAATGAATGAGAAAAAAAAAACGGACTCCACATTTTACTTCTCACTCATGTAACCGGGGTCGATCAGCTTCATGCTGGACCTTCAGAGCAGCGGGGATTATGTGTTTTTACAGTATACGCGTGGTATCAATAAAAATGGCGATCAGGATGGCAATCAGGAATTGGAATAATCCATTTGGATACCATCTGATCTCAGGTAAGGAATCTATGTTACCAGTCTTAGGATAATCAGCTTTTTCTTTTTTTTTGTGATATGGTTGTTTGACTAAGAGCGATCAGGAACAGAGAATCGATTTTTGTGATATGGCTGTTTGACTCTAAGAGCGATCAGGAACTGAGAGAATCGATTTTCAGCGCGCGGCACTAGCGTGCACACGTACACATATACTATCTGTAATCTAGCGTTTATTTGAAAACTATTCATAAATAGGCCGACAAATGACAACGTTCTAGAATATTACAGTACGGGGCGATTATCATGGAATCCTCTTTTTTTTTGTGACGAGGGGTTTTCTAAATGCTATGAAACGGAAATGAAGCGATAAAAAAACAATCTGCTTCGACAATGTTGACTGGAAATAGGTCATTGATAATGCGACGGGCAGATTAGACACATAGCCATAATTTAAAACATAGATTAGGCGATATTAATGCTAACATTGAAGTGGATGTGGGCATTCAAGCACTAAATGTGCGCCCCCTGCTGGGCATTCAAAGTGTTAAAGAAAGTTGATTTAAAGGGGAACTATCTTATAAATGGCCTTTTTGAGTGTTTAGCATTGTTTCCTAGCTATGTGAACTTATATTAATATGATCCATGTCTCAAAATTCTCATATTGGCGCATTCTTCCAATTCTCCTCTCACAATATTCACCCTCACTGAACTGAGTCATTTGAAAATGTGCGCGATATGTGATGTCAGAAAGACACCGCTGCATGTTAAAAATATGACGAAAGACATTCGAAGCTTCGTTCGAAAAATGACATTCGGTACAGCCATAATATACAGTTACCACATACCAACTACCATACTTTTCGGTAGGGATGCACCGAATGGGAAATTCTTGGCCGAAACCGATACCGAAAATAGGAAACAGTTGGCCGAAAACCGAAAGGCCGAAAATGATTCATAGAATAGAATTTTCTTTACCAATGTTGTTCAGCTACCTGATTATGGAAAAATATATGATTATGGCTAAACTTAACTTAAATAATAAATAATCACTATTATGGGTCTTTTTGTATCACAAACAGTACTGTATTTGCAAATCTGGTATGTCATAAATGTATAGATGTAGCAGTACTGTCTATCTGTATGTCATGTATGTCATATATGTCCTGATGAATTGAAAATGGGGGACCCTGATGTAAACAAGACGAAAGTCTTTCTCTGGTCTGCATCCCCTTAACAATTGTGTGTATTGAGCTGTACTGTATTGTACCCATTCTGCAATCTGTTAATAAAGTTTTCAATCAATCAGAGAGAGAGAGAAAGAGAGAGAGAAAGGCAGACATCTGTGCTCTACTGAGCACACCTTTCTAGTCCCCAGATGACTTTGGCACAGTAGACAGCGTCAATGTGAGAGAAACAATCCCTCCCCCTCTCGCTCTGAATAATATGCATATTAGATCACTCGGTGATATATATAGTAAATAAGGATAAAGTACCGTACTTTTCGCACTATAAGCCGCACCTGACTATAAGCCGCAGCAGCTAAATTGAATGACGTGTACATATATAAGCCGCACTGGACTATAAGCCGCAGGTGTTTTAATGTTTAATTACCATATGTAATTAGCATTGGGACACAATACTGTCGGACAAATAACAAGCATTAACTCATTTACAAGTTGTATTAAGTTTAGCAAATAAGGGAACAGATAAATAACATTTCAATGCAGTCAAAAAAGCAATATTTAGATGTTTACATTTTCGAGTTTGGTCACGTCGAGTCACATATAAGCCGCACCGTTATATAAGCCGCAGGGTCGAAAAATGGGGAAAAAAGCAGCGGCTTATAGTCCGAAAAGTACGGTATGTTAAAGACGCATTTATTGGACTCGTTGCGCGCGGAGTTTACATACTGTAGAAACAGCGCGACTCCCGAGGAGATGCATTGCTCCCGAGTCCCAAGAGGAGTATCACGCAGGACAGACAGCGTCAATGTGAGAGAAACAATCCCTCCCCCTCTCGCTCTGAATAATATGCATATTAGATCACTCAGTGATATATATAGTAAATAAGGATAAAGTATGTTAAAGACGCATTTATTGGACTTGTTGCGCGCGGAGTTTACATACTGTAGAAACAGCGCGACTCCCGAGGAGATGCATTGCTCCCGAGTCCCAAGAGGAGTATCACGCAGGACAGACAGCGTCAATGTGAGAGAAACAATCCCTCCCCCTCTCGCTCTGAATAATATGCATATTAGATCACTCAGTGATATATATAGTAAATAAGGATAAAGTATGTTAAAGACGCATTTATTGGACTTGTTGCGCGCAGAGTTTACATACTGTAGAAACAGCGCGACTCCCGAGGACTCCCGACTCCCGAGTCCCAAGAGGAGTATCACACAGGACTGAAGAGCTCACAGCGCGCATGTAATGAATCCGCGTTTTGATGACATCATCACAACAACACGCGTTAGGTTGCTTCTGTTTCGGTGATATTTTTTCGGTGAAAAAACTCTTTCGGCCGAAAGCCGAAAGGCCATTTTTGGCCATTTTCGACCGAAAACCTTCAGTGGCCGAATTTTCGGTGCACCCCTACTTTTCGGACTATAAGCCGCGGCTTTTCCCCCCATTTTTCGACCCTGCGGCTTATATAACGGTGCGGCTTATATGTGGACAAAACCCAAAAATCGAAATATAGCTTTTTTTACTGCATTGAAATGTTATTTATCTGTTCCCTTATTTACTTAATACAACTTGTAAATGAGTTAATTCTTGTTATTTGTCCGACAGTATTGTGTCCCAATGGGAGTCATTCTCTGTAGAGGTGGGAACTTAAAGCTCAATATAAGAACGGCTATGCACCACTACCCACAGAATCGAGAAAGAGCAATCAATCTGTCAATCCTTTCCGTGTCCGGGTGAGGTTTCCCGTGTTGAGTCAAATTAAGCCGCAGGCTCCACTCCTTACATATGGTAATTAAACATTAAAACACATGCAGCTTATAGTCCAGTGCGGCTTATATATGTACACATCATTCAATTTATCTGCTGCGGCTTATAGTCGGGTGCGGCTTATAGTGCGAAAAGTACGGTAATAAATACATAATTTTCTCAATCAATTCAAGTGAGCTCACCCTTCATAGCGCAGTCTTGCTGGCTAGCTTTATGGTATGGTTGATCATATGGTGATGGCTGAGGGTAATCATGAGAGGGCTGAGGTAGCATGCCCATGCCTGGTGGTGGGTACATGGGTGGCCACTGCTGAGGAGGCATGTAAGGCATGTAGCTCCCATACTGCCCGTAGCCAGGGGGAGGGTAGTTAGGGGTAGCCATGCCATGCGGCTGGGATTGACCAAAGGGAGACATGGGGAGAACAGGGTGTGTGTTTGGATCCAGGGTAGGCGGTGGAGCCGCTTGGGGCGAGGCAGGCACCTCCCAGTCACGGTTATCCTTCTTTGCTTCTTTGATACTCTGGGACGTTCCATAAGTGCTACGCCTGTCTGATGGGGGGGACTTTTTATGACCGTCATCACTGCTCCAGCTGCCAGCCTTGCTCCGACTACTGCTGCTGCTGCTATCAGAGCTTCGACTGCGGCTCCTACGTCTTTTTCCTCCACCATGGTCGCTGCCATCTGAACTTCCTGATGAGTTACGTCTACTCCGCCTGCCAGGGCGATGGGTGGGGGTCTTAGGGGGGGGCTTGGTCCCATGTAAGCGTTTCTTCGTCCTGGCAGCCATCTGGGTAATGTCAGCCACTCCCAAGTCCAGCCCAATGGTTTTAAGAAGGTCTTGGATCTTCTCATATTCCTCAACCTCCTGACGCCCCTTCGCATTCAGCAGCTCTGTTCCAGGCGGGTAGGCTGGGTTAGGCACTTCAACTTTTATATTTTGATCAGGGGTGATGGTGGACCTGCTTTGGTACCTCATGTCCACCGTCTGCTGAAGATGAGAGCCCCTGGGTGCATGGTCTGCCATGCCAGGATGGGCCAGGAGATGAGGTGAGGCCACAGACGGGACAGTATATGTTTGAGCCATTGCAGCGTGTGGTTGTGGATAGTCCCGATAAAGCGCCTCTTCATTCCCATCCCTGTACAAGTCAGAGACGTCGTGTTGGTGGGCAGGTTCAGCTGGCACCTGGGGTCTGGGATCATCTTCATCTCCATAGAGAAACTTCTCTTCATCATCAATGTCATCTTTGCCTTTCACCTCTGGTATTGCATCAGCACTGCCTAGAAGGTTAAGGATCCCAGTAAGTTCCTCATCGAGTCCAGCTCTCTGAGCCATCTGAGGGTCCTCCCTCAGCTCTGACATCATAGAAGCCAACATATGAGGCTCCATGTCTTTCATGGCAGTAAGAAAGCGTTCTGCAACTCGAGACATGTTGGCACCCTCCAAACCTCTTGGAGAATCGCTGCTCTGAAAAGCCAAATATGAACAACAAATTAATAAACAGAAACCATAGACATGGTTCCTGATTGTTATTGTTTATTATAATAAATTAAGAAGTAGATATCAAAAGTCAGTAGGAATGAATGGAAAGAAGATAATGAAGTAAACGAGAATACACATTTTATCTGAGGTGCATGACATATCAGAAACTCAAATACAATCTCTGGAAAAATATTAGTTCTTAATTCCATTGCAGGAGTAAAAATAGTGTTGAATGCTAGGGGTGGGAATCACCATAGGCAGGGAACAAAATTAACTTTTTGACTTACCAGCCATTTGGCTGGTAGATTTTAAAAACTACCAGCCAGGCAGATTTTTTACTAGCCAAAAATTAAAAATAGCTTTTTAGTATATCGCCATGTGTTATTATTACTATATAATACTCTCATATGCTATTTTCAATTAATATCATAAACAACATAAGGAATATTAGCATAATTTTGAGTGGACTGAAGGAATGAGTCTGCGTTAGTTTTAAATGCAAATAATTTATTGAAACATAGAAGTGGGGTCGGGGAAACACACACTGTTTCAACTCACCACCCCTGCATCATATTGTAGTCTAGTCTGTCTTCAAACTTCCACTCCTCTCGAAACCTTTTTATATTTGAATATCAACATTATCTGTGCATCCTCAGTAATCCTCAGTTTACTACAATATACTCCTCTCCTGAGTCCTGACTAGTGACTTCATCGTCTTTCCAAACTCAGGCACACACAGAGAAAGGGAGAGTGCCCCCCCCCCCCCCCCCCCCCCATTTCCCTTTCCCCAGTCCACACTGTCTGCTGTTCTCTATGGCTCTGCCGCTGATCAGGATTAGCTTGTTAGCTTACGCTAACATAACGTTCATTTCGGGCGATGTGGGCATAAAGGAAGGGCGACGATGCAATGCATGTTAGATGCATTTGACCCGTTGTGAGAAGAAGAAAAAAACCACAGACTTATTTCGGCTCGCAAAATAGGCGCACTGCTGTGTAGCTCTGCTCTCAGGGAACAAACTTAACTTTTTGACTTACCAGCCATTTGGCTGGTAGATTTTAAAAACGACCAGCCAGGCAGATTTTTTACCAGCCATTGGCGGTTGGCTGGTACTTATTTTGTTCCCTGACCATAGGCCACATGATACAATATTATCATGATGCTTAAGTCACGATACAATATTATCCCAATGCTTAAGTCACGATACAATATTATCACGGTGCTTAAGTCACAATACAATAGTATTGTGGCAGCGGACTGAGAGCAGGGGACACAAACAGGCTGGATAAGCTGGTCAGGAAGGCCAGTAGCGTGGTTGGGGTGGAGCTGGACTCCCTAGCGAGGGTGGCGGACAGGAGGAGCCTTGCTAAGGTCCAGGCCATCAGGGAAAATCCCTCCCACCCACTACACAGAGACTAGGCTGACAGGAGGAGCATGTTCAGTGCTAGGCTCACACTACCTAAATGCAGCACTGAACGGCACAGGAAGTCCTTCATTCCAACAGCCATCAGACTATACAATGCATCACTGTGCCTCACTGCATCACTGAGCACAGAGTGACAGTTACCATCTTCCTGGACTCTTACTTTTGAAACAGCACTGTGCAATACTACACTTACCGTATTTATTTATTTATTTACTGTATATTTTATTCCATTTTTATTGTACTCTTATCTTAGGCAATTTGATTTGTTTTGTTATTCTCATTCGTGACCTGTTCAGTCTAAATGTTTAACACTTTCCGTGCCAGCCGTGCCAGTCCTATTAACCCTGTTGCGTGCCACCGCTCTATTCAATGACAGAGTTCTCACATTTGTGAACGCATAAACTATATCTTAAATTATGGCTATGTGTCTAATACGACCGTCGCTTATCAATGACTTGTTTGCAGTCAACATTGTCGAAACGGATATATATTATTATTATAATTTTTTTTTAAATCGGTTCATTTCCGTTTTATATCATTTTGAAAAAAGCTTGTTTTTTTAAACGTTCAGAAGAAAAAAAAGATTCTGCAGGAATCGCCCTTTACTGTAATACACAAAACACGTTGTAATTTTTCAGCCTATTTATGAATCGTTTTCAAATAAACGCTAGATTATCGATAGTATATGTGTACTTATGCACGCTATAGAAGCGGGCTGAAAAATCCATTATCTTATTTCCTGATCAGCTACACACACTCACAGCCACATACACGTCGATATATAGGTGAAAACAGCTCGGATTATCCCAATACTGGAAAAATAGATTCCTTACCTCAGATCAGATGTTCTCCAAAAAGATTATTCCAATTCCTGATCGCCATTCCAAATATCGATCGCGTTTATTCATCCAATGCTGGGTGGTCAAAAGACATATTCCACGCTGTTCTGATGGTGGGCAATGACTGGGATCGTCTCCGGTTACTTGCCTGACAAGTAAAATGTGGAATCTGGTCTCTTTTTTCCCCCCATGCGTTTCATTCAATCCAATCCAATGGGGTGCAGTACCATCCGGAGAGACGATAGGGGCGGTATTTTCCCTGTTTGAGCTCAGACAAATCCCCACTGGTAACGTGAGGCTATATTGATGAAATATGAATGGAAATCGCTAATAAAAAAAAATAACGATTAAATGACGAGAATGTGCCTTTCATGCCGCATCCTGAACTCAATTCGAAGCTCTAAGTTTAATGAATCAAGTGTGATTTATTTTATGGTGATGAGTGATCATCATCAAGCCAAATTAAGGATTAAATAAAATGAAGCACTGTTTAAAATATCCTCCGTCAGAAAGCTACCTAAAACAAAAATATTAATAAATATATAGATAAATAGGAAGTAAATTTTCTTGCTTTAAAAAATCAAGTCGTTTAAAATACATGAATTAACTAAAAAATTATATATGAATCTGCACCTACCATCACTGAAGGGGAATCTTCAGAGTCCATCCGTCTCTTCAGGATGGACTTGGTGGTAGGTCTGTTAAGAATCTCCTCCATCTCTTTACGTCTCCTAGCCAGCTCTAGCTCCTGGAATTGGTCGCCAATTTTCTTGTCTGCATTGCTACTCTGACTGCTGCTGGTGCTACTAGTACTCATACTGCGACTGTGACTCTTGGGTTGGCCCTTGCTGCGGCTGTGGCTCACGCTACGTCCATAGTTCGGACTGCGGCCTCTGGACCTCGATCTACTGTGAGCACGACTCTTGCTCCTGCCACGACTCTTGGCTCTGCCTTCAGGGCTGCGACTGCGAGCTCGACTTTTGCTCCTCCCGCGACTCTTCGCCCTGCTCTTATCGGGGCTGCGGCTTCGACTGCATTGTCGGCTCTTGCTCCTCCCGCGACTCTTCGCCCTGCTCCTATCGGGGCTGCGGCTTCGACTGCGTTGTTGGCTCTTGCTCCTCCCAAGGCTCTTCCCCCTGCTCCTATCAGGGCTGCGGCTTCGACTGCGTTGTTGGCTCTTGCTCCTCCCAAGGCTCTTCCCCCTGGCTCGGTCTCGACTGCGGCTCCTCCCTCTACTGGCGCTCCTCCTTCGGGAGCCCCGGTCATCAGGACCAACATGGCCAGATTTTGGTGGGTAGTCTCTGTAAAGAGGAAAACTCCATTTATATATATGAGCAAGTTTAACTGCTTCATTGTCTTCTCCCCCCCAATAGAAGAACATTTTAAGATAACAAACCAATACATTGTGAAAGGTCAAAGTGATGCTGAGAGACTAGAAGTGTAATCATTTCCATAGATTTGCCGCTAACGGTTCATACACTACGGCACAAACCAATAATAATAACTAGACAATTCCGCGCGGGGGAAATTGTGAAAGTGTGGGTGACGCCTGTGCACCGCCGGCCAACGGGAGAGGGTCTCTCGCGAGTCTCTATGACAAACAAAAAAAGTGTTAAAAAACTTTTCAGAGTTTAAACTTTTCCGAGTTTTTAAAAGATTTTGGACTTTTCCGAGTGTTAAAAAAATTTGGGACTTTTTCGAGTTTTTCAATTTTTTCTGACTTTTCCGAGTTTTTTTTGTATTTTATTTTTGTATTATTTTTTAAACAAACACAAACAAACATGACAACACACGATAAGATATACAAGCATTAGTTGACAGTGCACATCCAATGAAATCACCATTTAGTTAATCGTCTTATACAGGATATACCCCTAATACCTGTTATCCGAGTTTTTTGAAATTTTTTGGACTTTTCAGAGTTTTAGAAATGTTTCGGACTTTTCCGAGTTTTGACTTTTTCTGAATTTTCCGAGTTTTTGAACATTTTTTTCTGAGTTTTTGAAAATGTTCGGACTTTTCCGAGTTTTAGAATTTTTTTGGACTTTTCCGAGTTTAAAAAAATGTTTGGGACTACAGGGGTGTGGCCTAAGGGGGCGTGGTCTAAGGATCGGGGGAGTGGTCAACATCGACCAATGAAAGAGGATATCCCTACAGAGTCCAATGGCACAACCCGCAAGTCTTGATGACAAACGGTTCAAGAGATACACTGAGGGGGTGTGGCCTAATGGGGCGTGCTCTAAGGATCGGGGGAGTGGTCAACATCGACCAATGAAAGAGGATATCCCTACCGAGTCCAATGGGTCAACATAGACCAATGAAAGAGCACATCCCTACTGAGTACAATGACATAACCCGCAAGACAGGGCGCTGTCAAGCAATTCAGTACTGCAACACAGAGGGCGATTAAGGGTTAAGTCCATGAGAGGTCATTGGCAGGTCAGCTGTAGCCATGTGCCATGAGCCACACACCCGTTAGGCTGATGCAATCATGCATCAGCTGATGCAATCACGAATGACTATGCACTTTCACTTTGAATGTATTTCAATGAGGGCAGACACATGACTGCATTGTCACGATGATTAAAAGCAAACGATAAGAGATGAAGCGTTGTGAAGCGGTGCGGTGAAACTTTCCGAAAAGTAATAGCACTGTGAGCTGGAGCAAGCCGGTCGTTTTGATACCTTCAACGCTCTGGGCGGAGTTTTGTTTGCAAAATCGGTGGAATAAAGAAGAATAAAAAGAGTATAGATCCTAATAGTGTGGGTGGCAACCTATGCCAAATACAACGCAGTTCGGTTTCCGGGTTCCTCTGATTGGCCACTAAGCCCACGTGACCGCGCGCTAGCACGCCCCCCTTATCGCCCACTGCCGCGCTGTGATACACGGCTCGCAATACACACAATTGTTAACACTTTCTATGCCACTCACGAGTTTTCTCGGAATTATTAATATCTCGTTGAAAGCCACCCACGAGATTTCTCAGATTTTTTTCTTTTTTAGTGATCTGAAATCATATTGCATCACGCGAGCCTACCCTAGTATACCCGAGCGCCGCCGGCGATCAGATGTGGAAAAAAGCGCCCCCTATCGTCTCCCAGATGACATAAGGGATTTTGGAATGGACTCAATGAAAATGGATGGGGAAAAAAATCCTGTACTCCACATTTTCCAGTCCACTGATCCAGCCGGGGTTACCACAGTTTATTCTGGATCCTCTGAGCGCCGCGGATCATGAGTTCCTACTGTACCACGTTGGATCTATACACTTATAGATTTTTTTTTCGAATGGTGATCAGGAATTGGAATATACCAGTTGGATATCATCTGATGTCAGGTAAGGAATCTATGTTATCAGTGTTAGGATAATCAGACTTATTTTGATGAAGATATAAGCTGTTTTGTGAAATGGGCTCTTTCGGTTTCACTGTAAAAATCCGAGAGGAAATGAACACGGCGATTATCCGTGCGCGGCTCGAATGGGCGTGCGTGTATGTATAATATTGATCATCTAGCGTTTATTTGAAAACGATTCATAAATAGGCCGACAAATAACAACGTTCTGGAATATTCCAGTAAAAGACGATTATCATAGAATGCCCCAGAATGGACTGTTTTTTTTACCTCAAAACGGGTGCTTTTCAAAATGCTCTCAAACGGAAATGAAGCGATAAAAAAACAATCTGCCTTGACAGCACTGACTGGAAAAGGATTCTTTGATAAGCGACGGGCAGATTAGACACATAGCCATAATTTAAAACGATATTTAAAAGCGATATTAAGCGTAACATTGGCGCCGATGGTGGCATTGAAGCGCTAACTCTGGCGCCACCTCGTGGCACTGAAAGTGTTAAGGGGATGCAGACCAGAGAAAGACGTTTGTCTTGTTTACATCAGGGTCCCCCATTTTCAATTCATATCGACATTTATGACATACACAACATACATGACAGCTTTGGCTGTTTGTACGATGAAACAAAGAACTTCTAAGATATACATTAACTTGGATTTCAGTGATATTCAGCGGTTATGTCAGTGTTCTTAAAAGCTTGTAGTTGTGCATGTCATAAAAAAACAAACTCGCATCATTTGGGTATTTCTGAATGTTTTGGCATATGAGTCTATATAGGATGCATTTTTGTGTAATTGTTTGATCATAATACAGGACTAAGGAACATGGTATTTTTTTATTTCAAATTATATATATAGGACTATGTATAAAGAAACCATTTCTTCTTTCAGAAAGGCTGATATAAAGCTAATGTTTTGTGTTATTGTTATACTCATTGAGGACCATTACATTTGTAGTATTAATCGTAGAATCATATCATATCAGTACCTTCAATAAAGAGTAGGGATGGGAATTGATAGGATTTTATCGATACGATTCCATTATCGATTCTGCTTATCGATTCGATTCTTTATCGATACCCTTATCGATACCTGCTCAATTTATAATTTACATAAATAAATTGGAAATGCAACAGAACTACATTTACATTTAGTCATTTAGCTGATGCTTTTATCCAAAGCGACTTACAAGTTCTGTACGACAAGCCATCAGGAAGGGCACAACTCTATCAGCTGAGCAACAATGTTCATCAAAGTGTTGAGTGCTACAGTGTAGGTTAGTTTATTAGGACAAGTGCATGACAGTACGGTTAGTTAGGGTTAGATTTTTTTTTTTATTCAGGTGGTCGAAGAAGTGCGTTTTTAGTCGACGGCGAAAGATTGGACGTGATTCGGCTGTCCTAACTGGGGTGGGTAGTTCATTCCACCATTGTGGGGCAAGGACTGAGAATAGGCGACTTCTCTTTGATGACCCTCCCGGAGCTTGGATAGGAGTAGGTCTGAGGTGGCCAGAAGATGCAGAGCGTAGGGGTCTAAGCTGGTTAGAATAACAACATGCAACTTGACATTTCTGATTGTCATTTATTGTTGAGCCCCCATGTCAGAAAAATACAAAAACTGTAAAAAATAAAACATTAACTATAGCCTACACTTAAATAAAATAATGTATTTGAGATTCTCTTAAAATGTATTTATTTTTTTATTCTTAAACTAATTTAATCTATTGAATAACAGGTCGTTATTCCTCCGACTTCTGTCTCACACACAGACAGACACACACACACACAGACACAGAGACAGAGCTCCCTCCCCGGTAGGGTTGGGCATCGTTTGGATTTGAACGATTCCGGTTCCGATTCCGATTCTCCATATCGATTCCTGTTCTAAACGATTCTCGATTCCGATTCTTTGAGGTGCAGGTCAAAACAGGTCACAGCTTATTTCGAAGGAGATTTTTTTTCAAAAAGAAAATCATACTATTCACATTTTCAGTTGACTTGATACAGTTTAATTTGGTTGCTGTACTGTAACTAGGGTATTAATTAACAAACAAAAAAAAATAAAAAAAGTAAAAAAAAAATAAAAAAAAAAATAAAAAAATCGAAATTTAGAATCGAAATTCAAATATGTTACTTCCGGTTCCAGAACCGGAAGTTAGGAACCGGTTCCTATTAGAACCGGTTTTCGGTGCCCAACCCTACTCCCCGGGCCCCTGTCCTATAAGGTATTGGCTTGTGTTGCTACACGGACACATTTGTATGTTGCACCACCATGGCTTACAGTGTAGACTTGTAAACAAACACTGCGGCTCTTATTATATGTGAACTAAAGAGTACAAGGTTTACACAACAGCCCCCACCTGCTGCTTTATTGTATTTGTACCTGTACTATCCGCTGTCAGCTGTTTATCTCTCTTTGTGAGCTTGATTAAATAGCGTTAGCTCACGTTAAATAGCGTTAGCTCCGTGGCTAATTTTAGCTCACCCTGACCTAAATCAATGACTAGGTTCTAAAGCATTCAAGTAGTTTTCACTGCACATAGAAGTAGCCAAACAGCGGGAGCATTTCGGGAGCATATTACCAAAATCCAGGCAATTTCGAGCCCTTAAGGAATCAAATAAGTCTGCCATGGCTACATGCTAACGCTAACGTTGTTTTGAAAACCTGGCAGCGATAAGGGAATCGAAAGTCACGGGAGGCACACGGTTCCAGGCATCGGCCAATTAGGAACTTCGATTCCCATCCCTACTAGGGATGGGAATTGATAAGATGTCATCGATACGATTCCATTATCGATTCTGCTTATCAATCCGATTCTTTATCGATTCCCTTATCGATCCCTGATAAATTTATAATTTAAATAAATAGGAAATGCAACAGAACTAAGCTGGTTAGAATAACAACATACAACTTGACATTTCTGATCGTCATTTATTGTTGAGCCCCCATGTCAGAAAAATGCAAAAACTGTAAAAAAAAAATATTTAACTATAGCCTACACTTAACACTTTGCCCATCTCATGCCCCTCTCTGCCAGCACTATAACCCTATGGAGTGGCTCACCTTCTTTGCAGGGCTATAACTTTAATTGTATTGCTATATTGACATTACTATGGCCCATTCAACATCGATTATCTATCGTTCAGGATGTGGGAACATTATATTTTTTCATTCATACATTCATACAAAAATACCTTCTAGAATATAAGTATGTTTTTAATGTTTTCTGCAGTAATTCCTAGAACGTGATTTATAGGCCTAAACGCATATATAGATTATCGATTGGCGTGTCTTCCCTAGACACGCTATATTAAAAAATTCAAATTCAAATGTACATGATCGGTATAGTTATGCTTCATCATGCGTGAAGGAAAGGGGGGGGGGGGGTCGTTTATAATTCCTTGATCGTCACTAACTGCTTTATGTAGTATGGGTTGATTTATTGATCAGATGGTTTGTAAATAAAGACATGTACAATGGGGCTGAAAATAACATTAGTTGCCTCTTACCGTTCGCCGACGAGACTAGAGGAAAAAGATCCCACTTATTTGACGTCGAACTCCTAGATCCATTTCCGGTTTGTATGGCGCAATAAACGCCCAAATAATTTTTTTTATCCACTTTTTCTCCCATTTTCTATTTTTCTCCCATCCCAGTCCACAACGCCCGATCCCCACCCTTCAGTTTCCCTCCCCGTAATACGGCCAATGTGTATTACTGTGGACGACCAGCTAAACTGAAAGCAATGTGGAGAGCGGGGCTCGAACAGGAGGCATCCTGTTCGAGCCTAGTCTCCAGCATTCGTTGGGAGCGCCTTGCCCACTGCGCCACGTAGCCGCCCACAATAAACGCCCAAATCATATCGATTATTGAGTTATGGCAGCGATCCATATGCACGGCAGTGTATGTCTGGAGTGCCGCAACGATATGTGACTGCCGGACGGATTTCCCAGATGCACCGATTGCCACTTCCGGTTTGACTTGAATGTAACTCGCCCGATCATCCACCAGGCGGCGGTATTGAGGCGTTACAATATTGTGCAGGGTCCCACTGGATCACCAGAGGCTGGGTGGCTGAATTATGAATGCCATGGCGGAAAAATGAAATATGATCTCAATAACGCTGTACAGCGAGGTCTGGCGGTCAACGCATGGCGGGCAATAACGCTGAAACTCCCCATTTTTTCTGCCATCCCAATTTCGTATGGTCCAATTCTACCCTCCCCTGTCTCGAACGTTGTTAGACCATGCCTCCCACTGGTCGGCTGCAATGTGGACCAAGCCTTGCATCACGTGTCCCCTCCGGTACACGAGGAGGCAGCTATCGCATCTTTTACGTTTTACGTTTAGGGGCATTCTGTGTGTGTGTGTGTTACTGACGATGGACAGATAATGTTGATATTTAAACATGTATTCATGATCATCATGCAACATAAAACAATTGTAGGAAGTTTGGGAGAGGAAGGGGTTTTAGCTTGCGTGTTGTGAGTTCCAAAACATTTTACTTGTTTAAAGCTCAATATATAAAAAGTGAACAGGTCTATTTGCATTAAAAACAATAGATTGTTTTTAAATGTCTGGAAGAGCTCAAAAATAAAAACATCAATTGATATTTCCGTAGCCTTTTTTTAGTTGATTTAAATGTGACTGATTGTGTTAAATGGGCACATAATATCGCCTCATATCGATCGCAGGCACCTGAATCGAATCGTATCGTGGCAGACTTTGTGATATCGGCAAATATCGTATCGTTGTCCAAAGAATCTATATCGTATCGTATCGTGATGAAACTGGTGATTCCCACCCCTACTATGAACCCAAAATACACCAATGTATACACTCATGAACCCGAAATGCACGGTTTACACCTATGAATGAACACAAAATGTGTTAGATATGGACAATCTCTAGCAATGGTGAGAAGTGAGAATTACACCAGTATGGTCCTTTAAATGAAACCAAGAATGATGTAGAATGTTATAGCAAATAAGGTTACCTGTCATGTATGGGGAATGTATTCCGAGTACCCGTCGACCCTGACGGTCCGGTCAACTCATTGCCAACGGTAATCACCAACTTATGATCCAGGTGATGCGGTGATGGTGACCTCTGTAAAACAAACAATGAATTAACTAATGCAATGCCCATCTAACATCTTGAATGCTGCGTGTCCAACTAGAGCAGGAGCCTCCTAAGAGAGAGGCAGAGCCTTTTGTTCTGTGTTACTGTGTTTAGAACAACTCCTAGTAGTCCAACTCTGAAGCTCACAGCTGGAGTCTTGTCCAGGGGCTCTGGTTGCTCAGTCACGTTATTGTAAACCAAAGTGAACGCAAAGGTAAACTGAACGCACACTGCAGTTTACAAGTTCCACACATACATTAGCCCCTAATAGAGACAATTGTATCTCTGTTGAACATTTGGATGGACGGTGGACGCTCACACAGTTGACTCTACGCTGCCATTTCTTTTTTGTAGAGGACCTGTTAAACAGAATGTCTTGGGTCTTTCCTGTGCTCCTTCCTTGCAGCAATAGAAGTTGTACAATACAAATTTACGGACTAAAGGTTCTACACATTAAATACTTATCCTTTGTCAGCTAATGGCAATACCATAGGCCAGAAAACAAATGCTCGCCATACAGGCACGACTCAATGTACCGACTTCAAAAAGGTCATTACAATACCAAGTTGCAATATACACTTGATCATTTGTAAAGTGCATTGTTTATAATCCCAACACTTTTCGCAAATAGCTTTTCAAAAAACTGACCTATGCAATCTGACACGGGACTGCATTTGCAGGCAACCTGCCATGCAAACATTAAGTGACCTGGCAGGTAAGTTCAATTAGAGAAACCCACAGGAACCAACATCAAGTGCTCTGGCAGCAGGTAAGTTCAATTAGAGAAACCCACAGGAACCAACATCAAGTGCTCTGGCAGCAGGTAAGTTCAATTAGAGAAACCCACAGGAACCAACATCAAGTGCCCTGGCAGCAGGTAAGTTCAATTAGAGAAACCCACAGGAAACAACATCGAGTGGCCTGGCAGCGTGTAACTGTTCCGCAACAGTAAGTGACTTCCGGGGTAGGCCTGATTGGCCCCGACAGGCACGTGACGCGCAACTTTCTCTGCCGCGCGGCAGAGCTTGCGGAATGATGTAACCGTCCAAATCCGCTATGAGTTTGATTCAGCGCTTTAGCTCACCTCGCAGAGCAGCGGTCCTGCGATCCTGCCGTCCGTTGTTGACGAGTTCGAATCCCATCGAATTTATTTTTTTTAACGTGATTTTTTTTTAACATGTATTCTTTCGCCGGTTAAGGTTAGGCATGGTTAAGGTTAAGGTTAGGCATTGTTTCGGAGTTGGTTAAGGTTAGAACGGTTAAGTTTAGGCGCTGTTAAGGAGCTGGTTAAGGTTAGAGTTTGTGTTAGAGAATGGCAATATTCTTTCTATGGTTAAGGTTAGGCATGGTTAAGGTTAAGGTTAAGGTTAGGCATTGTTTCGGAGTTGGTTAAGGTTAGAACGGTTAAGTTTAGGCGCTGTTAAGGAGCTGGTTAAGGTTAGAGTTTGTGTTAGAGAATGGCAATAGACAGCCTATTTCCGCGCGACAGCTCTCAGCAGCCTCGTTGCGCGTCCTGAGTTTGCCGCGTCACGTGCCTGTCGGGGCCAATCAGGCCTACCCGGAAGTCACTTACTGTTGCGGAACCGGTACACGCGGCCTGGCAGCAGGTAAGTTCAATAATTTTTATAAAACGAGTGGTACTCACAGAGCGAGCCTTGGCAAAATGGCTTCTTCTTCTGCTTTTGTGACATGCCTGGTGCGTCCAGCAATCACTGCGCTCCCTATCGGTCCCCGTTGGTCATTACCTATGTTCAACGTCAGACGTACTTCGAGATACTTCTGTACTTTCCGCCAATCAGCGCACATTGTCCTGTCCCGGGATAAATGACGTGGGAGCGGGCGGAAGTTGCCCAATCTGGAACAATCTCCGAGGCTGCAGCTGGACCCTATTGCATTACAGGGTAGAATCTGCTGAGCGCGTCTCCTGTGTATTGTTGTAATCATATATCTATGGTTGTAATGACCAACAGGGACCGATAGGGAGCGCAGTGATTGTTGGACGTACCAGCCATTTTGCCAAGGCTCGCTCTGCGAGTACCACTCGTTTTATAAAAATGATTTAAAATGTCTATTAGCAACTCCGCGCTTTCAAACCGCGCCGCGGGTGTGTATGAAACCTAGCCCCTTTCGTGACTTTCGGTTTGCAAGCCTGTGGCTTTTGTGACCGGAGTCACTTGCCCACCCGCCCCGATCACCCAGTAGAGAAACGACCAAGCGTCGTCAAGGGGCTCGCGGTGTGTCAAGAATACATCAGATCTGAATTTCAAAGATACCCAGCGTACAATATGGGTCTAACACAGCTTCACGATGGGGTCTGGAAGCTCGGAGTTGCTAATAAACAGTTTAAAACATTGTTACTCGACGAGTGGTATTTACAGACCGAACGTCCATCTCCGCCGTTGGTGTCACAGCGCATGCGCACCATGCCGCGTTCACGTTACTGGGAAGAAGCGGAAGAACCAGTTTCCGACTGGGAAAAACCATTCACGTCAGCCTCCTAGTGGTAATTCCTACTAGGACATATGGGATTCTTTTATAGACCCCATATCTCCCACTTCGCGTCACGAATTGCGGAAGTATGGATGTGGGCGTTTCATCCATAGATATATATAGAGTCAAAGCGTGAAGGCTTCCTAGTTGTAGCAACGAGATGTCCTCTGGTTCTTCCGCTTCTTCCCAGTAACGTGAACGCGGCATGGTGCGCATGCGCTGTGACACCAACGGCGGAGATGGACGTTCGGTCTGTAAATACCACTCGTCGAGTAACAATGTTTTAAACTGTTTATTAGCAACTCCGAGCTTCCAGACCCCATCGTGAAGCTGTGTTAGACCCATATTGTACGCTGGGTATCTTTGAAATTCAGATCTGATGTATTCTTGACACACCGCGAGCCCCTTGACGACGCTTGGTCGTTTCTCTACTGGGTGATCGGGGCGGGTGGGCAAGTGACTCCGGTCACAAAAGCCACAGGCTTGCAAACCGAAAGTCACGAAAGGGGCTATATGAAACCCTAATTGAACGCTGGGTACGTTTGACATTTACATCCGATATATTTCGGACCCACCCCGAGCTTTTAAGCAGTGCTTGATGGTCCAAATTAGCCTGGCTGCTATGGAGCTGCGAGTGACTGCGGATTCAAAAGCCCATGGCTTGCACATCGCAGTCACGGAAGGGGTTATCCAGCACTTGGCAGCAGGTCGGTTTACGTAGCTCGGTTTGAGGAAAAGCCATGGACATGCAAACAGTGAAATAAACAACGCACGTTACAAACGATTGAGTGAATATTGCAATTTCGCGGCTATGCAATGACAAAGCCAACAACAATGTCATGTTGAAGTGGGTAAAGCAAGAGATAACTTTGTAAGCGTCCATCCAAATAGTCAATAGTGACAGTTGTTGTCTCGATGATGGGCTAAACTAGCTAGCTAACAGAACATGTTACGTAAAATCCCATCGTTGTTACTAATTCCATCTAGTTTTAACTATTGCCAGCGCGTCCATGGGTGGTGTTAATTGCGCTCATTTCGCTAAAACAACCAACACAGTGTAATAATATAATGTATAATGAGAATGATATATGCACTTCGGCTAACGGTAGCTAGCTGCTCCACAACACTTGCCTCCCGGGGAGGCGGCCCGCTGCCCCAGTACTCGCCGCCTCGGTGACTTCCTGCACCGGGAGACGGGTATCTCCTGCGCGGCGGGGACCGTCGGTAGGAGTCCGGAGGTCCGTGGTCGTGATGATAACCACCGCGATTGAAAGGAGGTCGAGGTCTGCCCCTGTTGTCTTCTCTGAACGACGGAGGTGGATTATTATTATTATACGGTCGTCCGCCGGGAGGACCACGGCCTTCGAATGACGATGGATATCCTCCTCCTCGAGGCGGAGGCCGACCGCGGTACATGACGTACAGTACCGTCTCTGCTGTTGTTCACGGTCAATGTGGGCTTTCTTCTTGTCGATTAATTATTAGCTAGCGACGTTTTCTCTAGCGCGTATTTGTTGTAAAACATCTCCGTTTTGGTCCTGCGGATTGCTTACTGTGATCGGCCACAATGCTAATGTTTTTAAGTTCACTCGGGATGCAAACCCGCTCCGTAGCATTTAGGAAAATGGCCGCTACTGTAACGTTACGTCCCAGCACAGCGCGTGATTTCTTTCCGTAGCCTATGTGTGCGAAGACGCTCTCTGATTGGCTAGCCGCGTACAGCGAAGACCCTCTCTGATTGGTTTAGCGCCGAAGGGTCTCTTTCGCATATTCAACAACAATTGATATGTTGTTCCCTAACCTTAACCCTAACTCTGAGCATAACCCGTTACCCACTTCGAAAGAGGGCCAAAGCATAACCACTTTGAAGCAGAGAATATATATACCCTGAAGACTCTGGCAGGAGCACTCATTCAAGGGTACTACGACTATGCTTGCACCTCATGGTACCAAAGCACCTCAAAGGCGCTAAAAACAAAATTACAAACATCTCAAAACAAACTGGTCAGACTACTGCTTGACCTTACTCCTAGAACCCACCTCACCCCTGCCCACTTTGACAACCTAGGATGGCTTAGAGTAGACGACAGAGTACAGCAACTTGCAATGGGCCTGGTCTACAAGATACACTACACGACCAAGGTACCCATGTACATGTCAAAATACTTCCCAAAGGTCAGTGAATACCATGATCACAACACCAGAGGGAGCTCCACAAATCATGTTAAACCCAGATTAGGCTCAAACAAGGGACTAAACACGTTTCGCAATTATGCCACATCAATGTGGAACGCCCTACCCAAAGCTGTAAAGGAATGTGAATCACTACTCACTTTCAAAAACACTCTCAAAGAACACCTACGGGAGACTGCAATTCGAAACTGGCCCATGTAAATGTCCTAACACAACCCCCTCCAATGTACAGTAAATGACCAAGTATGGTTTTGTCAATATTCCAATGTACAGTTTTGCTTGTACAGTTGTACAGTGTCCCCCAACCCCACCCCACCTACCCAACCTCCTCCAATGTACAGTTTCTACGTCAAATGTATATACTCTCTTTTCTGGACTCTTTTCGTATCACAAACAGTACTGTATTTGCAAATCTGGTATGTCATAAATGTATAGATGTAGCAGTAGGCCTACTGTCTATCTGTATGTCATGTATGTCATATAATGAATTGAAAATGGGGGACCCTGATGTAAACAAGACGAAAGTCTTTATCTGGTCTGCATCCCCTTAACAATTGTATGTTTTGAGCTGTACTGTACTGTACCCATTCTGCAATCTGTTAATAAAGTTTTCAATCAATCAGGCGGAAGAGACCCTTCGGCGCTAAACCAATCAGAGAGGGTCTTCGCTGTACGCGGCTAGCCAATCAGAGAGCGTCTTCGCAAACATAGGCTACGGAAGGAGGTGTGTTTTCTTCTGCTTGTTCTTCTTCTTCTGATTGGCACAAACGTTTTGGTGCATTACCGCCACCTACTGAAATGGAGTGTGGATCTAGATGGATTATGCACATGGTAATTACTATTGACTACTCTATATCCTACCACTCAAACCTGTACTATTTAGAAAATTAAAAATGGCCCTGTACCCCACATTCCCTGAGCTCAGTCGCAACACTTCTTTCACCTCCAGCTTGATGTGGTCGCTCTCCAACCTTTCTTTGAGGATCTGTCTCTCTTGTTTGTATTTGCTACACTCCACTAACAAATGCTCCTGCCTACTACAATGCTCACACCTACCAGTCTCATGTTTGCCCATTATCCCAAGTGTACTATTTAGCCCAGTGTGTCCAAATCTCATTCTTGAAACAATAACGTCTTCCCTCGTACCTCTGCCCACATCTCTCATTTTCCCTACTGCCCTCTGGACATTATAAAAATGCCTACCTTTATTTCCTTTATCCCACTCCTCCTGCCACTTCTTTTTCATTTCACATTTAATTATGCTCTTAACTTCTGCCTTGCTGTAACTCACATCCAGATTTATTTCTATTTTATTAGCTGCTTCCTTTGCGAACTTATCCGCCAGTTCGTTCCCCTCCACCCCTATATGTGCTGGCACCCAAATTAATCTCACATCTGATCCTATTCTCCTCACCCTAAAAATCGCCTGTGCTATTTCCAAAATAATATCCTATCTTGTTTCTGACTGTGTATGTTTTATACTAATTAATACACTACTTGAATCTGACGCTATTAACACCTTGTTTGATTTGATTGTTTCCACCCAATTGATAGCTAACAAAATAGCCATCAACTCACCCGTGTATACAGACAATTTATTACTCACCCTCTCCTTTACCATGATATTTATTTCTGGGCTTATAAATGCAACCCCCACTCTGTTACTGGTTGTCTTTGAGGCGTCTGTGTACACTTTAAGATGTTCTCCATACTTCCTTTCTATATAACTATTGACTTCATATTTATCTAACACTTCCTCACCTCTCTCCCTCCTTCTTTCCAATAAATGTAAATCCACCTCCACCTCCTCTAACAACCATGGTGGAACAGCAGACAATGGTACCGTCGGGCTTATCACCATCTCCCCTATCCCTATCTCACTACTTGCATTCCCTATTGTCCACCCAAAACTCTTGAACTTTCTTTTCTTTTTCTTGACATGCTAGTAATACCTTTTGAGTGGGGTGATTCTCGTTATGGCCCTTTAGGTTTACCCAATATGTTAATGCTATTTGATTTCTTCTGAACACAAAGGTGCTTCATTTACTTCCACTTGCAATGCAGATACTGGGGTTGTTCTGATCGCGCCACAGCACAGTCTTAATGCCTGATACTGAATTATATCTAGTTTCTTTAATAATGTGTTTGATGCAGACTGATATACGATGCAGCCATAGTCTATAGCAGACCTTATTAATCCTATATACACAGCTTTCAAAGAATTCCTACCTGCTCCCCACTCCCTACCCCTCAGGCATCTTACAATATTCAATATTTTTTTACATTTAGCAACTACTTTCCCAATATGGGTTACCCAAGTAATTCTTTTATCGAACCAAATCCCTAGGTATTTAAAGCACTCTACTCTCTCTAAACTTTCCCCATATAATTTAAGACTAACCTGATCTGGAACTTTCCTTCATGGTAAAAAAAAAACATCACCTTTGTCTTTGCTACTGAAAATCTAAAACCCCACTCCTGTGTACATTTTTCTACTTTATTTACTGCTTCTTGTAGTTTCTTAACTATATACTCCATATTCTTTCCCCTTTTCCACATAATCCCATCATCTGCAAATAATGCAACCCCAATACTGCTCTCTATGTTCCTAAACACTTAATTTATCATAATAGAAAATAAGAAAATAAAACTGGACTTATTACGCTTCCTTGAGCCGTCCCATTCTCCACTACATACTTTCCACTATACTCTTTCCCTACCCTTAGTTACTGATATTGACCTATCTGTTAGAAAGTTTTCCACCCACTTATACATTCTCCCTCTTATTCCCATATGTTTTAACTTGATCAATAGTCCTGCTTTCCACATCATGTCATACGCCTTTTCCACATCAAAAAAGATAGGCTACTACACTTTCTTTATTAGCTTGCGCCTTCCTAATTTCATATATTCTTTTTATCTACTTTTTCTCCCCATTTTTCTATTTTTCTCCCGTCCTCAATTTTGTATTGTCCAATTCTAACCTCCCCTGTCTCGAACGTTGTTTATTGTTTAAAAGGATCCCCATTAGCTGTCACCTAAATGGCGAGCTAGTCTTCCTGGGGTCCACATAGAAAGACAACAGAAAACACAAAACATAACAACATGAGATACATATGACAATCACAATTAACAATGATAATCTAAAAACAGTAAAACATTGTAGACATCATTATCTAAAAACATTGTAACATTGTCTAAAAACAGTAAAACATTGTAGACATCATTATCAACATCAGAATATTTTGCTCACATATTTAGGTAGTGCATTCTCAGGTGGTATTTGAAAGACACTTTACTATTCAATTTACTTATGTTCAGTGGGCAGTTATTCCAATGATTGATGGCACGATAAACAACAGTCCTCTTTAAAGCATTTGATTTTGGACGTGGTAACATAATCTGTCCATCATCAGCTGACCTAGTAAAATAAGAATGAACCTGACTGCATTTGACAATTTGTTTGTATAAGAAAACAGGTTGAGATGAAAAGACAGTGTTCCTGAAAAATTTAACTGTGTTGAAAACCAGCCTATTCTCTACCGTTAACCATGAGAGTTGCCGGTGCATAGTGATGGTGTTTGTTCTCATGGAACAATGTAAAACTAACCTTGCAGCTCTGTTCTGGGCAGTTTGCAATTTCTTTAGTTGACCTTTGGATGCAGAGGACCATACTGGTGCACAATAATCTAGGTGACATAAAATTAAAGATTTCGCCACCTGTCCCACAATATATGTAGGGACATAAGAAAGACATTTCTTCACCATGGAGATACCACTCCCTTGTTAGACCATGCCTCCCACAAGCCGGCTGCAATGTGGACGAAGCCTTGCATCCCGTGTCCCCTCCGGTACTTGAGGAAGCAGCCGTCGCATCTTTTCACCTGCACAGCGCGATCTCTCAGCGGCGAGGGTCTGCGTGGGAGGGACACGCCGCCCTCGTCGCTTCCTGATTCGCGCAGGCGTACCAACCGACTTGTAGGAGTCGCTGTCCACAACGTCTGATCCCCACCCACCAGCTTCCTTCCCCCTAATACTGCCAATTGTATTAGTATGAACGACCAGCCAAGCTGGTAGCAACGCAGAGAGCTGGGCTCGAACCCAGCATCTCCTGCGTTGGTGGCGAGCGCCTTGCCCACTACGCCACCTAGCCGCCCTCTAATTTCATTTTCTAAACATATAGCTGGATCTATCGTGTTTCTCCCTTTTCTGAATCCTCTCTGATAACTCTATTAATTCATTTTTTTCTATATGATACTGCAATCTTTCATTTATCATTCTTTCCATAGTTTTCCCTACATGTGAAGTTAATGCTATCGATCTGTAGCTTCCTGCTAAACTTGGATCCTTTCCTGGTTTACATATAGGAACAATAATTGATTATTTCCCACTGAGTACGCAAATATCCCTCCTCCCATATCTTATTATACAACTTTAATAATATTGCTTTGCTCATATCACTTAAGTTATCTAACATACAATAGCTTATTTGATCTTTCCCTGGCATTGTTTTCCCTGCTTTCCTTAATGCCCTATTTAGTTCCGTTATTGTAAACATCACATTTATTACACTTCCATACTCATTCTCATCCTGCATTGCCTCTTTATTTTTCCCAATTGTACTCTCTCTCTCTGTTTCTTTTCCTCATCACTCAAATTTGCATTACCTTAACAAAATTATTTGCTAATAACTCTTCTTTATCCTTACTTTCAACTACTACATTTTCTCCATCTTTCATTATTGGATATCCATATTTCTTCCTATTACCAGACATCTTCTTAATCATGCCCCACACTCGGTCTAGTGGCGTAGTCCTGCCTATTGACTTACAGAACCTCCTCCAGCATTCTTTCTTCACTTTCTTTACTACATTCCTAACTATTGCCTGCTTTCTTTTATACTCAATTACATTCTGAAATGTATGTGTTTTCCTTAATATTTTAAAAGCCTTATTCCTATTTTTAATTGCCTCAGTGCATTCTTTCGTCCACCATGGAACTATCTTCAGACCACATGGGCAGGTCAGCTGGACTGAAGGTCAAATGAAGGATCAGATAGATGGTCCAATCTACCTGGAACACAACCATGGCTACCAGGATTGCCACTGTACTCTTCTGGAACTTGGGGCCCTTGCGCATTTTGCCGGGTGGCGCCGACCCGCTTGCGCTCAAGGCTGGGATTACTATCCTCTTCTGGCCCCGGAGAAACTTGATGACAAGGCAGCCGGTCACTGTGACGATGAACAGTGGCAGCAGGTTGCAAACAAAGAGGAACAGATATTTGTAAAAACTGTTGATAAACGGGCAGTCTTCCTTATTGCACTGGAAGAAGTCCAGTGGGCACCCGGGACTCCCGCCGTGAGTATGGTTCTCCATATGGTGAGCAAAGTGCATGAAGTAAGTGGGACTGCCCATTAGTATAGAGAGAACCACACAAAGCCCACTCACCAGCCAGGCCGATCAGATGTTATCCAAGAGGATTGGAAGGTTGCCTCTCCTCCCGGTGTCTCTCAGCTTCTGGTAGCGGAAAATGCTGATGAGGACGGTGAAGAGAATACGGCCTACTTCACCGAACACAGCCAGGAACTTCAGCGTCTGACAAGACCAGACGTCGAGCATATGGGGAGACTGGAGCATGACAATATCATACACATCCACAACGAGGATCATCTCCAGGTTGGACATCGCTAGCCCAAGGAGAAACACCTCAAAGGACTTGAGCCGGCAAATTGGACTCTGAACGATGAAGAGGATGAGAACCATATTGCCTATGATTCCTATGATAGAGAATATGATTTTTAAGACCGGGACCTCAAGAGTGGTCATTATCGCGATGGAAGTGTCTTGTTAAAGGTGTTGTTAAAGTGAGCGCTGTCTCTCGCTATCCCCACAGCTGACTGTGAACGAGAGCTTGAAGTTGTTTTGTGTGATTGATTGATTGATTGAATTGAAAGTGAGTGAGAGGTTGTAGAATGCTGCCTCTGCCTCTCCACTTTCTGCATCCGCTGTTGTCATGTCCACAAAGGTTGTGTGAATCTAGATTGGTAATTTGCTGTGCCCGTTAGGAATAGAAAGCAGAGGATGCTGGAAAAGCAGAGGCCTGGGGGTTTATTTAATTTGCACCTTGGAGCTTTTCACAACCTCAACTTGAGACCAGCACCTGACTTAATTCACGCAAGCTGTTCCACTGGTTTAGCTACAGTAAATGACCTTACGTCACTGCTACCGACAGCCCTTTCATTAACTCTAGTCGATATGCAGCATACCTTAGTTTAAACTTCCTTCATAACTTTGTGAATTAATTGACATGCTTTGAAATTAGAATTACACCACAATGATGAATTCCAGTGGTTTAATTACAGTTAATTACATTATCTAGGAGAAGAAGAGAACACACAACAAGGTGAAAAACAACTTAACAAACAGAATGAATATTCACCAGTAGTTTAATACCTTCAATCTCTTCAATGGTGCTTTGTTCTCAGTCAATCGTATCTCTGTTGAATTGATTTTACTCCCTTTTGATTGATTGATTGATTGATTGATTGAAAAGTTTATTAACAGATTGCAGAATGGGTACAGTACAGTACAGCTCAATACATACAATTGTTAAGGGGATGCAGACCAGAGAAAGATTTTCGTCTTGTTTACATCAGGGTCCCCCATTTTCAATTCATCATAACATATGACACACACGACATACAGATAGACAGTACTGCTACATCTATACATTTATGACATACCAGATTTGCAAATACAGTACTGTTTGTGATACAAAAAGTGTCCAGAAAAGAGTGTATATACATTTGACGTAGAAACTGTACATTGGAGGAGTTTGGGTAGGTGGGGTGGGGGGGGACTGTACATTGGAGGTGGGGGGGGGGACACTGTACACTGTACATTGGAATACTGACAAAGCCATACTTGGTCATTTACTGTACAACTGGTTTAGGACATTTGTAGGGGCCAGTTTCGAATTGCAGTCTCCCGTAGGTGTTCTTTGAGAGTGTTTTTGAAAGTAGGTAGTGATTCACATTCCTTTACAGCTTTGGGTAGGGCGTTCCACATTGATGTGGCATAATTGCGAAACGTGTTTAGTCCCTTGTTTGAGCCGAATCTGGGTTTAACATGATTTGTGGAGCTCCCTCTGGTGTTGTGATCGTGGTATTCACTGACCTTTGGGAAGTATTTTGACATGTACATGGGTACCTTGGTTGTGTAGTGTATCTTGTAGACGAGGCCCATTGCAAGTTGCTGTACTCTGTCGTCTGTTTTGAGATGTTTGTAATTTGTTTTTTAGTGCCTTTGAGGTGCTTTGGTACCATGAGGTGCAAGCATAGTCATAGTACCCTTGAATGAGTGCTCCTGCCAGAGTCTTCAGGATATTCTTGTTTACCAGAGAGGAGATCCGGTACAAGAATGGAGTTCGTTGGTTGACTTTTTTTTATTACATTGGATGCCATTTTGTCACAGGAAAGATTAGCCTCTAGGATGGAACCCAGGTAGGTAATTTCATCTTTCCTTGTGACAATATTGTCACCCACTGTAACTGAGAAGCCGTCGGTCTTGCTGAGTTTGTTATTTGATAGTTTGTTATCGGCGAGCCATATGCAGATTTTGCCTAGTTCCGAGCTGAGGGTTTTTTCAACCTGTAACTTGTTCTTGTCAGAGACCAGCAGGGCCTCTCTCTATATATTTAATTGCCCATATGAATCCATCTCACCTCAGTGTCTATCCTACATTGTCAGGGGAAATTTTTATTTTTATTATTATTATTTTGTCTTTTAGATCTGGTATCAGTTTGAAAGCTGTGTAGATATAGTTTCTCAGCTGACTTAGCTAGCATCCAACATCAGATTATACAGCCATCATTTATTTAATTTAACATATTGCTGATGTCAAGTGAAAAACCTCATATCTCCAATCTACGCGGCCATCTTTTAACATAATTGCTAATGTTGGGTGAAAAACCTCATACCTCCAATCTGTGCAGCCATCTTTTAACATTATTGCTAATGATGGGTGAAAAACCTTGTATCTGTAATTTTCGATGTTTTGACTTGATTTGATAGTTGAGTACGTTATGACCAAGGTGTATGGCCATAAGGACAATGAACCCCAGAGCACAGCGCAGGAAATGAGGGACTGTATAAAACGGAACCCCAGAGCACGGCGCAGGAAATGAGGGACTGTATAAAACGGAACCCCAGAGCACGGCGCAGGAAATGAGGGACTGTATAAAACGGAACCCCAGAGCACGGCGCAGGAAATGAGGGACTGTATAAAACGGAACCCCAGAGCACGGTGCAGGAAATGAGGGACTGTTTAATACTGAACCCCAAGCCCTGTTTTACACAACTATCACTACTGAGGTGATAGTTGTGTACCGTATGCATACTGCACCTGTGTATACTGTATACTTACTTACTCATAGTATATATTTAGATGAGTGTCTATTTTTTTGTATCCACTTTTTCTCCTCTTTCTATTTTTCTCCCATCCCAATTCCACTGTGCCAATTCTTCCCTCCCCTGTCTTGAACGTTGCTCGCATATGCCCCCCACTGGCCGGTTGTAGGGAGGATAGAAGCCTTGCATCACATGTCCCCTCCGATACACGAGGAGGCAGCCTGTCACATCTTTTCACCTGCCAGCGCGGACTCTCATTGGCTAGGTGTAACGTGTGGGAGGCTCACACTACCCCCGCCATTTCCTGTCTCTGCTGTGCAGGCGTCCCCAACCGACCTGTAGGAGTCGCTGTCCACAACGTCCAGATTACCACCCATCGACTTCCACCCGCTAACTCTGCCAATTGAGTTAGTATGACGGCTGGCCCAAGCCGGAGGCAACGCCGACAGCCGGAGTCGAACCCGGTGTCTCTTGCGTTGGTGACAAGCGCAATGTCCGTTGCGCCACCCAGCCGCCCAGATGATAGTGTCTATTGTAACTATTTATTGTAGGCTTGGGCGGTATGACTTTTTTCATACCGTTATACTCTGATTACCTAATACCCCGGTATACGGTGTATGACGGTATGACTCTCATTACCATCAGCGGGGGGGGGGGGGGGGGGGGGGTGGCACTGGCAACCCGTGTTACCAAGTAAACAAATCACGGAGATGGCCAGTTCGCCCACAGCATCTAGTGCTAACGTTAAGCTCTCAGAATGGTAGCAGTCCTCCCGCAGCATCTAGTGCTAGTAACGTTAAGCTCTCAGAATGGTAGCAGTCCTCCCGCAGCATCTAGTGCTAGTAACGTTAAGCTCTCAGAATGGTAGCAGTCCTCCCGCAGCATCTAGTGCTAACGTTAAGCTCTCAGAATGGTAGCAGTTAGCCCGCAGCTCTAGTGCTAGTAACGTTAAGCTCTCAGAATGGTAGCAGTTAGTCCGCAGCTCTAGTGCTAGTAACGTTAAGCTCTCAGAATGGTAGCAGTTAGCCCGCAGCTCTAGTGCTAGTGACGTTAAGCTCTCAGAATGGTAGCAGTTAGCCCGCAGCATCTAGTGCTAGTAACGTTAAGCTCTCAGAATGGTAGCAGCTCGCCCGCAGCATGCTAGTGCTAACGTTAAGCTCTCAGAATGGTAGCAGCTCGCCCGCAGCATGCTAGTGCTAACGTTAAGCTCTCAGAATGGTAGCAGCTCGCCCGCAGCATCCTACACACAACAACAACACACACTCGTTACCACAACGCTTTACGGTATTTTCACAGCACTGTCGCAACATTACCGTAAAGCGTGAACACCGTTGTGATCATACACAACACTACAGTTAGCTCTCAGAATAGCCAGTTAGCCCGCAGCACCAGCAACGGTAAGCGTGTCTCATTTAATTTCACTCACTGAAGCGGGGTTCCCCCTCCTCCTGTGTGTAGAAGACAACCAGCTCTGCATGGCTCGCCCCACTAATGAGGACTAGTCTCGCCCTCTGCTGGCGCGTGTGTGCACTACAACAAAACTCCGTTTAGACGGTATTGATTTTCAATACCGTCTGTATTTCGAAATACCCCGGTATACCTTAATACCGTCATACCGCCCAAGCCTAATTTATTGTAATGAAAATATAACTGATAGGGCATATAGACCCTCATCTGCACCTTGATTTACACTGCCAACCTCATGCGTATACTCAGTTAATTATATTGTTATATTGTTTACACTGCCAATTTTAACTTTTTTACTGTACTATAATTTTATTACCTGTATTATGTCTCCTACTATTACCATGTAGCCTACTTGTACCTCCCTTCCCCCCTCCCCCATGCTGCTATGTCTGAAATTCCCCAAGGGGATCTCTCTCTCTCTCTCTCTCTCTCTCTCTCTCCAATCAATACTTTAGAAGGTAACCTTTCCTCTTCAAATATTAGCAGAACTGACAAACTGTCAAATTTTTCTCCGTAACGAGTGGTTTTCAGGCGCTTTACCTCACTTATTTTAGCTCCCTTCAAGTTATCTTTAAGATGCTCTATTGAAGGCGGCTAAGTGGCGCAGTGGGCAAGGCGCTCACCACTAACGCAGGAGATGCTGGGTTCGAGCCCAGCTCTCGGCGTTGCTTCCGGCTTGGCTGGTCGTTCATACTAATACAATTGGCAGTATTAGGGGGTGGGAAAGCCGGTGGGTGGGGATCGGACGTTGTGGACAGCGACTCCTACAGGTCGGTTCGTGCGCCTGTACAGCAGAATCAGGAAGTATCGGGGGCAGCATGAGCCTCCCACGCGTTACTCCTCACCACTGAGAGATCGCAGGTAAAAAAATGCGACGGCTGCCTCCTCGTGTACCGGAGGGGACACGTGATGCAAGGCTTCGTCCACATTGCAGCCGACCAGTGGGAGGCATAGTCTAGCAACGTTCGAGACAGGGGAGGGTAGAATTGTATAATACGAAATTGGGGATGGGAGATAAATAGAAAATGGGGAGAAAAAAGTAGATAAAAAAAAGATGCTCTATTGACACATCTATAGGAATTGCAGATATCACACCTTGAACCATCTTTTTATCGTTAATCAAAGTTGCTTGTACCTTTTCGCTCTCTTTATAGCTGTAGTAAGAGACGAATCGGATTCCACTCACCAAACGAAGCACCTTCATAGTACTGCTTGTACCGACAGTACTGCTTCATAGATGTAGCAGTACTGTCTATCTGTATGTCATGTATGTCATATATGTTATGATGAATTGAAAATGGGGGACCCTGATGTAAACAAGACGAAAGTCTTTCTCTGGTCTGCATCCCCTTAACAATTGTATGTATTGAGCTGTACTGTACTGTACCCATTCTGCAATCTGTTAATAAACTTTTCAATCAATCAATCAATCAAGCAGTTTCAGAATTACTTTATTCTCTTCCTTTTGATCTTTCATCTGTTTAATGTTTACTATCTCATCCGATTCAGAATGTGAACTGAGTTCATCATACTGCTTCCTACTTTTATGTTTAGCTTTCCTACTCATCGGACTTTCAAATTCCCCGCCACCTACTTCCATTCCTGCCTCATCCTCACTTCCTGGTTTGTTCCTACCACCTGTCATCTCACGTCCACTCACAGTCCGGTACGCAGCCATCCTGCCGACCGAGTCCGGGATGCGTCTATACTTTCCGCAACGGAGCTCGGTTTCCGGGTTCCTCTGATTGGCCGCGACCCCCACGTGACCCGCGCTAGCACGCCCCCTTATCCGCCGCTGCCGCTACAGCTCGCCGCTGTGTTGACGCGCGCGCGGCAGATGCTGCACTTAGCGCTGACTGATAAAGTAAACATTACAGTTCTACTTTATAAAATGCTAATTGTAAATATGTTTAAGTCCACTCCACATTACAGTTGATGCGTGATGCTGCTGAGGCGGTTGTTTCTTGACTGGCGTTGCATAAGATTTACATTTAGGGGAGCTCCAGTAGCTCACCGCGTATCTCGGCGCTATTTCGGCGTCGGGGACAACCGTGCGCGTCACGGATCTGGGGTACACGAGTTCGACTCCCGGACTCGCCGTATTTTCTCAGTGTCTTCCCCTGATCTATATCCCATTCAACCTGTTTCTGTCGGTCATGCTTGACCAGAAAAAGCGATAAACGCTAAAAAATGAAGTTAAAAAAAAAAGATTTACATTTAGTCAGCTAGCTGATAACTGCATAAGCAGCATATTAAGATGACTGCGTTTCTTGACTCAGAGTGGCGGGCGCGACAATAGCGTTTCTTGACTCAGGCGTCTATGCCAAATACAGCTGATAACTGCATAAGCAGCATATTAAGATGACGTGACAATATTATTAAACAAGAGAGCTCTGTCATTGAAGTGGGTGGTGTTACCAACAGCGCGTTTCTTGACTCAGGAAGCGAGCGTACAGCTGATAACTGCATAAGCAGCATATTAACACTTTGACTGCCATGAAACGTGTTTTGACGTCATTGCGGGCCATGCTCAAGTTGCCGGAGGACGCTGTACAGCGTCCTTATATCAATATTTCAAAAATCTGCGATCGGATTCATATGTCCCCTCCGCTGGCCTGAGATCCACCAGCAGGACCCACTGAGCTCTCTGGCGGTTCAGGAGCGCCATCTGGTGGCCGATCGGCGCAATCGCTTTAACAGGAAGTGGCATAGAGGTTGTGCTAGACGTCCGTAGTACTTCCGGGTGCTCGCTATAGGTCCCGGGACTCTGGCTCGTCACGCTACACAGTGATCGATTGCCAATAACTCGATAAACAACATGATTTGGACGTATATACCATTATACAAGCTGGAGATGGACCGGGTAAATTTACATCCCATAATGATAAGATTTCAACTCTACGATGATCGCCCAACGGCGCGCGGAGACTGGGGTGAGTTTCAGCATGTAACGTTACCGTCTTCGATACTAACTTATCAACATTTGACCCACATTAGATGATTGGTATAACGCTGCCCACGGAATTATAAACGCCCCCTAGCCCATCCGGTCAACATCAGATGACGTGTAGTAACTTCTAGAAGTACGTCTAGTTGGAATTTTTTATATCGCGCTGATTGCCATAAAACTGTATTGCATCATCAATATAATGCATTTGGGGCTATATATCACGTTCTGGAGAAAGCTGCAGAAAGAGATGAAAACATACTTATACATTAGACCATACTTTACTATGAATATGTGAATGAAAAAGTTTAACGTTGCTACACAATGAACAATACATATAGGACTTTGAATGGGCCCTAATAATGGCAATGTAGCAATAGAATTTAAAAAGTTATAGCCCTGCAAAGAAGGGGTACTTCTCCATAGACAAATAGAGCTGGCAATCTATGGTATATCATGAATTTAACCCAAGGCAACCAAAGTGTTAAGATGACGCGACAATATTATTATTTTTTTTGATATTTTTTTTTTATTATTACTTACATGAAAACAAGACAACACAATAACCACAATAACAATACACAGAACTTCACAGGGAGATAACAGAAACAATAATAATACAGAAATAACAAATTATAGGGCGGCTAGGTGGTGTAGTGGGCAAGGCACTCGCCACCAATGTGGAGACGCTGGGTTCGCGTGTTCGAATCCAGCTCTCCACATTGTTTTCAGTTTGGCTGGTCGTCCGTACTAATACAATTGGCAGTATTAGAGGGTGGGAAACTGATGGGTGGGGATCGGGCGTTGTGGACAGCGACTCCTACAGGTCGGTTGGTGCGCCTGCGCAGTAGAATCAGGAAGTGTCGGGGGCAGCGTGAGCCTCCCACGCGTTACTCCTCGCCACTGAGAGATCGAGCTGCGCAGGTGAAAAGATGCGACTGCGGTTACCTCAAGTACCGGAGGGGACTTGTGCTATGTATGACTTAGTCCACATTGCAGCCGGCTTGTGGGAGGCAAGAAACAGCGTTCGTGACAGGTGAGGGTTGAATTGGATGATACGAAATTGGTATGGGAGAAAATATAGAAAAAATGGGAGAAAAAGTGGATAAAAAAAAAAAAATAACAAATTATAAAAAAATAAAAAAAACAGAGTACAACATTTTAAATTTAAAGGGGTACTATCTCATAAATGGCCTTTCCCAGTATTCAGCACAGTTTCCCGGCCGTGTGGCCCTATATTAATAAAACTTATGTCTCTAATTCTCATAAAGGCGTATTCTTCCAATTCCCCTCACAACATTCACCCTCACCGAACTGAGTCATCTCAAAATGTGCATATCAGTGATGTCAGAGATTTCCCAGCTGCATCACAATGTGGCAGTTGCCACCGGGCCACACAGTGGTTGGAGCCCAGCCTCAAAACGGCTTAAGGTCTTGAGGTAGAAAAACGCTGCTTTTGAGTACCCGAATAGAAATACAAAACAATGAACCTTCTTGAAAAATAAAAACCTACAGAGGTGTTCCATAGACTCACAGGAACCTTGTAAAAGTGCCCAAATAGTGAAGAAATAGCAAAATAGCTCCCCCCCAATAAAATCCCCCCAGTTAAAGTCAAGAGGACAACACAAAAGACAAGACAGACAAGACATTTCCTCCTCCCCCTCCCACGAGACCGCCGGACTCCCCCGGACAAGCACCCCAACCCCGCTCAGCCGCACACGGCGGTTCTGACCTTTTCAGCTGCTGCGACCCACAGTTCAATCCCAGCCTGCCCCACCCCAATCACCCGCGCCGTGGATATCTCAAGATAAATCACATCCATCAGTGTTAGGGACCAGTTAATCACTGTGAGCTTCTCAGGCTCCTTCCATCTCAATGCTATCAGCTTCTTCGCTGCTGTGACGCCTGCTAGGATAACCCTTTTTTGTTGTACGGACGTGGGTAGTGTTGTTATATCGTTCAGGAGTAGTGTAACAGCTGTGAATGGGATTGTTAAGCCACATAGATCTGAAAGTTTGTCCGTTATTGACCTCCAGAAGCGGGCTACTGGTGGGCAATCCCAATACATATGCATATAAGTGCCAGTGGCCCTTTGAGAGCACAAAGTGCGACGCGACAATATTATTAAACAAGAGAGCTCTGTCATTGAAGTGGGTGGTGTTACCAACAGCGCGTTTCTTGACTCAGAGTGGCGCGTTTCTTGACTCAGGAAGCGAGCGTCAAAGCCGCGGCAGCGTTGGATAAGGGGGCGTGCTAGCGCGGGTCACGTGGGGGTCGCAGCCAATCAGAGGAACCCGGAAACCGAGCTCCGTTGCGGAAAGTATAGGTCCGGCGTGCGTCTATGCTTTAGGCAAGTGGCTTGTCCTTCCGCGTTCCCGTTTTGCGCTCTGATTGGCCACGCACGTTTCTGGTCATGTGACATAATAATACATACAAATGTGAATTACAAAGTAGTAGTGTGAAGTATCCCTTTTAGGTTATTTCATTAACATGTAAATGTCTATTTACATTTTTTATTGATTATATTGAAAGTGAATAGACACACACACAGAGTTTGCTTGACATTATGTTGTCTAAGTGCTGCAGACAATAGAAGAGTGTTTTTGTGTCTGTCCTGTAGGTGGCGATAAAACACATCGCCAAGGAGGGAGTCACCTACACCCAGGTGAGGCTCAGTGACTCAAGGATGTGTGAGGTCCGCCTGAAGGTGCAGCTCCTGCTGAGGGTGTCAGGGGAGCCGGGACAGAGTGGGGAGCCGGGACAGAGTGGGGAGCCGTGGCCCTGTTGGACTGGTACAACCTGGAGGAGGTGCTGCTAGTCCTGGAGAGACCCGTCCCATGTACCGACCTCTTCGATTACATGAAGGATAGAGGAGAGACGCTGCCGCAGCTCCAAGCCATGGTAGGTGGTTTGTGTTGTGTGTGTTTGTGTATGGGTGTGTGTGTGTAAGTGTGTGTATATAATATATATATTTCATCAACATTCACTCTCTCTATATTTCATCAACATTCTCTCTCTATATATTTCATCAACATTATCTCGCTCTATTATTTCATCAACATTATCTCTCTCTATATATTTCATCAACATTATCTCTCTCTATATATTTCATCAACATTCTCTCTATATATTTCATCAGCATTATCTCTATATATATTTCATCAACATTATCTCTATATATTTCATCAACATTCTCTCTCTCCATATATTTCATCAACATTCTCTCTCTCTCTATATATTTCATCAACATTATCTCTATATATATTTCATCAACATTATCTCTCTATATATTTCATCAACATTATCTCTATATATATTTCATCAACATTATCTCTCTATATATTTCATCAACATTATCTCTATATTTCATCAACATTCTCTATATATATTTCATCAACATTATCTCTCTCTATATATTTCATCAACATTATCTCTCTCTATATATTTCATCAACATTATCTCTCTATATATATATTTCAGCAACATTATCTCTCTCTATATATATATATCTCATCAACATTATCTCTCTCTATATATATATATTTCATCAACATTATCTCTCTCTCTATATATATCTATATATTTCATCAACATTATCTCTCTCTCTGTGTTCCAGGTCTTCATGGCAGCTGGTTGAGGCTGTAATAGAGGTCCACTCTAGAGGAGTTCTGCACCGGGACATTAAACTGGAGAACATCCTGGTGGAAACCGGTTCTGACGTCCCGCGCCTCAGGCTCATAGCTCATAGCTTTGGCTGTGCCTGCAAACTGCATGATGGACTGTACGAGGAGTTTGAAGGTATGCTGTTCTGTTCTTATCCTTCACTACCCATCCCACCCATTCTCTCCATATCGTTATTTCTCTCTCTGTTTCTCTCCATATCATTCTTTCTTTCTCTCTCTCCGTTTCTCTCCATATCATTCTCTCTCTCTTCATATTGTTTTCTCTCCCAGTCTCTCTTCAGGAACCCATTTTCCTCCAGAGTGTTTGATCAATGCAGCCTACACTGCAGTGGGGCTCACTGTGTGGCAGTTGGGAGTGGTGCTGTACTGCATGGTGCATGGTGACCTCCCCTTCAGCGGCGACCACGAGATCATCGACTTTGAGCCCTACATTGAGGACACGCTATCCCCTCATTCATTGTGGAACATCTTTATTTTAGGCTTCCTGTTCTCGTGCTGTTGACTGGGCTGTTAACCTGCTCTTAGTGCTGCTTTGTTGCTTGCTATGTTGCTAATACTGGAATTTGTGAAAACATTACTGGAGCACTTAAGCACTTATAGTTGCTCTGGATACGAGCTTAACATGTAAATGTACATGCAGACATACAGTATTACACACAGCACGGATTTTCACCAATATCTCCCCCTCTCTCTCGCGCGCGCGCTCGCCCTCCAGGATGCAAGGATATGTTGGAGAGCTGTCTCTCCAAACACCCTGCAGGACGACCCTCCCTAGAGGAGATGTTGCTCCAGCTGTGATCCAGTACCTGTATGGTGAATTGAATTGAAAACTTTATTAACAGATTGCAGAATGGGTACAGTACAGCTCAATACATACAATTTCATCTTGTTTACATCGGGGTCCCCCATTTTCAAATCATCATAACATATATGACATACATGACATACAGATAGACAGTACTGCTACATCTATACATTTATGACATACCAGACTTGCAAATACAGTACTGTTTGTGATAGTGATACAAAAAGAGTCCAGAAAAGAGAGTATATACATTTGACATAGAAACTGTACATTGGAGGTTGGGTAGGTGGGGGGGGGGGGTTGGGTAGGAGGGGTGGGTGGGGGACATACACTGTACAAACAAAACTGTACATTGGAATATTGACAACCATACTTGGTCATTTACTGTACATTGAGGGGGTTGTGTTAGGACATTTACAGGGGCCAGTTTCGAATTGCAGTCTTCCGTAGGTGTTCTTTGAGAGTGGTTTTGAAAGTGGGTAGTGATTCACATTCCTTTACAGCTTTGGGTAGGGCGTTCCACATTGATGTGGCATAATTGCGAAACGTGTTTAGTCCCTTGTTTGAGCCGAATCTGGGTTTATGAATCTGGTGATGACTCTCCCCCCCCTGGTTCATGTTCCTGAGGGCCCACCACCAGAGAGCCACCACCAGTGGGCTGGGTGTCAGCGCCTCCACCTCTTACCCCACCCCCTGGAGGGGGGTACGGACACTGGGCGTCAGAGCCTCCCCCTCTCACCCCACCCCCTGGAGGGGGGTACGGACACTGGGCGTCAGAGCCTCCACCTCTTACCCCACCCCCTGGAGGGGGGTACGGACACTGGGCGTCAGAGCCTCCCCCTCTCACCTCACCCCCTGGAGGGGGGTACGGACACTGGGCGTCAGAGCCTCCCCCTCTTACCCCACCCCCTGGAGGGGGGTACGGACACTGGGCGTCAGAGCCTCCCCCTCTCACCCCACCCCCTGGAGGGGGGTACGGACACTGGGCGTCAGAGCCTCCCCCTCTTACCCCACCCCCTGGAGGGGGGTACGGACACTGGGCGTCAGAGCCTCCCCCTCACCCCCCCCCCCTGGAGGGGGGTATGGATGCTCTGCGACAGCGCCTCCCCCTCTTACCCACCCCCTGGAGGGGGGTATGGACTCTGGGCGACAGCGCCTCCCCCTCTTACCCCATGGACGCTGGGTGTCAAAAAAGAAGATTGCCAGTGTATATAACCTTGAATGTTTGTGTCACTACACTGTTTTTGCTACTATCTCGTTTGTTTTGCAAAACGTCAGTGAGGTAGCCTGCTAATAGAGGCACTTCCTCCTCTTCCGTTCTGCTTTAAAGGAAAACTCCAACATTTGGGGAAATTAGCTTATTTAAGATCTTCCCTAGAGTTAGACAAAAAGATACATTTTTCGTCTCTCTGCATGCATTGGGCTTAGGGAACGCCTGGACCGTTAGCCTAGCTTAGCTTCATCACTGGAAGTGGGGCAGACATCTAGCCTAGTTCACTACAGTCAGGACATATACTCCAAATACAATCAAAATACAACTCCCAAACGTTCCTGTAAACATGTTGTGACCTGTGTATTTACCACATCTCCCAGTCACACGAGTCTCCAAGTCACACACATCTCCCAGTCTCACAAGTCTCCCAGTCACACAAGTCTCCAAGTCACACAAGTCTCCAAGTCACACAGGTCTCCCAGTCACAAGTCTTCAAGTCACACGAGTCTCCCAGTCACACAAGTCATGAGTCTCCCAGTCACACAAGTGACTTGGAGACTTGTGTGACTGGGAGATTTGTGTGACTGGGAGACTTGTGTGACTGGGAGACTTGTGTGACTGGGAGACTCGTGTGACTGGGAGACTCGTGTGACTGGGAGACTCGTGTGACTGGGAGACTTGTGTGACTGGGAGACTTGTGTGACTGGGAGACTCGTGTGACTTGGAGACTTGTGTGACTGGGAGACTTGTGTGACTGGGAGACTCGTGACTGGGAGACTTGACTTGGAGACTCGTGTCACTTTCAGAACAAATCACAGCACTGAAACTGCCCTTACTAAAATAGTTAGCGACCTCAGGCTAAACTCTGATGCTGGCAAAGTCTCAATTTTTGTCCTATTGGACCTTAGTGCAGCGTTCGATACGATTGACCATAATATCCTGATCAGTCGTCGTGAAAGACTGGTTGGTTTTTCCGGTCATGTACTAAATTGGCTCATAACATACATTAAGGGGAGAAAGTTCTATGTTAAGCTTGGAGACAATATATCCGAGAAACATGACAGCAACTTTGGAGTTGCACAAGGAAGCTGCCTTGGTCCATTACTCTTCTCGCTATATATGCTGCCCCTCGGGGACATCATTCGAGACCACAATGTATGCTTCCATAGTTATGCTGATGATACACAACTATATATCTCTGCAGAACCAAATAACACTACAGCCATACAGTCCATTACAAACTGTCTTTTAGCAATAAATAAGTGGATGAACAATAACTTCCTAAAATTAAACGAAAGCAAGACCGAAATCCTATTGATCGGCCCAAAAGCGAAAAGGGAAGTGCTGTGTGAAAACGTGGGGAGTCTGTCATCCTATGTAAAGACTGAGGTTACAAGCCTAGCAGTGGAGGTTTCTCTATGACAACACGTGAAACACAAATTCACTCATAATTCATAATTATTATTAATTTACATATACCTATATATAAAAAAAAAAAAAACTATATATATATATATTTTTTTTTAAATTATTATTATTATTATTTTTTTATTATAAATGTTTTCCTCTGTAAAAAAAATGCCAGTGATTTTTTTTTTTTCAAAAATGGCCAAAATGTACAGCTCTGAGCAGGCCTGCACTGCAGTATTGCCTGCAGTAATTATTCGTGAAGAAAACTTCACAGGTGTGACCCATTGTTAAATAAATAATAAATAACAGCGAATCAAAATAGGCTATTAACTTCATCTAAGCACGGTCTGTGCAGTTAAACTCTTGCCATTGAATGGAGGATTGATTGATTGACAGCCCTTGACATCCAATACACGGAGGTTGAATATGATTGGCAGCCTTGCAAATCCAATCAGAGATTTCTGCATTGCAAAGTCAAAATGGGTCCAGCTGCATGTGAGGAGGATAGGTTTAGCTCGGGCCAATCTCAAGTTTCTCAAGTTTCTTTATTAGTTGTCATACAGAAGTACAGAATACTTTTATACAAAATGTAACATAAAGAAGCATTTTGTATAAAAGTATTCTGTACTTCTGTATGACAAATAATAAAGAAACTTGAGAAACTTGAGATTGGCCCGAGCTAAACCTATCCTCCTCACATGCAGCTGGACCCATTTTGACTATGTGAAAGTTGAGACTATGAGAAAGTTGTTGTTTAGTAGTTAGTAAGCTGTACAGCTATAACAAGTCAGGCTAAATTAAACTTTGCACCAACATTAGGACCGAAGTATAAACCAGCAACTGAGCAACATGAAGAAGTGGATTTATGCATCTGGATCAGAAAAAACGTAAGTAGGCTACAGTGCTTGTATGCTAACAGTAGCTAGGCAGCTTAGCCTACATCACAATGATAATCACCAAGCTAACTTACTGTACACACTGTAGGGCTGGGCAATTAATCGAAACAGAATCGCGATATCGATTCATAGACCTATGCAATCTAATTTCTAAGTTATGACTATTTTCTTTTATTAAAAAAAAACGTTTTTTTTTTTTTTTTTTTTTTTTTTTATCTGGGTTGAACATGATTTGTGGAACTCCCTCTGGTGTTGTGGTCGTGGTATTCACTGACCTTTGGGAAGTATTTCGACATGCACATGGGTATCTTAGTGGTGTAGTGTATCTTGTAGACCAGGCCCATTGCAAGTTGCTGTACTCTGTCGTCTACTCTAAGCCATCCTAGGTTATCAAAGTGGACAGGGGTGAGGTGGGTTTTAGGAGTAAGGTCAAGCAGTAGTCTGACCAGTTTGTTTTGTGATGTTTGTAATCTTGTTTTTAGTGCCTTTGAGGTGCTTTGGTACCATGAGGTGCAAGCATAGTCGTAGTACCCTTGAATGAGTGCTCCTGTTAGAGTCTTCAAGGTATTCTTGTTTACCAGAGAGGAGATCCGGTACAGGAATCTAGTTCGTTGGTTGACTTCGTTTTATTACATTGGATCCCATTTTGTCACAGGAAAGATTTGCCTCTATAGGATGGAACCCAGGTAGGTAATTTCATCTTTCCTTTTAAGATAAGATAAGATATTCCTTTATTGATCCCCTTGGGGAAATTCAGGCATCATAGCAGCATGGGGGAAGGGGGGGGGGGGTACAGGTAGTGAAAACAACACAAGCAGTGTAAACAAATAGGTCAATATAATTTACTATCTAACTAACTGAAATATACATTATTCATTATTCACAGTATCCACATAAGGTGCAGTATGCATAAGGTAGTGTTATTGTCCTACTTGGGTTCCTATTAGTTCTAGGTCGATGTCTGGCAGCAGTCGCTGCCCACTGTTGTGGAGCCTGATGGCCACTGGTATGAAGGACTGTCCGAGGCGGTTAGTTGAGTGTCGGGGGGGTATGAGTATGTGGCTTCCTTGTCACCTTCACCTAATTATGTTTTGATCTGGTCAGGTGCGCTGTCACCTAAAATGTTTTGATCTGATCAGGTGCACTGTCACCTAATATGATTTCATCTGGTCAGGTGCGCTGTCACCTAATATGTTTTCATCTGGTCAAGTCCGCTGTCACCTAATGTTAATATGTTTTCATCTGTGTCCACTGACACACAGTGGGGGATGTTTTAAAAATATTATTTAATATATAATATAATATAATAATTTGTGCTTCACCTAAAAATTTGGTCAGCAGCCTCCACTGAAGCCTAGGTGTCATCTTGGACTCAGACCTGACATTTAAGTCTCATATTAATAAGGCCATGAAAACGTCATTCTTTCACCTAAGAAACATAGCGAAAATAAGACCTTTCGTAAATAAAAAGGATGCAGAGACACTGATTCATCTCAAGCCGGCTTGACTATTGTAATGCACTGTTCACTGGTCTTCCCAAAGCAACCATTGGGAAGCTTCAGCTTATCCAAAACTCTGCAGCTCGATTACTAACTCGTACAAAGAGAAGAGAACATATCACTCCAGTCCTAGCCACTCTGGCTGCCAATAACTCATAGAATTGATTTTAAGGTCCTTTTGCTGACATATAAAGCTCTTAATGAGCAAGGCCCAAAATACATAGCAAATTCCCTAGTTAGTTATCTGCCCTCAAGAACGCTACAGTCATCCACTACAGAGGATCGGAAGTATGGCATTTGCCAACTATGCCCCAAAACTATGGAACACACTACCAACACTAGGAACGCCAGCCAGCTCCATACACATTTTTAAAGGAAAATTAAAAACGTACCTATACAGTATAGCTTACAAATAGTGTACCATGCCTTAGGGAAAGAGAGTATCTTATTGAAATGTTTTTATTATTATGTTTTTATTTAATTTTTTATTTTATGTATTGATCTTTTACTGAAATGTTATTTTACTGTGCTTTGCCTATTGCCGTACTTTTATTACTGTTGTCTTATTAATGTGATGCTTTATATATGCGTATGTTTGTGTACAGCACTTTGAGCTGCATGACACGTATGAAAGGTGCTTTATAAATAAATACTTACTTACTTGGAGACTCGTGTCACTTGGAGACTTGTGTGACTGGGAGACTTGTGTGACTTGTAGACTTGTGTGACTGGGAGACTCGTGTCACTTGGAGACTTGTGTGACTGGGAGACTCATGTGACTGGGAGACTCGTGTGACTGGGAGACTCGTGTGACTGGGAGACTTGTGTGACTGGGAGACTCATGTGACTTGGAGACTTGTGTTACTGTTCCTAATTTATGCAAATGACATGTCGTCAACTTGTGACTGCAACTTGTTCCTGTTTAACTATTTGGCCCAAATGCTAAGTGCCATATTTGGTGGAAATAAGGCACCGCTTATCACCTGGTCAATACCATCCCTACAGTGAGGCGTGGTGGTGGCAAAAAATCCTAAAAAAACGTTTTCACTTTGTCATTATTGGGTATTGTGTGTAGAATTTGAGAAAAAAATATTTGATCCATTTTGGAATACGGCTGTAACATAACAAAATGTGGAAAAAGTGAAGGGAATACTTTCCGGATGCGCTGTAATATTGTCTGGAAAAAAGTTTGGTCCTTACCACAAAAGTTACTTCTAACAAATAAGGTAAAACGTTTAATTTAAGTTGATCCATAGATTCTATCCAGTAAGTAAGAGTGATATAGAAGTAAATGGCTCTTTCTGTTAAATACATTCTGAACCTGGCTCTGGTCTTGTAAATTTATATTATGAACTGTGGAAAGATGTCTTGTGTAAGATGCACATCTTTTGTAAGATGTAATTTTATAGTTGACATTTTCTTTAGTACTTTGTACTATAGAAATATGATATTTGGTTGCTATGATTATAGTGACAAACATAATAATGCATTTTTGCTTATTAATACAATTTTACTTCTCGTCAAATGTAAATTTACCAACAGAATAATTTGTATTTATGAAGGAAATGGAACAATACACGTCAATGATTTCTCCCTCACAAAACCAAAACGCAATAAAAATATACAATTTTGTTTTATAAGTTTTAAGTGAACTTAAACTCACGTCTTTACCGTACTTTTCGCACTATAAGCCGCACCTGACCATAAACCGCAGCAGCTAAATTGAATTATGTGTACATATATAAGCCGCACTGGACTATAAGCCGCATGTGTTTTAATGTTTAATTACCATATGTAAGGAGTGGAGCCTGCGGCTTAATTTGACTCAACGCGGGAAACCTCACCCGGCCCGGACACCGAAAGGATTGACAGATTGATTGCTCTTTCTCGATTCTGTGAGTGGTGGTGCATGGCCGTTCTTATATTGAGCTTTAAGTTCCCACCTCTACAGAGAATGACTCCCATTGGGACACAATACTGTCGGACAAATAACATTAACTAATTTACAAGTTGTATTAAGTTTAGCAAATAAGGGATCAGATAAATAACATTTCAATGCAGTAAAAAAAGCAATATTTCGATTTTCGTGTTTTGTCCACATATAAGCCGCAGGGTAGAAAAATTGGGAAAAAAGCCGCGGCTTATAGTCCGAAAAGTACGGTATTTCTATATTTTTATTATTATTTTACATTAGATTAGTTTAGTCTTTGTTGTCTTTATCAGTTTGACACTGCTTAAAATGTATTTGACAAAACAAAGATTTAATTGACAAAGTACATGGTTGTTTATCCAGTGTTTGCTCATCCAGTTTTGATGGTTTTCTAATTTGATGTTGGATTCGCTTGCGGTTCACACTGAAATTAGACCAGACACCGGCCAAATCTGTTCAAGGGCGCCAAAAGGAAACTGGCTGCCAATTCCATGTGCGGTGTGCCAGGCCTGCCAATCACAGCACGATATTGGCGGCCACGGCACACACTCCTACGCAGAGAGTTGGATGACGTTCCACTGTCAAAGCAAACTCTCCCCCTTTCAGTGTCCCGTCATTCTTGTATCCCTTTTGACATTTTCTTCACGTTTCTTAGCATGCTTCAGGAGAGGAAATCTTCAACTGTCTTGACTTTACGTAAATTTGACCACTATGAGTAGCATAGATGTTTAGCAAGGGGATTGGGTTTCTTCATTTAGCACTTATCCTTATCACTAGGGCACAAGTATCTTGTGTTTTACTTTTATTATAAATACAGCAACTTCTCTTTTCTTGAAGGGACATTGTAGCGAATCTGCTTCATGAGCTCCCTGGGTATCTATGCACTCACTTCCACCCGACGGGGTCGGTACCGACCCCAAAATGGCATCTGGTCATATATCAATATTTTTTCAGAGTGTTGCAAAATAATTTGCGATTTTAAAATCAAAGGTATTCAAGTATTAACATCACTAACATGTCACAAAAGCATGTAGAATGTATATTATCATCAATACGTTAGTTTAGCAATAGGTTAAAAGTGCCATTAGATAGTTTTAACTTCTCGATTCCATTTCGTCGAGGGCATGCATAGCTGTGGATCAGCGTTGGAATTTTTCCGAACTACACTTTCTGGCAGATTCTGTGGGAGTTCAAAGTTCAGCGTTCTGAATTAATTATATCAATAACTGTTATTATTCGGGATAATAAGCCACAAAAGGTAACGTTTTTGACAAATATTGAAACGCAGTTAGTTTCTCCTCCCTATTGTTAGCATGTAGCAACAATTAGATCTGAAATTAGTTTCAAAATGGTTGCACTGTGGTGAAAAGAAAAAGGTACAGTAAATTACAGCAGATATCATCTGTTCTTATGCACGTCTGGTGATACTAAATCCAAATTGAACTCAGGCATTTTGAAAGATAATATATGTATATATATAAATGTGCGAATTGGCTATAATAAGGTAATTTAAAAGCATCATATTCTATAATAATATTTCAAATAGCATTGGTCCGGATGGGAGAATTCAGTACTGTATCTACAGAACCTTCGGTTTAATCATCTTCCCTTTATTAATTTCCTTTGATTTTTTTTTTTACACATGATCTCAAGAGGGTACTGAACGAGATCAGTGGCAGTTTTTTAAGTTTGGTCATTATTATCATGGTGTTATTCTTTTTTTTTTTAAACTTTATTTTTTTGCGTTTATCGCTTTTCTGGTCAAGCATGACCGACAGTTGTAGGGTGAAACGGGAGAGAGAGCAGGGGGAGACATTCGGCAAATGACGGCGAGTCCGGGAATCGAACTCGGAGTCAACCAGATCCGTGACGCAGCACGGAGTCCCGCGACGCAGCGCGGTAACATGGTGTGCTACTGGAGCACCCATTCATGGTGTTATTCACTGTCAAAGATGCAAAGAAAAATCATAATTCATATTCTCCTTTGTTTCATCAAGCCTAGTAATACACAATATTTCTGACACTGTGAATACATTCCCTGAGGTCCATAGATGTCCCTAGATACCAAGAATATGCTAATGGACCTTGTAGAAGTGGAGCAATATTCCATTTACCTAGGTATATATTTTAGGCGAAAATATTCCACGGGTGGAACAGGTTATGATCTCTATGATTGCACATTTCTAAGTCATTGCACAATAAGCATTTTTGATGTTGCACTAAAAACGGCTACTTGAATACAATATTTTTGGGAACCGTGAACCTTCTTATAGAGGCCTTTCACAGAATGTTTGTGTCGTTCTCTTTCCTCCAACATGGCTGCCTGTAACCATTGGTAACCACTTCCTAAAGAAAATCCCCAATTTCTGTGCAGTGGTATAGAGTAGGTGAAACACTGGAAAAGCACACTATTGTTCTACTGTGACCTATTTACAAGATCCAGTAATAAGACACAAACTGACATTTCTGTTGGTATATTTCTCATCTATCAATATCTCATTAAGAGCACTTTATACTTTAACAGACCACAACAAATCCACATGTCTATTATTTATTCACTTCATAAACAAACACCATAGCATCACATTCCAAAACATTTATTTGACAAATAAATCATTACAGAAGGGTTGGGCAACAAACGAAAAGGTCATTCTTTACCAAAAGAGAAAAAGTACATTTTCAACTGTGGACCGAAATAGGCTATGCACCAAAATATTGTTTTTACAGTACATTAGGCTACAGAAGAGAAGCGACAAACAAAAAGGGTCTATAAGTCATCACTTCTAATATGAACTTGAAGATTGCTTATCTAGTCTAAAACATTTCAAACTGTTTCCCTTTTATACTGTCGTTACATTTGATCAGATTAATACGTACCAAGGCCTAAGACCAAAGGCATTTTATAATGGTTAGTTCAGAGGTAGGCTTAAAAGGAACACGCCAACCTTTTGGGAAATTTGCTTATTTGCCATCTACCCTGGAGTTAGACAAGCAGATACATACCCTTTTCTTCTCTGTGCATGCATTAGGCTTAGGGAACAGCCGCACCGTTAGCCTAGCTTAGCGTCATTCACTGGAAGTAGGTGTGCCAGTGTAGCCCAGTTCCCAACAGTCACGAAATACACCTCAAAAGCCCAGTTTTTCAAAAAGCAACAGGGCTTTTGAGGTGATGAAATCACTGCGCCCAGGCCGCAGTGGTTCTGCAATAAATAGTTCAGAGTATATATCTGCTTAGAAAATGAAAATGTCTAATTCTTTTTATTTTTTCACGTGGTAAATACACAGGTCCCAACATGTTTACAGGAAAGTTTTGAAGTTGTATTTGGAGTGTATTTCGTGACTGTTGGGAACTAGGCTACACTGGCACACCTACTTCAAGTGAATGATGCTAAGCTAGGCTAACGGTACGGCTGTTCCCTAAGCCTAATGCATGCACAGAGAAGAAAAGGGTATCTGCTTGTCTAACTCCAGGGTAGATGGCAAATAAGCTAATTTCCCAAAAAAGTTGACGTGTTCCTTTAAATCCATGTCTGTAAAAGAAACATGCCCTGTAGATCTTACCTTTTTCCGCTGCAGGTTCAGTGTAGTGTGGTTGTTGGTATTCCAATTCAACAGAAAAAGATTAGAGGTAGGGGAGAGCGGGGCACAACCTCACACATTTAGTTTTTTTGCTAAATAATTATTTTAATATTTAAGCTACGAACAATCTTACTTACCCTTAGCTGCCAGAGTTGTACCCTTCCCTTCCTGCTGACTTGTTGTACACAACTTGTAAGTCGCTTTGGTTAAGAGCATCAGCTGAATGACTGTAAATGTCAATGAAATTCCACCAAATGTGGCAGAAGTGAAATGTTACAACTTACCCCATGGATGGGGTTAATTGTAACTGCTAGTATTAGCTCATGGTACCAAAGCACCTCAAAAGGCACTAAAAACAAGATTACAAACATCACAAAACAAACTGGTCAGACTACTGCTTGACCTTACTCCTAGAACCCACAAGATACAAGATACTTTAATGCCACACAACGATGGTTGGTGGTAATTGTTTGCGGTACAGATTGTTAGGCACTGGTTACATCAACATGAAACCTTAAACATCAAAAACGCCCCCCTCCCAATCCCCACAATAAATACATATATACATAGGTACATACAGGACAGTCACGGTAACAGTGTCAGTCAGTGACAGATGCTTGCCCGTCTGTGCAAGGGGGGGGCGGGCCAGGGTGTTCAGTGTTCGGACTGCTGTGGGGAAAAAACAGTTTGTGAAGCGTGTGTGTCTGGTTAGAATGGACCTGTAGCGACCTGAGGGCATGTGCTGGAATAAGTGGTGTGCTGGGTGAGAGGGATCTTTGACTATTTTACAAGAGCGGGTGAGGTGCGTGAGGTGTAGATGGAGTCCAGAGAGGGGGCAGCCAATTATTTTGGAGGCTGTCTTGGTGATGCGTTGGAGTTTGTGTTTGGTGTGTTTATCAGTGGAACCGTACCAGACTGTGATGGATGAGGTGAGGCACCTCACCCCTGCCCACTTTGACAACCTAGGATGGCTTAGAGTACACGACAACTTGCAACAGCAACTTGCAATGGGCCTGGTCTACAAGATACACTACATGCAGGGCCGGTTCTAGGCATAGGCAGTATAGGCAAATGCTAAGGGCGCCACCACCCAGAGGGGGCAACACATTTATTTTATTTTATTTATTACTAATACTACTAGTTATTTTGAAATACTGAAGTCTTATCTATAGTACAGGTCCAACAATCCCATGGAAAATGAGTGTTTTACAATGGTTCATTCATTTGGACGGCGAGTGAGAAATTCTCCAAACAACTTCTTCGTCTTCTTCTCTCCCTTTACCGTATGGAACAGAACAGCCCTCGCGTAATATACCATTAGCTCCAGAAATTCATTGGCTACAAAAACTGTCAATCACTTGTGGTCACTTGTCCGAAACCGACGCTCATTGGTTGTTCGCTGTTCGGCCTTGTAACCCGAGACTGGAAGCACGTAATAGGTTGAGTAGGGTGTCAATCGAACTGCGGCCATTTTAGCTTTCCAACAATGTGTCAAAAATACAGCGTTAGGCCGACCGACGAGGGCGAAGTGATGGACGATAGGCTACATAACCAATAAAAATAAGAAAACTAGTACCAGTCATCATCAGGGAAATTAGGTATATTGACATCCGTTTACCCTGTAATAAAAAAAATGCTATTCCTTTTCAGCTCCTTTATAATTAATTGTTGTAGTAAGCCTTTGGTTTGTTGTTTTACTGTTCATAGTCTCTTACGTGAGTATATATATATATAGTTACATCAGTGTTTTAAAGTGCATATCATTAATGTTAATGCCAAATTAATTTCACCATTATGCTATATTAGTATTGCACTGGTTTACTGCTTTATTGGACAGTGCATGTAAATCTACATTTCATTGTAATAACAATGTTTAATAAAATGTCCATTAATGGAACTCTTGACCTTTCTGCATGAGAAGCTGAGAAATGTACCCAAACATGTGGGTTGCTCTGAGAATCTCTGTGGCTCTTCCTGTTACAGTGGCTGCTGCTGAAAGAAGCTTCTCTAAGCTCAAGCTCACCAAAACGTACCCGAGATCTACTATGGTGCAAGAATGTCTCCGTGGACTTTCCATCATAAGCATAAATCATGTGGTCTCAAAACAGTTGTCTTATGATGACGTCATAGATGACTTTGCTGCAAGAAAGGTTAGGAAAGTAAGACTGTAAGTGAGTAAAGTGAGCTTGATGAGGGGGCTTCTAAGTATGTTACAAGTCGAAGCCTTGTGCGTGTGTGCCTTTTGCGTTTGTGTGCAATTATTTATTTCTTTATTTAACTTTTTTTAAGTTCATTGTAATTATATTTTACCTTACTTTATTTATGGCAGTAGGCTACTGGTTAATATTAAGATAATATATTGTAAATATTTATTATAATAATGCCACTTGTTCACAGTTTTGATGTTAACTGTTTGATTTTGTGAGTTATTTTCAATAAAAGAAAAATGTGAAAACAAAAGGGTGAGTGCATATTATTGGTAGTGAATAAACTGTGATGCAAGGGGGCAACAGATAAAATCCTGCCTAGGGCAGCCAATTGGTCAGAGCCGGCCCTGACTACACGCCCATGTTCAAAATACTTCCCAAAGGTCAGTGAATACCACAACACCAGAGGGAGCTCCACAAATCATGTTAAACCCAGATTCGGCTTCAACAAGGGACTAAACACGTTTAGCAATTATCAATGTGGAACGCCCTACCCACAGCTGTAAAGGAATGTGAATCACTACCCACTTTCAAAAACACTCTCAAAGAGCACCTACGAGAGACTGCAATTCGAAACTGGCCCCTGTAAATGTCCTAACGCAACCCCCTCCAATGTACAATAAATGTCCTATTAAACCCAATAATACACGAGACCCTCTTCTTGGGACAAAGTAAGGTTTCGTCGATAATCCAATGTACAGTTACCCCCCCCCCCCTCCAATGTAGTTTCCCCCCCACCCCCTCCATAAACCCCTCTGCAGCTCTGTCATGCCTCACCACCTGTCTTGATGAGATAAAGGCATGGATGAACAGCAACTTCCTCCAACTAAACAGCAAAAAAACCAAGGCACTTCTCATTGGCACTCCACACCAGGTTGTCTTCACCCATATCCCATCTCACCTTTGACGGCCAGATCATCCCCCTCAGTCACAAATCTGGGGGTTCGGTTTGACCCCCACCTGACCTTCAACATCCACATAAAACACCTCTGCAAGACCTCATTCTATCACCCAAGAAATGTCTCCAAACTCCGTCCCACTTTAACCCTGTCAGACGCAGAGAAGCTTGTCCATGCCTTTGTCTCCTCAAGACTCGACTACTGTAACGGACTCTTCATCGGGATTCCTGGCAAGAGCATCCAAAAGCTGCAAGTCATCCAAAACAGCGCTGCCAGGATCCTGATGAGAGTCCGTAAACATGAGCACATAACCCCCAGCCTGGACTCTTTTAACACATTGAGTGCCAATGACGAGATTAGTCATCTTAACTCGTCATGCGTTGAGTGCCAATGACGAGTTCTCGTTATTTCTTTTATTAACAATATCCATACATTTTTCATCCATCCAGCCTGACGTTATCATTGGGAATGGCTCTGAGCTCGAAAAGGGCAAATACCGCCTCCTATCGTCTCCCGGATGGTAATGCACATCATTGGATTGGATTGGGTGGCCATGTGCATCAGAAAAAAAGTCCGGTCCAGGGTTTTCCCATCTCTGGCAAGCAGTGTTGTGTTACCAGATTGACTGAGGACCCTCAGAGCAGCATCGATTATGTGTTTCGGACTATAACGTTGGATCAATAAACACGATCAATATTTGGAATGGCGATCAGGAATTGGATTAATCTTTTTGCAGAACATCTGATGTGAGGTAAGGACTCTATTTTACCAGTATTTGGTTAATCAGATGTTTTTTTTCATAGCCATCACAACGTGTCTGTGTGTATGTATGAGTATGACGTTAGCACTGACCAGGTCATGGATAATACAACTTTCAGCCCGCTTCTCTAGCGTGCATAAGTACACATATACTATCGATAATCTAGCGTTTATTTAAAAACTATTCATAAATCAGCCGAAAAATTACATGTTGTGTATTCCACTAAAGGGCTATTATCGCGGAATGTCTCTGAAATTACTAGAACTCTCCAAAACTATACTCGTATTCAAAACGGTATAAAACGGAAATGTACCAATGAAAAAACAATACTTTTTTCTTGTGCTGTTGTTTTACATTATCTGTTTATACTATGTTTTATTTGTATTTCATTTTTATTCTGCATTTTATTTTATTATTATTAATAATTATTTTAGGTTTTAACCCTATAGCACTTTGGGATCCTAGTGAACGAAAAGTGCACTACAAATCAAATGTATTATTATTATAAATATATGCACACAGATATAGAAATATGTTCACATATATAAATATACTGAATTGACAAAAGACTGTCAAACATTGACAATTAATTCTTTGGATGGCAGATAAAAATAAAACATGACAGGTCAGCAGATGGAGCAGCCTATCAATATAATTTTTTATTCCTATCTGTTTTTCAAGTTCAGAGAAATAGTTGCTTTTATAACATTGTATAGTATGCTTTGTTGTAACACCATGTTACAACTAACCCCACCATGTTGAGGTTAAGCCTATAGCTATAACACTGGCTGCGAGTTGGTCATGTTTCAAAACTCTGCTATAGGCAACACAATGGTGATTAGAATAATATATGGTTGGATTCTGTGACACTTACAGCAAAAAATAAATAAACTTTCATGCCTTGAAAACACTCAGTCAAGACAATGTGTTAACACATTGGTCGCCAAAATCGCTTTACAGCGTTATTGCCCGCCATGCGTTGAACGGCAAACAACGCTGTACAGCGTTTTTGAGAACAATATTAAATTTTTTCACCATGGCATTCATAATTCATCCACCCAACCTCCGGTGCTGCAGCGGGACCCTGAATGAGACTGCAACGCCTCAATACCGCCGCCTGGTGGATGGTCGGGCGAGTTACACTCTCAAAACCGGATGTTGTCATCGGTGCGTCGAGGAAATTCCTCCGGCAGTCTCATCTCGTTACGGGACTACAGACAAACACTGGCGTGCATATGGATCGCTTCCATAATGCAATAATCTATATGATTTCGGCATTGCGCCATACAAACCGGAAATGGATGTAGGAGATCGGCGTCGAATAATTGGGATCTTTCTCCTCCATTCTCATCGGCGCACGGTAAGAGGCAACTAACGTTATTTTCAACACGATTGTTTATTCATTTCACTGCAAACCATCTGCTCAACATATCAACCCGTTACTGACGATCAAGGAATTATAACGACCCTCCCCCCACCCTCCACGCATGATAAAGCATAATGTATACCAATCATATACATTTGATTTTTTTAATATAGCGTGTATGGGAAAGAAACGCCAATCGATAATCTATTATGCTTCAGGGCCTATAACTACTGTTTTTGGAATTACAGCAGAAAAGATTAAAAACATACGGTACTTATATTCTCGACGCTAGTAACACAACAATGTATGAATGAAAAATATAACGTTCCCACATCCTGAACGATAGATAATCGATGTTGAATGGGCCATAGTAATGTCAATATAGCAATACAATTTAGAAAGTTATAGCCCTGCAAAGAAGGTAAACATCTCCATAGGGTTATAGTGCTGGCAGACTGGCTATATTGATGGATATACCTATGGTGGGGAATGTGTTAATGTGACCATAGGTACAACATGGAAATCATCTTAAGTTAGGACGTGCCCGCTCACCTCTTATCAGTAGTCCAAGTGGCACACAAATCCTTGGTGGATGAGTCAAGTTTTACTTGGAATTATGTTTAAGTAAGTAGTTGATATTAAATGTACTAAAGTAATAGCAGATGTGTAATTGCTTCCTCTCAAATATGCAATGCATATTTTTTATCAAGTGATCACCTTTAGGCATCATGTATACGGTATATAATTATTTAAGGTACAGGTTAGACATGTGTAAAGAAAAGGTAGGATGTTTGCTATGAAATGTAGCATGCAATGAATTTACTTTCCCCTCCTGGAATTAATGTGATGAACAAATGACAAAACTACAAGGTAACAAACTATAACCTTGTCACACGACAATTCATTATGACTCACTAATGTGGAAATCATGTAACACATAATACCAATGTAACAGAAGCATTTCATAAACATACATTGTGCATCAGTCGTGTAAAGAATTTGGAGAACTTACTGTATGCTGTATGGTTAATGTTACTAAAGAAATTAATTATTTGATGAGTCACAGCTATAGGGGAGGTGATCTAATGTTTACATGATGATACTCATGAGATATTGACTAATAAGAAGGAAGCACTGTTTTCACTCGATTTTATTTGAAACTAATGCAACAACTTTTACAAGACAAGCATTTTGTTTACACTAGCTACACTAAGAGTAGTTGATGAAAGAGTAAAAAAACAACAACAACAAATACTGAGCAATATATTTACATAACATGGTGAGAATTTTTCTGTATCTTCTTTTCCATGATGGTGCTGTAAAATGCAGTTTTCTTCACAACAGTGAGTATTCTTGTTCCTTTATCAAAACATCTTGTAATCATTTAAAGAGGAAAGAAAACAAGAAACACTTAAAATTATTAAAGATTCAGTTCAATTGAAAATCATGTTTTTCAATCTCATTGATTCAGATTGTTTTATCGTCACCGAACATGTTGGAACTGTTGTGAAAATGAAAATTAAAGCTCTTTATCCCCCTGGATATCAACAGAATAAAACATTTCAGATATTCAATCTACTTCTTTGAAGAGATTGCATAATCTACTCAGGTTACCGTGATTGGCCCATCAGTCAGTCTGTCAATTGTCAGTATTTGTTAAGGATACCAGCTAGCTAATCCACAAACAAGTAATGAAAATAGTTTGTTCAATAGTTCATTTTAGTGGTTCAAAAACATCCACAGAAACTGTGACAATTAATTTATCACCTGCGGCTGCTAGCACAGGTTATCCAATGTTAATCTCCCATAGCAATCATTTGATCATCATCTGATCAATCATGTAATTTGATTTGTTAACCATTTTAGGTCACCCTCTCTGAGCATAGCCAACTCTCAGTATTTTGAGGGGGCATGGCCTTCTGTTCATTGAAAGGAGATGTCAAGTTAGTATCTTAACTCATTCAGGGCCGAGGATATTCCTCATCCTGTTCTAGCTAGGACACGCTGTTAAAGATAGGAGTGCGTCACATTGTTTGTAGAGCTATATCTATATTCTATATTATTTTAACGGCAACATACAGGTCCGTGACATTGAATAGAATATTAAAATCGAAAAAAAGGAAAAAACGATCCAAAAACGTATATACGTTTTTTGGCCCTTAACTCAATGGAGGCCAAACCCGAGATAAGTCAGGTTAACTCGCCAGCGGTTGGGCGCCAGACCAGAGATTTCTCGGGTTTTGGTAGTTTATTCCTTTATTCGATATTTGTATTCATTATTCATCCAGGGACCTTGGTGTTACCATAGGGAATGAGTCTTGAGATCGCCAAAGTGCAATACCGGCCACATCCAGCTAGACGGCGGTATCGAGCACCCTTTGTAACCTTGTATCTTGGCCTGTGTAACGGCCAAATGTCTCTGGGCTCACTTTTCCTTGTCGGGCGAGTGGAGCGGGTCTCCCGGTTCCATTGAAGCGCGTCAAATATCCCGATCCATATGTTGTGGGGGGCTATGCCGTGGACCAAATGGACATCGGATGTACCAGATGGCGATCAAACAATTGGAATATTATTTTTGTAATACTCCCGATCACAGATAAGGACCATCTGACGTACATTTTTGCTTGATCGTGCAATGCTTTTATATATCGGGTTGATAAGCGTTTTTAGTGCTCAATATGAATGCCGTTACTGGCAATCAAATAATCAGAAACGACCCCCCCCCCCTTTCATGCATTCATGAATAATACCTATGACATAGATTTGATTTGGGAATAGTAGCGTGTACAGGCAAGAAACGGCAACGTTTATAGTAGAATTGACGTATAAGGCTATAACTCAGCATTTCGGGAATTACCCCAGACCGCTCTAAAACCATACTTATATTCACCATATATATATTTCACATATTGAACGATAGATGGGTGATGTCAAATGGGCCATAGTATTGTATCCATAGCTATAATATAGAATATAGTTATAGCTCTACAAACAAGGTGACGCACTCCTATCTTTTAAAGCGTGGCCTTGCTATGATGGGCCCTGTCTAATAGCTGCCGCTGAATGAGTTAACGGTTGGCGCCCAATAACGTATATAAACATTGTTGGCCGTGAAAGTTAATACAGGGGAGCTCCCGTAGCTCACCGCATATCTCGGCGCTATTTCTGCGTCGGGGAAAACCGTGCTCGTCACGGATCTGGGGGACACGAGTTCGATTCCCGGACCCGCCGTCATTTCTCAGAATGTCTTCCCCTGCTCTACATCCCATTTCAACCTGTTTCTGTCGGTCATGCTTGACCAGAAAAAAGCGATAAACGCAAAAAAATAAAGCAAAAAAAAAAAAGAAAGAGTTAATACATTAAGCTTTTAAATGTAAACAAATGCACAAGCACATTTGATCACTTGCTATGGGAGATTAACATTGACCGACTGCGCTAGCAGGTGATAAATAAATGCTCACAGTTGCTGTGAATGTTTCTGAACCACTAAAATGTACTAAATTGTGTACAACTACTGACAACTGACAAGACTGGTAACCTGTGTATATGATGCAATATTTCAAAGGAAATAGATTGGATATCTGAATGGCTTAATTATGTTGATATCCAGGGGGATAGACACCAAAGGGATTTAGTTATCAATTTCACAACAATTTCAATAACATTTCTAACCTTTTTGGTTATTTTATGTCTACATACCTTCTGTTAACACATTCTGCGCCAATACCGTTGTACGACGTGTTTCAAGTTCATGCGAATTCTGCCAAACCACGGCGTACAACGTTATTGAGATCATATTTCATTTTTTCGCCATGTTATTCATAATTCCCTCATGGAGCCTCGTCTGATGCAGTGGAAGCATGCACAACTCTGCAACGCTTAAATACTGCCCCCTGGTGGATGATTGGCGAGTTGCCAAACCGGAAATGGACGAGTCGATCTCGGTGCGTCTTGGAAATGCGTCCGGCACTCGCATATTGTCGCGGGACTCAAGACACACCGTGTATATGGATCGCTGCCATAACTCAATAATCGACATGATTTGGGCTGTTATTATTATTATACAAACCGGAAATGGATCAACTCGATCGCCGTCAAATAAGTGGGATCTTTTTGCTCCAGTCTCACCGGCCAACGGTAAGAGGACACTGACGTAATTTTCAGCGTGTTTGTTTATTATTATCCATGCAAACCGCTCCGATCAATATATCACCCATACTACATAAAGCATTTACCGACGATCACAGAATTATAAACGACCCCCCCCCCCCCGTTCACCCGCGCATGATCAGTCATAACGTTTAGGATCATGTACAGTTGAAATTTTTAATATAGCATGTATCGCCAACAAACGGCATTTGATAATCTATATATGCGTTTATGCCTATATCTCACGTTCTAGGAATTACTGCAGAACGATAAAAAACATATTTATATTCTAGTGGGTATTTTCATATGAACCTATGAATGAAAAAGTAAAACGTTCCTACATCCCGAACGATAGATAATCGATGTTGAATGGGCCATAGTAATGTCAATTTAGCAATACAATTAAAAAAGTTATAGGCCTGCAAAGAAGGTAAACATCTCCATAGGCTTAGACTGGTGGCAGTGATCAAACATTGATGGATATAAGCGTGGCAGGGAATGTGTTAAAATTAAACGATTGAAAAACTACATTTTCATTGTACTGAATCTTTTAAGAGGAAAACTAAAATATTTGCTGTGCAGAACAAGGAATAAATCAAATTTACAAATGGTTTGCAAAGACAGTTGAGATTTTATCGAAGGGTCCGAGTTGAGTTTCACTCACGTCAACTCAATTCCAAGCTGCCTTTCTCCAAAAGAAAGGGGATGTGTGGGTTACTACTAAAAGTCTTCAAGTCATTTACATCTCAAAACAAAAACCCTTTCACTATGACAATTTTATAGTATTACTCAATGTTGAAATCATACTCAAAACCTAAGGACATCATGTCAGACGGGAGACCCAGGGTTTCAGGTGTGACTTACTCCTTCTCGTCATGCTTATCCACATTTGTAGGGGCATCTTCAGGCTTTGTTTTTTTGGGCTGTGAGTCAGCCCTATGCTCAATCTAGGTCTATGCCAGATTACCAGTCCAGAGCTGGTTGGAGTTGGGAAATAGGTTTGAGTTGGGTTCGCTCAATTTATGGAGATAGCTGGGGTTGGACTGATTTAATGAGTTCTCCTGGTTGGGGTGGCTTAATTTGTGGATCTGATGGGGAACATATTGATTCAACTTTAGGAGATGGCTGGGTCTGGGGTTTCAGGGGTGGCTGTGGCTGGATTTGCTTTCATTGGGGATCTGGTTTGGGTTGTGTTTGCCTAGCTGGGAGACTGGGCTTGAGGCTTGGTTTGGGAAGCTGGTTGTGGTTCTGAGGTTTGTGGGGCTGGAGTGACTTGGGTAACCGTTACAATAGCTAAATTGACAAGTGGCGGAGGCACTAAAACACCTGGATTTTGTGGTCTGATAGAGAGGAAGTTATTCAAAGGTGGAGGTGCAATGGAATATGGGGAATCTCTCTCTTTACCTAATATTTATATGTGCACATGCCTGTGCGTAACCTACCTCCCATGGGCACCCACTCTGGAGGAGCACGTGAAGGAAGACGTGGGTCCGTCACCTTGAGAGCAAGTCCTTTAGCAACAGCCATCGACTTTGCAACAGAATCATCTGGTTGAGATGATTCCACTGCAGCAGCTTCCTCGTCGTCCTTGAGGAACTCTGCAGCTACTTGCTCTGCTTCCCTCACGAGCATGTCCTCTCTTTTCTTCCAGGTGAACTTTCCAAAGGTAGCTTGGGCAGCTCTGGCCGTTTCTGTAGGGGCAGCTTTGGCTGTTTCGATACTTTGCTTGCGAAGCTTTGCTATCATTGCGGGATTGGGACCACAGAAGACCTTGGGTGGATCATAGGGTTTAGCTGGAGGCGGAGGCGCAGGCTGCTTTTTGGGTACAGGCCTCTCTTCCTCCTTAGAATGCTCAGCCTTTCTAAACTGCTTACCTTCCTCAGCCTTCTCTGGTTTGGACTTCTCCTCTTTCCTATCATATTTAGGTTTGCTGTATCTGTACTCATCCTCTCTCCATCCATGCTTGGGCGTATCCTCAGTCCTGCTATATTCATATCCATCATCTTCCTCTCTACTACTATACTTGGCCCTCTCTTCCTCCTCTTTACTGTATCTATCCACAGACTTCTCTTCTCTTTTGATTTGCTTGGGCTTTTCCTCCTCCTCTTTTTTAAATTTGGGTTTCTCTTCCTTCTTCTCCTCATCCTTCTTTTTCTCATTATCCTTTTTGAGCTTGGGCTTTTCTTCCTTCTCTTTTTCATAATCATCGTCATCGTCATGTTTCCGCTTCTTGCTACTATTCTCTATTTCTAGCACAGCCTGGCGGTCCAGGTTCCTCCTCTGTTCGTAGAGTGGATTCTCATACATTTGTTTCTGGTGAAGGAATTAAAAACACAAAAGCACAAAACATTAGTAATCTGCCCTAAATTAACTATTGGCTTATATTCGTCTGCATTATCTTCCACTCTGTTAGGCAAGCTGTGACATGACAAACAAAAGAAATATCTCTTCTACATAAATTCAATTTTATCAGGGAAAATATCTACTGCCAATGCCAATTTTATCAATACTTGACCTTTTGTGGACCATTAAATATCCAGAAGACAAATACCTTGTACTTCTCATTGTGAGCATGAGTTGTGACATGCTCTTCAGCACAAATCGAGTCCCCATAAAACTCTCTACACAGCAGGCAATAGAATCCGCTCATTGGCAGCAAGAACTCAGCTCCTAGGTAAAGAGAAAAGTGAAAATAGTTACATTAAAAGATAGCAACTAAAACAGTCATTGATGTTTACCTTCACAGCGATTTTCAGTCTAGGAACCTGTTGTGAGAGCAGAAGGTTCATTAAAGTAGTAATCTCAAACTTTTTCATATAAATAAATGTATTTTGCCACTCTCTATTGCCAATTGATGTAACACAATAGTGATTCTATCTATACCCAGTTTGTGAATGCTTTTACATTTGCTGTTCTTGGTCGTTTTAAACACTGGTGTCTGGTAGGACATTCCCAGGAAAATCATCCGGCACAGAGGAAGTGATGCGTTTTACATCACCAGCAGCAACAGCAGTTTGTTTGAAATTAAGAGAAGACTAACTCAATAGTTAACATGAATGAATAGAAGACTAACTCAGTAGTTAACATGAATGAATACAAGACTAACTCAGTTAGCATGAATTTCCAAGATGGAAAGAAAGTTAATACAGTGCAAAACTTCAACGCATCACATTTACAATAATATACACTTTTGTAGAAAACAAAAAACAATGAGTGGATTGACAAGACTCCATATGTGAATCCCTCTGCAAGAGTAAATCTTTGTTTTCTTCTTGATGCAACCGTTTGCCTTCAGGGACAGAAAACTGCAGTAGAGATCCAGTAGGAAACAAAACCTAGAAGTAATTGATTGCTAACTAAATTTAGAGGTTCAGTGACAAATCATGAAAGGCAGATCTCAATGACAAAAATTACAGTGGACTACCTTTGGCAGGCTTGGTCAGTTTTTCTATTGAAGAGGAATTCTCGGTTTTGGAGGAATTTGAAGACCAAGGTCTGTCATATGGATCCAGCGTCTGTGAAATGGCAAGATAAAAACACATTTAAAAGTATAGAGATATGCACTGAATCCAATCCATCTAGAAAGGAGAGGTTAGTGATGGAACATGTACTAATAAGTAGGGGTGTAAAGGTACACGTATCCGTACCGAACCGTTCAGTGCGGCTGTGTACCGAACGAATACAACAGTATGTTAACCACTAACAACCGCCCACCGGGGGCTGTTTTTTTCACAATCTAATATAATAATTTTTTATTTAACAAATCGATTATTCATTTCAATATAGAATATTCGTTGACAGCCCTACAAGTACAATTAGTTACTGCACACTACATCACCCCTGAGTGGAATACGGAAAGCCAAACTTCCCAAAACCCGTACCGAACCATGACTTCAAAACCGAGGTACGTACCGAACCGTGGTTTTTGTGTACCGTTACACCCCTACTAATAAGGTTAAACATTTTCATGCAACATTTTCATCATTGTACACAAAACCCTTCAATTTGTACAACAAACCTTTCTATGCGATTTGCTGTGCAAGTGCGTGAAAAAATCGAACATGGAACCAGAGGTGACTTTGCAGTTTGTGCACCAATGGTTTCCTGCGTCATAGTATTCAAATGGGTCAGGAGGCGGGACTGGGGGCGGAGCCACAGCAGGGACAATCGGCTTCCGTTTCTCTGGGGATGCTCTTGGGGATGACGGCGCACTCTGATAACAAACACAATTTGATAATGATCAACAAAACATTTGCTTAACATTAACACATTGGTTGCCAACAATGAGATTTCTCGTTATTGGCCGCCATGCGTTGGTTGCCAATAACGAGATTTCTCGTTATTTAATCATTATTTCTTTTAGTTGCGATATACATTCATTTTTCATCCGTCCAGCCTGACGTTATCATTGGGAATGGCTCTGCTCGAAAAGGGCAAATACCGCCCCCCATCGTCTCGCCGATGGTAATGCACATCATTGGATTGAGTGAAAAAGTGCATCAGAGAAAAACTCCGGTCCAGGGTTTCCCCATCTCTGGCAAGCAGTGTCTGTTACCAGATTCACTGGCGAGGTTCGGAGCAGCTTTCGATTATGCGTTTCGGACTATAACGTTGGATCAATAAACGCGATCAATATTTGGAATGGCAATCAGGAATTGGATTAATCTTTTTGCAGAACATCTGATCTGAGGTAAGGAATCTATGTTAAAAGTTTTGGGTTAATCAGAGTTGTTTTTCATAGCGTTCACAACGTGTGTGTGTGACGTTGGGCGCGGCACGAATAAATGATTTGTCAGCCTGCTTTTGTATCGTGCATAAGAACACAAATACTCTCGATAATCTAGCGTTTATTTGAAAACGATTCATAAATCAGCCGGAAAATGACAACGTGTTTTGTGTATTCCAGTAAATGGCTATTATCGCGGAATTTCTCAGAAATTACTAGAACTCTCTGAAACTATACTCTTATTCAAAACGGTATAAAACGGAAATGTACTGATGAAAAAACAATCAGTTTCGTACATGTTGACTGCAAGCAAGTCATTGATAAGCGACGGGTGTATTAGACACAGCCATAATTTAAGATATAGTTTAATCGCTCGCAAATGTGCTCGTCCTCCCATTGATTAACGTGCTGGCATCCAAGCGATAAATCGTCATATCCGGCTGGCAACCAATGTGTTAACATACACACAAACATAAATGGACCCTTCAAAAAACTGTTAGGAAAGGATTTTTTCAACTACCCCAAAATCTAGGAATTTATTAAAACATCTTATTTCATAGCTGGGAGCTTTTCCATCTTAAAACCTTTGGATTAAGTTTATGTCGTCAGTGCTCCACTTGCTTTCTGTGATGGCTTCATCTCAAACACGGCTGGCTTAAAGACAAAACAAAGCAATGCATCATTTTTATCAAGTTATCACCTTAGGCATCAAATATATATATATATATAATTATTTAAGGTGCAGGTTAGATAAATGTAAAGAAAAGGTAGGATGTTTGCTATGAAATGTAGTTAAGTAAAACTTTAAAAGTCCTGTAAAACAAAAGTACATGCACAAAACTGCACATACATGTAGTAAAATCACTTAAGTTACTTTCCCCTCCTGGAATGTTGTAAACTACAAGGTAACAAACTATAACCTTGTCACATATGACAATTAATCATAACTCACTCATGTGGAAGGACTTATTCAACAGAAGTGAATACCAATGTAATGGAAGCATTTCATAAACAAAGATATGTAGTGCATCAGTCATGTTCAGAAATGTGAAAACTGTTACATAATATGTATATATATGCTATATGGTTTTGTTCCAACAGAAATCGACCCCTAATTATTTGACTGGACATCACTGCTACATGGGAGGTGATCTACCGTTTACATGATACTCAATATAATGAGATAAGGAAGCACTGTTTTCACTCGATTTTATTTGAAACTAATGCAACAACCTTTACAGGACAAGCATTTTGTTTGCACTAGCTACACAGAACGACATTAAGCAGAGTAGTTGATGAAAGAGGAGTAAACAATACAGAGCAATATGTTTCCATAACAGTGTTTGAGAATATTTGTCTGAATCTTCTTTTTCGTGATGGCGCTGTAACGAGTAGCAGATGTTTTATGGTGCACTTTCCAAATGCAGTTTTCTTCACCCTGGAGATCAACAGAATCAAACCATTTCAGATATCCAATCTGCTTCCCTGAAGAGTTTGCATAATCTACTCAGTCAGTATTCGTAAAGTATATCAGCTAGCTAGTCTACAAACAAGTAATGAAACTAGTTCGCTACCCTTTAGTTAATTTTACTGGTACAAAAACATCCACACATTATTGATTCCATGGAGGCTTTTCCCCTTCAGAAACAACCTTTACTGGGATCTCCTCACCACCAAAAGCCTTTGAAATTACATCAAAACAGACAGCAGAGTCTGTCGTTTGCTCTGGGGTAAACGTTACAATAGCTGGATTGACAAGTGGCAGAGGCACTAAAACACCTGGATTCTGTGGTCTGATAAGAGAGGAAGGTATTCAAAGGTGCAGGTTTAGCAAAAGTGCCAGATGTTTTCCTGAGGATCATGGCGGGTGCATGTTTGGGCGTATCCTGCCCCGAGACACCCAGTGTGGAGGAAACAAATTTGGGCCTGTATGCTTGAGAGCAAGTTCTTTAGCAACATGGTAATATATCCAAAGCGCTTGACAATTAGTTACTCACATTTTACCCATTCACTCACACACCAACGGCAGAGGCAACCATGCAAGGTGCCAACCTCCTCATCAGGAGCAATTAGGGGTTGTGTCTTGCTCAAGGACACATCAACACGCTGCCCGGGAGGAGCGGGAATCGAACCGGGAACCTCCGGATTGCCAGACGACTGCTCTACCTCCCGAGCCACTGTCACCCCTTCAACAGCCATCAACTTTGCAAAAGAATCCTCTGGTTGAATCGATTCCACTGCAGCAGCCTCATCATCCTTGAAATGGTAAATGGTGCATTTATATAGTAGCTTATCCAAAGCGCTTTACAATTTTGTTCCTCACATTCACCCATTCACACACAGACAGCGGGGGCAACCATGCAAGGTGCCAAGCTGCTCATCTGGAGCAATTATGGGTTAAGTGTCTTGCTCAAGGACACATCAACACGCTGCCCGAGAGGAATGGGAATCAAACCAGGAACCTTCAGACAACCAGACGACCACTCTACCTCCTGAGCCACTGTCGCTCCTTGAGGAACTCTGCAGCCACTTTCTCTGCTTCCTTCCCGAGCATGTCCTATTTTTTCTTCCAGGTGAACTTTCCAAAGGTAGGTTAGGGATCTCTGGCCGTTTCTGTAGGGGCAGCTTTGGCTGTTTCGATCATTTGCTTGCAAAGCTTTGCTCTCATTGCGGGACTGGGACCACAGAAGTCCTTGCGTGGATCATTGGATCATAGGGTTTAGCTGGAGACGCAAGCTGCTTTTTGGGTACAGGCTTCTCTTCCTCAGAATGCATAGCCTTTCTACTCAGCTTACCTTCCTCATCACCCCTAAATCTTCCCTCATCCTTCTCTGGTTTGCATCTCTCCTCTTTCCTATCATGTTTGGGTCTGCTGTGTCTGTACTCATCCTCTCTCCATCCAATCTGAATCTCATCCTCTTCTTCCCTGTGATCTTCCTCCCTGCTATATTTGTATCCATCATCTTCCTCTCTCCTACCATACTTGGCCCTCTCGTCCTCCTCTTTACTGCATCTGTCAGGATCCTCCTTCTTACTGTATTTGTACTTTTCATCTTCATCTTTCTTGCTGTACAAAGACTTCTCCTCCTCTTGTCTTTTGGTTTGCTTGGGCTTTTCCTCCTTTTTTTTTTAGATTTGGCTCTCTCTTCTTTCTCCTCCTTTTTCTCTTTATCCTTTTTGTGCTTGGGTTTTTCTTCCTTCTCTTTTCCATCCTCATCATCATGTTTCCGCTTCTTGCTACTATTCTCTATTTCTAGCCCAGCCTGGCGGTCCAGGTTCCTCCTCTGTTCGTAGAGTGGATTCTCATACATTTGTTTCTGGTGAAGGAATTAAAAACACAAGCTCAAAACATTAGTAATGAAAAATGACCTAAATTAACTTGGCATATATTTGACTGCATTATTTTCCACTTTGCAAGCCGTGAAGTGACAAACAAAGAGAAATGTTTAAACTCAATATATATCAGGGAAACACCAACTTTATCAATACTTGACCATTTGTGGCTCATTTAATATGCAGCAGATAAATACCTTGTAATTTTTGTGGACCATTAAATATCCAGAAGACAAATACCTTGTACTTCTCATTGTGAGCACGAGTTGTGACATGCTCTTCAGCACAAATAGAGTCCCCATAAAACTCTCTACACAGCAGGCAAAATAATCCTCTCACTGGCAGCAAGAACTTAGCTCCTAGGTAAAGAGAAAAGTGAAAATAGTTACATCAAAAGATGACAACTAAAACGGTCATTGATGTTTACCTTCACTTCAAGGTGATATACAGTCTAGGAACCTGTTTTGAGAGCAGAAGATTCATTAACACTCCCTTTTCTGTGAGAATCTACAAATGTACAATCATGTATGTATGACAGTATGGAAAATTAAAGATGTTCGTCTTCAGGAAATGTAGAGGTTCAGTGACAAATCATGAAAGGCAGACCTGGTCAGTTTTTCTATTGAAGAGGAATTCTCGGTTTTGGAGGAACTTGTAGCAGCAAACCATTGTGTGCGATTTGTGCGCAAAAAAAATCGAACATGGAACCATCAGAGGTGACGTTACAGTTTTTACATCAATGGTTTCAGGCTGCGTCACATTATTCAAATGAGTCAGGAGGCAGGACTGGGGGCGGAGCCATGGCAGGGACAATTGGCTTCGGTTTGTCTGGGGATGCTCTTGAGGATGACGGTGCATTAAAAATGTTATACTGATCAACAAAATTGTTTTAAACACCATCCTAAATGGACCCTTCGAAAAATAGTTATGAAAGGATTTTTTTTTAACTCTTCCTTAAAATCTAGAAATGTATTAAAACTCTTACCTTCAGCTGAAGGGATCCGTGTTCCAGCCTTGAAGAAATCACTCAACGGATATGTACAATCAAATTGTCGTAGTGAATTATCTCGTAATTGCGTTTCTTTCTTCAAACAGTGTTTCCATGGCCGACGGAGGATAAAATGTTCTGTTCAGAAGCTGGTGATATTAGGGTAAAGATAGTGTGACATTTTAGGGTAATTCATTCAATTCAACCAAAAAAGCTTGATTTTTACTTGTTCATGTTCCAATCAAATGTATTGAATAAACAAACCTGCTGCCACTGAACCAGTGTCTAGCTGCTGCTACTGAACCACAGTGTCTAGAGACAACGCCTAGCTGCTGCTACTGAACCACAGACAACAACTAGCTGCTGCTACTGAACCACAGTGTCTAGACAACGCCTAGCTGCTGCTACTGAACCACAGACAATAACTAGCTGCTGCTACTGAACCACAGTGTCTAGAGACAACGCCTAGCTGCTGCTACTGAACCACAGACAATAACTAGCTGCTGCTACTGAACCACAGTGTCTAGAGACAACGCCTAGCTGCTGCTACTGAACCACAGACAACAACTAGCTGCTGCTACTGAACCACAGACAATAACTAGCTGCTGCTACTGAACCACAGTGTCTAGAGACAACGCCTAGCTGCTGCTACTGAACCACAGACAACAACTAGCTGCTGCTACAGTACTGAACCACAATGTCTGGAGACAACATCTAGCTGCTGCTACTGAACCACAGTGTCTGGAGACAACATCTAGCTGCTGCTACTGAACCACAGTGTCTAGAGACAACGCCTAGCTGCTGCTACTGAACCACAGACAACAACTAGCTGCTGCTACAGTACTGAACCACAATGTCTGGAGACAACATCTAGCTGCTGCTACTGAACCACAGACAACACCTAACTGCTGCTACTGAACCACAGTGTCTGGAGACAACACCTAGCTGCTGCTATTGAACCACAGACAACACCTAACTGCTGCTACTGAACCACAGTGTCTGGAGACAACGCCTACTGTAGCTGCTGCTACTGAACCACAGTGTCTGGAGACAACACCTAGCTGCTGCTACTGAACCACAGTGTCTGGAGCACAGACAACACATTTTCACTTTAGATCACACAAACACACTTACACTTTATATTTATTGATAAAGGATTTGCACTACAACTCGTACACCTACTGTGAATTGTACCTAAATTGCACCTCGTCCCATTTCTCCATTTCTGCCTTGCACTATATAGTATTGTATATTAGTACACTGCACAGTATTGTATATTGTATGGTAACTACGTCTATTCTGCATCGAACATTGTACATATGTCTAAACTGAACACTGTGACCTCATTTTTTTTACTTCTAATTTTACTATGTTATTTTATTTCATACTTATCTTGTCTTGCACAGTCTCTGGAGCGCAACAGTAAGAAGCATTTTGTATAAAAGTATTCTGTACTTCTGTATGACAACTATTAAAGAAACTTGAAACTTGCTGCTACTAAACCACAGTGTCTGGAGACAACACCTAGCTGCTGCTACTGAACCAGTGTCTGGAGACAACACCTAGCTGCTGCTACTGAACCACAGTGTCTGGAGACAACACCTAGCTGCTGCTACTGAACCACAGTGTCTGGAGACAACACCTAGCTGCTGCTACTGAACCACAGTGTCTGGAGACAACACCTAGCTGCTGCTACTGAACCACAGACAACACCTAACTGCTGCTACTGAACCACAGTGTCTGGAGACAACACCTAGCTGCTGCTATTGAACCACAGACAACACCTAGCTGCTGCTACTGAACCACAGTGTCTGGAGACAACACCTAGCCGCTGCTATTGAACCACAGACAACACCTAGCTGCTGCTACTGAACCACAGTGTCTGGAGACAACACCTAGCTGCTGCTACTGAACCACAGACAACACCTAGCTGCTGCTACTGAACCAGTGTCTGGAGACAACACCTAGCCGCTGCTACTGAACCAGTGTCTGGAGCACAGACAACACATAGGTGCTGCTACTAAACCACAGTGTCTGGAGACAACACCTAGCTGCTGCTACTAAACCACAGTGTCTGGAGACAACACCTAGCTGCTGCTACTGGACCAGTGTTTGCCATTGCCCACAACGATGGGAATTGACATTTCACCACAGCACAAACACCCACTAGCTGTGGAGCTTACAGTAATATGCCCATCATCATGAGTAATATGACGCTCAATCAATCAGTGTTCTTATCGATCATCAACATTACTCAACTGAATGGCAATAGAAATTGTGCATACCATACGAAACAGCCCACAAATCAGACATGGAGCCATCAGCCTCTTTCTGCTTCGTAATGTTAACGTTTTGCGTTATTCCCAGGGTATTGCGCAGATAATCCATCACCAGCGAGCCTGTTGATCCTTCTAAATGCTGGGGTCCATCGGTCCAGGCTGTTTGACATTTTACCAGTTTTCCACCGTGCTGCTTATTGCATTTGTTTGCAGTAGGCTAGTTCACTCCGAGTTAATTTGCACTCTGCGTTCAGGACAGGCTTCCGACATCTCTCAAGAACGTTTACACTGGCAAGTGCATGGCCTGTATACATGATAGGTATAAGTTATAAGATAAGCTATTACAAATTGTTTTTTTTTTATCCACTTTTTCTCCCATTTTCTATATTTTCTCCCATCCCAATTTCGTATCATCCAATTCAACCCTCCCCTGTCACGAACGCTGTTTCTTGCCTCCCACAAGCCGGCTGCAATGTGGACTAAGTCATACATAGCACAAGTCCCCTCCGGTACTTGAGGTAACAGCAGTTGCATCTTTTCACCTGCGCAGCTCGATCTCTCAGTGGCGAGGAGTAACGCGTGGGAGGCTCACGCTGCCCCCGACACTTCCTGATTCTACTGTGCAGGCGCACCAACCGACCTGTAGGAGTCGCTGTCCACAACGCCCGATCCCCACCCATCAGTTTCCCACCCCCTAATACGGACAATGTGTATTAGTATGAACGACCAGCTAAACTGAAAGTAATGTGGAGCGCTGGGCTCGAACAGGCGAGCCCAGCGGCTCTGCATTCGTGGCGAGCGCCTTGCCCACTACGCCACGTAGCCGCCCTAAGCTATTACAAATTGTTTACAATTTAATAAGAAAATTTTTTTATCAACTGCATTGTTTATTTTGTCAAATACTTTTATAAAAGACGATTTATTTATTATTGTTATAATATCGAGAACACAATATCACGTATCGTTTTGTGAGCTGAGGGAATCGTCACACTCCTAGTCAGTAGCCATTGTTATGTCATAATTAGAATGTTCAGTTCTCAAAATTCAATCTCACATGTGAAAACATACGTGAAAGAGTTAAGACATAAGTACATGATTTTCTCTAATATCATTGTCAAATATATCATTGTGATAATCAGCATACATACTGTAGCCCCTTTTCTTACTAGTATTGGAATTAATATCCCATCACAACAAAATTCACAGCAACATAAATCCAACATAGCATAGCATATTTAAAGTAAAATACATCTTATCAGACTTATCCTGTAGATCAAACAATGAACTGACTATATAAAGTAAAATAGTTCTGAACAGACTATCCTTTGTAGATCAAACAATAAACTGACTATATAAAGTAAAATAGTTCTGAACAGACTATATGAACAATGAACTAACTGTATAAAGTATGAACTGAACTGACTATATAAAGTAAAATAGATCTGAACAGACTATCATTTGACTATATAAAGTATCCAATAACCCTCAAAACAGACATTTATACACAAGCTGTCCTATAAAAGTCCTATAAAAATGCAAAACAAGATACTAGTTAGATTCTGGAGATGAACTTACCATGGGATTCATAGGCACTACCTGTAAGGGAACTTAAGACACTTAAACTGGTAACCACTTAATTGTGGCATTCAAATAAGTGTTTCCTATGACAGCTCTATTTGTATTTGTGAACACAAAATAGTGTCCCCCAGTAGTCAGAAATGTGTCCTGTCCCCGAATGTTTGTTGTAAAACCAACCCACAACATTTAAAGGTGACATATTTAGTATCTTTTTATTTAATCTTTTATTATTATCTTTTTCCTCCCTTTTTTCCGTTTTTCTCCCCTCCCAATGTTAGTCGTTATGCCAATTCCCAATCCCCTTCCTGGTCGTTGCGCACTCTACCCCCTACCGTCGGTCCGGGAGGGCGGAGACTATCACATGCTTCCTCCGACACATGTGTACCCAGCCCACCGCTTCTTTTCACCTGGCAGCACGGACTCTCACTGGGAGAGAGTAACGTGTGCAAGGTCACACTACGTTTCCTAGATCCTTCCCTTGCTGTGCAGGCGCCCAGACCGAACTGTAGGAGTCGCTGTTTACAACGACCAGGACCCACCCTCGCCGGGTTTCCCACCCTCTAACACTGCCAATTGTGTTAGTATGGATGGTCGGCCAACTCGGAAGCACCACAGCTGGATTCGATCCCACTGTCTCTGTGGTGGTAGGCAGACGCTTAGTTCGCTGTACTACCCAGCCGCCCTATATTTAGTATCTTTTCAACAATCTTATAAAACTTAGTTGAATCTTTGGAACATTGTTTTTCTTTACTAAGAAACTAGTCATCACATTTTAAATTATATATTCCCTTCTCTGTCTGGCTTGCCCACATAAAAACTGGACAGTCCATTAGGTAGGCAATGTTCCTGGTTCCAAAAAGCACAGCTAATTGATTAATTAAAGGTTAATTGATTGCTTGGAAAGACCAGATGAGGTCAGAGGAGTTTGATAGTATTTACTGAGGATGGAGAGATAATGTTGATATTTAAACATAATAAATATAATACATAATAAATGTATACATGATCATGCAACATACATTTCTTTTTGTAGGAACGGTTTTGGAGAGGGAGGTTGGGAGGGGTTTTAGGTTGTGAGTTCCAAAAAATGGAACTTAAAGTTTAAAGCTCAATATATCAAAATGTGGCACTTTACAGACAGTGAACAGGTCTATTTGTATTAAAAAACAATAGATTGATTTTCATTTAAATGTCTGGAAGAGCTCAAAAATAAAAATATGATATTTTCGTTGCCTTTTTTGAGTTGATCTAAATGTTACGGATTGTGTTAAATGGCCATATGATATCATCTCGTATCGATTGCAGGCTCCTGAATGGAATCGTATCGTATCGTGGCAGACTTTGTGATATCGGCAAATATCGTATCGTTGTCCAAATAATCGATATTGTATCGTATTGTGATGGAACTGGTGATTCCCACCCCTACTCAACGTACGATTGTTCAAAATGCATCGGGAGATTTTTTTTTTTTTTTTTTTTGGAACTTGGAAGAGAGAGGCGATGAAGGCTGAAACAACCATTTTCTAACAGTAGGCAAAACATATTTTCCATATGTCCCCTTTAACACTTTGAATGCCCATCACGACATAACTTGTGTTATCAGCCCAACGCCTGAATGCCCATCACGACAAATATCGTTTTATTTTTTATTAGCGATCTAAATTCATATTTTATCAACCGAGTCTCCCGTTGGTACAGCAGCCCCTGTAGCAGCTCAGATTTGGAAAAAGCGCCCCCTATTTTCTCCCAGATGGTAATGCGCCCTTTTGGAATGGACTCAATGAAAATGGATGAGAAAAAAAACTCCGGAATCGAAATTTTACTTCGCATGTAACCGGAGATGATCCCAGTCATTGTGGAGCCTCAGGAATGTGTGGAATATGTGTTTACAGTAAGTTGCATTGGATCAATAAAAGGATAGATTTTTGGAATGGCGATCAGGAATTGGAATAATCTTTTTGGATACCATCTGATCTCAGGTAAGGAATCTATTTTACCAGTCTTAGGATAATCAGACCTGTTTTCACAGAGATATAAGCTTTCCCCCTATGTGTGATATGGCTGTTTGACTGTGCGAGCGATCAGGAACTAAGAGAATCGATTTTCAGCTCGCGGCACCAGCGTGCATACGTACACATATACTATCGATAATCTAGCGTTTATTTGAAAACGATTCATAAATAGGCAGAAAAATGACAACGTTCTAGAATATTCCAGTACAGGGCGTTTATCACGGAATCTTTTGTCACCCTTGAAAACGAGGGCTTTTCAAAATGCTATAAAACGGAAATGAACCGATAAAAAAACAATCCGCTTCGACAATGTTGACTGGAAAATGAGTCATTGATAAGCGACGGGCAGATTAGACACTATAATCTATTTAAAACATAGATTACATAGATATTACCGCTAACATTGAAGTGGATGGTGGGCATTCAAGCACTAAATGTGCGCCCCCTGCTGGGCACTGAAAGTGTTAAGTGTGGGGTCCCAAAAAAAATATCCTAAATGGGCGCTCTAGTAGCACACCATATAGCGCGCTGAGTTGCGAAGCGGTCGTCCCGGGTTCGTTTCCCAGTGCCGGCGACCATTTGCCGCATGTCTTCCCTACCTCTCCTCCCGTTCTCCCTCTCTCCTCTATCGGTCCTGCGTGGCCAGAAAAAGCTGTAAAACGCTAATAAAGATAATAAAAAAAATAAAAAAATAAATCCCAAATAAAATGGGGTCACGGTATGAGTAACCTGAGATCTCGTATACAGTCTTCTCTGTTGACAGAGAGGAATCCTACTTTTTGGATCCATAGGACGGTAGCATTTCAGGCTTTTGCACCCAATTTACTTTAGCTTCATTCCACAGATCTGAACCTGACATTTTACTTCAAAAATGTCCTTGTGCTGTCAGTTATCTTTGCAATTGTTTTTAAATAGCCCATATTATGTCCATTTCCCAGTTTAATATTTCTGTGGTCTATTTACAAACATTTGCATGTTGTTACGGTTACAGCTGTACAGACTCACCCAGCCTCGGGCGGCTTTCCCTCCTGTCTCTTTAAATGCAAATGAGCTGCTGCTCCCCTGTGCTGCAGCATTTCCTGGTTCATTCAGATCGAACTGTAAAACTCGACATTGCAGATCAAATGTGAATGAAGATCCAGTGATTGTAGGGTAAGTCTGTACAGCTGTAACCGTAACATGCAAATGTTTGTAAATAGACCACGGAAATATTAAACTGGGAAATGGACATAATATGGGCTATTTAAAAACAATTGCAAAGATAACTGACAGCACAAGGGAATTTTTGAAGTAAAATGTAAATTGGGTGCAAAAGCCTGAAATGCTACCGTCGTATGGATCCAAAAAGTAGGATTCCTCTCTGTCAACAGAGAAGACTGTATACGAGATCTCAGGTTAATATTGGTTCTAATATTGGTAGATTTATATACATGATTAAACTGTGTTAGGTCATAGGAGTAACTATGCACATATTGTTCAAATCTAGTGTTCTTCCCCTTTACCTTCCTTGGTAGAAGACCATTATGGTTGTACCTTGGTGTTGGTAGACGAGCGTTCTGGTGACTCAGTACTACGATCTCTCTCACGTTTCTTCTGCTGCTCCTCCTCCTCGTCTTCTGATGGCTTGCTCACTTTCCGGGGCTTGTCGGATAGATTAAGGCCCAACACCTGAGCAACCTTCTTGATTTCTTTGCGTTTGGTCTCAGCCGCCTCGTAGTCTTTGCGAAGGTCAGAGATCTGGCTCATCACCTGCTCCTGCAACCGGTTGATCTCTGAGAGCCTTGGATCCTCACAGCCTTTTTTCCTGAGAAGCTCCCCTATATAACAAATGAGACATTTGTCTATTAACCAACTATCCAAAACTGGATTACAATAATAAACCCCATTGTAAAACACATAGCATTAGGGCTGGGTGATTCATTAAATGAGTTTCAATTTCAATTATGATTATGGCTTCCCACGGTCATGATAATCGAGGTACTATAGGCTATTATTGTGTTGCATGCCGTGTTGCTCTCATTTTGTCTTGTGCTTTAAATGCAGTGCACCCTTCCTTCAGTGGTGCGTTCCACCCCTCCCCCTCCAGGCCCAAACAGTAGTTTCAGCTGGTGTTGAGATGGAGCAGCCAGCACGTTTCTCCAGTAATTTTGAAACGTCTTTGATAACTTGTAGAAGATGACAGAAAGGCAGCCTTTGGTAACTTGTAGAAGATGACAGAAAGGCAGCCTTTGGTAACTTGTAGAAGATGACAGAAAGGCAGCCTTTGGTAACTTGTAGAATATGACAGAAAGGCAGCCTTTGGTAACTTGTAGAAGATGACAGAAAGGCAGCCTTTGGTAACTTGTAGAAGATGACAGAAAGGCAGCCTTTGGTAACTTGTAGAAGATGACAGAAAGGCAGCCTTTGGTAACTTGTAGAATATGACAGAAAGGCAGCCTTTGGTAACTTGTAGAAGATGACAGAAAGGCAGCCTTTGGTAACTTGTAGAAGATGACAGAAAGGCAGCCTTTGGTAACTTGTAGAAGATGACAGAAAGGCAGCCTTTGATAACTTGTAGAAGATGACAGAGGGGCAGCCTTTGGTAACTTGTAGAAGATGACAGAAAGGCAGCCTTTGGTAACTTGTAGAAGATGACAGAAAGGCAGCCTTTGGTAACTTGTAGAAGATGACAGAAAGGCAGCCTTTGGTAACTTGTAGAAGATGACAGAAAGGCAGTCTTTGGTAACTTGTAGAAGATGACAGAAAAGCAGCCTTTGGTAACTTGTAGAAGATGACAGAAAGGCAGCATTTGGTAACTTGTAGAAGATGACAGAAAGGCAGCCTTTGGTAACTTGTAGAAGATGACAGAAAGGCAGCCGTTGGTCGAGAAGAAAGGTAAAACTAATTCAGTCGTCCTCATATGATGTTCTCAAATCAATGAGTAATCGTGTTTAATAATCGTGATTTCAATATCAATAAAAATTATCATGATTTTTGCCATAGTCTAGGAGCCCTAGTGTAGGCTCAATTTGCCTATCTAAGCCAGGATACGTCTTCAACGCGCTCACACCACATTGACTTGGGCTGTCTTGTTACTCACTGTTTGATGTTGTTGATAGTTGCATCCGATGGGTTCGAACCGGTTGAGTTTTATGGAAGGAGTTGCGTAAAGTTTCAAATAATAACGGGGCAAACAAATGAAACAAAACAGGCTCCAGACTTGTACTAAAAAGGTTTCAAAACAAACAGGCGCAGCAAAAGGGTTTCAAATAAACTCATAATGATTCTAAGCAAAGTCTTTCTTTTCAGTCTTTCATTCATTCAATCTGCGCTGTGTATGTGTGTAGCAAGCGAGCGGTTGAAAAACTGTTTCTCATCTGGCGTGCGTTTACACACAGCTGTGCCATAATTAATAGGAGAACCATGGTGCCATTTTACGAGGCGACCAGTGGCGGCGCTATTTAGTCAAAACTATTAAATCAAATGAAATGGCTCCTACATTACCGGCCCCTATTGTTATGGGCAGGCTCTAATAACAATACAAAATCAAAAAACTGCTGGAGCCATACAAAATGTTCAAAACAAAATAAATACATGTGAGGTGGGAAACAGGCATGGTGTATATGCCTGTTTGAATCTTCAGTACCTAATTTGAGTTTGGCACCAGCAGGCAAATCATGCTGATGGGCCTTTCAAGTACACTGGTTTTTGTCTGAAGACGCACACTTCTCACAAGTCCTCTTGAGTCTGGCATTGTTTCCAGGACTCTAGCCAACATCCAGGATCCTCTTGGTGCATTCGTGTCAGCTATGATCACAATGTCTTCCTTTTCAAAGTTCCTGCGGATGCGGTTCCATTTTTGACGTACATTCATAAGAGGTAGGTATTCTTTTATCCATCTAGTCCAAAATAGATCTGACAGGTACTGTACTTGTCTCCAATGGCGATTTGCATACACATGGTCTTTTGGGAGGATAGCAGGGTGCTTTGCATCTTCTGGCATGGCTGCTCTGCTTAATCTCCCACCCACTCTTATGGCTTCGTTTTCAAGTTTGGGATCAAGCTTGTAGGTTGAACTGTGTTTCTGCACGTTCAAACTTCCTTTCTGCAATGTTTTGATTTCCTCTTGAAATCCTTGTTTGAGACAGAATCTTACAACGGCTATCTCTGAAATGTCCAGTTCATCCAGAGAGTTTGTGTGCCTTTACAGTGTTTTTGAATTTTTTCATCTCCACTTCAATTGTCTGTCTTTGTTTGTCTGCGTCTGGTTCTTGAATTTGCATCAGATCTTTCCTTTTTTTACTCAACTGCAAAAGGTGAGTTCTCAAATACAACATCCATGCTACAGCTCTTTTCAATTTGTAGAAACTTGAGTAGTGGTGTATGAGAGTGCTAGTAGGATCTTGATCCATCATCTGAATGGTATCGACTGTAACCTTCTCTCTTTTGACTTCCGGATCGTCGGCTGGTATGGGGGTGAGATCAGCAGGTAAGTTAGGCCATGTCTCTTCTTTTTCCTGTAGGAAGTCCGGCCCCTTCTTCCAGTTTTCACACTTTAAAAATGCATCAGCTGTAAGACCTCGGGACACATGGTCTGCAGGGTTGATCTTGGTGTTCACTTGGGTTCTGAATGTATCTTCATCCACATTCCTGTTCACTTTCACTGCTAGTACTGCAGCAGTAAGTTCCATTCTGGGTGTTGTAACCCGTTTCAAGGGGGCGTCTCTTGCCTTTGCCATGATTACACGCAGTCTGCGTTTCTTTGGGTGGCGTACTCCATGGTGAGTCCTTCTTTCCTCTAGATTTAACTGCTCTTGTGGCACAGCTTCAGCGTGTCCCTTTTGAATGACACTTTCAAGAAGGTCAGTGTACTGTTTGTGAAACTCCACATCTTTCTTGAATTTCCCTTTTTGGATCATGAGGTCATTCAAATGTATTATTGATATGCGATTGCCGAAAATATGGGTTGGCTGCTTATGGCTTATTGTGGGTTTGTGTAGAAGCCCACTAACCACCCATCCAAGTCTCGTCTTTACAGCATAGGGCCCATTACCCTTGCTATTAATTACTGCCCACGGTTCCATAAACTTAGCTGCATCATTACCAATCAGGAGTCCAATATCTGCATCAATATATGGCAACTTAACCTCTTTTAGGTAGTTCCATTCTTGCACATCATCCTGAGTGGGAATTTGTTGCTTGGTTACAGGAATTTCTGTTTGAGTATAGAGTGGTGGCAGTTTTAGGAAATCATCTCCTTCAAGACTTGACACTTCCAGCCCATTGATTCGGTTAATACTTATGACCCTTTCTTGTCCTAGAGTACGAAGTAGGATTCGAGTTGGTGTTGCCTTAGCATTCAGTTGCTTCCTTAAAGCCTCAGTACAGAAGGTTCCAGTGCTTCCTGGATCAAGGAAAGCGTACGTTTGAAGTACCTGGTTAGAATTTGACAACTTGACTTGCACAGGAACAATTGACAGTTTCTGTTGGTCACCGGCCCCAGTATGAATAGGCCTATTCATGGTGACTAATGCACTGCCCACCGACGTGCTATCGGTGCTTGGACTAGTTTGACTTGTATCTTTTTTAAATTCAATGTGCAACACAGTAGGATGCTTCTTTGTGCATATTTTACAAGTCACACGTTTTTTACAGTCCTTACTCATGTGACCCTGAGTCACACATCCGAAACATAAACCGTTTACTTTAAAGAACTCAACTTTGTCTTTGTGTATTTTCTTATCTAATGTCTTGCACAGGTCTGTGCTGTGGTTTTCTTTGCAAAAGAAACATGTTTTCTGTTGCACGGCTGCAGAGCTGCTTGTGCTCGACTGTGACTTTGGTTCTGAGGATTCTGTTACTGTCGCAAAACTGCTCTTATAATTGCCTTTAGTGTATGATGAAACTGCTACAGATTTCAAAATACTGTTTCGCGGAGGAGGGATTGTCCTCTTGTCTTTCGGTTTTGTGTCTTGTATTTCTCCAAAGAGGGGATCAATGGCAATGTTTGCTTGCCTTTCAATGAAATTTACAAGTTGTGGGAACTTAGCTCTTCTGTGTGTACGCTCATAGTAACCATATGCTACTGCCCTCCACCTCTCTCTGTGCTTGAATGGCAGTTTTGACAAGACAGATTTCAAGTGTGTAGGATTGTTCATGTCTTGCAGAATTTCATTATTGCTCATAGCATTGCAGCATGTTCTCAAGAAGAGTGAGTATTTGTGTAAGGCTTTACCATCTTCTGATCGGATTGCATCCCAATTCAGAATTTGTTCCTGATAGGCAGCAGCAATGAGAACCTAATTTCCAAAATGTTTGCGTAGCAGCCGTTTTGCTTTCACATAGCCTTTTTGGGAATCCATGTGAAGGCAGCTTCTCACAATTGCCTTTGGTTCTCGATCTGTAAATTGTTCAAGAAAGAGCAGTCGATCTCTGTTGTTACTTGTCTTTCTTTCTATACAATGTTCAAATGTACTAATGAAAGAGACATAACTTAATGGATCACCTTTAAAAACAGGTATCTCTCTAGAAGGCAAGAGTGAGAACCTCTGTTCTTGAATTAACATTTCTGTGATTTCATTTTGTTTTCTCAAAATGTCCATCATGGCTCCGCCTGGTTGAACATTAACCTGAGCACCATCTTGCAAGCCAAAGTTTGGGTTAGGCTGTTGGGGTTGTTGGTGAGCAACAGGCATTCGTGACCTTGTAGGCTGCTGAGCCATTTATTTCTGTGGCTGCCGTAATTGGCCACTAGGGGCATGTTGAGACCTTCGTCTCAGTGGTGGATGGGAAGCTGCTCCTTCAAATTCATCATCATCATCATCATCATCATCATCATCATCATTCTCTTCAGCCTCATCATCCTCTTCATAGTCATCATCTTCCTCTTCATCATCCAATCCATGATTAACCTTCTGGCTGTCCACTGGTAAGGATCGCATTGAGTCAAAATAAAGTGGATTGATGTGGATTAAGGGGTTAACATCAAGCCTGGTGTCTACATGTTTAGTAACATCCAGAACCTTTAACATGGCATCAGCAGCTGCAATTTCCACTTCCAATTCAAATGCTTCCTTTCTTGCTTTGAGCTGTGCCTCCTGAAATTCAAATGCTTGTCTTTGCTTGAGATAAGCAGAACGTGTGGCTAGATTGGCTCTTTCGGCCTCTACCTGTCTTAATGCTGCGGTGCTTGAAGTGGATTTCATGCCAAGTGAATTATTGCCAAATGATTTCACACTTTGTGCTGGTGTCACTGCTGGTGTCACTTCTGGTGGCTTTTGTGCCATAGCTGCAGGGGCATTATTTATCCATTCTATAACCTTATCATGAAATTCACATATGATTTTGAACTTCGGCATGTACCACTGATCTTGTTCTTCTGCCGCTTCCTCTTCTGATAACAGCTGCTGTACTGTTTTGTGAAGTGATTTGAAGTGATTTGTTTTAGAATTAAATTCATTGTATTCTTGTTTAACCAATTCAACATTTCTGTAATCAACCATAAGTGCTTGTAACACATTTCTTTTGCTTGTGAGTTGTCCAAGTTTAGCTTTTCTTCGATTACATTGTTTTGTATAATTAGCCTCAAGTGCCCGTTGCGTGGGTTTCACTTGTCTCTTTCCCTCAACCACAGGCAAGTTAACATTTGTATCAGAAGTGTGAACGGTGGTAACTTCAATCACAGCAGCTGCATCAGAACCTTCAGTCACAATCACAGCAGCTGCATCAGAATGGCCCAATTCGTCTTTATCTTGACCAGACATCGTTAAGCAGCATCTATTTATCTATTTATAACGGTGCACAGGTTTATTTGATGACGACATATATTTCTTCAAATCCACTTTAAATGCGCGTCTTTGGCGTTCATTTATCCACATGATATCGCACATTGCATTATCTTTAATAGAATCACACATCCATTAGATACTTTGATCCTCCAATTCTATTTTGAAATGCGCGTCTTTGGCGTCCATTTATCCATGATATCGCACATTGTATTGTCTTTAATAGCATCACACATCCATTAGATACTTTGATCATCCAATTCCATTTTGAAATGCGCGTCTTTCGTGTTCATTTATTCAATCATATTGCACAGTCCATTGTTTTCAATAGCGTGACACATCCAGTAGATCCGTTTGATACCATTTTAAATGCGCGTCTTTCGCGTTCATTTATCCAATTGTATTGCACATTCCATTGTTCTCAATAGCGTGACACATCCATTAGATCATTTTGATCCATCAAATTCCATTAATTGTGTCCGTATCAGAGAGTTTTTCAACTTGAATGTAGGCTCAATTTGCCTATCTAAGCCAGGATACGTCTTCAACGCGCTCACACCACATTGACTTGGGCTGTCTTGTTACTCACTGTTTGATGTTGTTGATAGTTGCATCCGATGGGTTCGAACCGGTTGAGTTTTATGGAAGGAGTTGCGTAAAGTTTCAAATAATAACGGGGCAAACAAATGAAACAAAACAGGCTCCAGACTTGTACTAAAAAGGTTTCAAAACAAACAGGCGCAGCAAAAGGGTTTCAAATAAACTCATAATGATTCTAAGCAAAGTCTTTCTTTTCAGTCTTTCATTCATTCAATCTGCGCTGTGTGTGTGTGTAGCAAGCGAGCGGTTGAAAAACTGTTTCTCGTCTGGCGTGCGTTTACACACAGCTGTGCCATAATTAATAGGAGAACCATGGTGCCATTTTACGAGGCGACCAGTGGCGGCGCTATTTAGTCAAAACTATTAAATCAAATGAAATGGCTCCTACACCTAGTATGTTAATGTTAATAATTTGAGAGCAGTCATAGAAAGATGTTATATTTATTAGATAAGAAATTAAGATTTCAACAGCACTGACCTTGCTGTCTTTTCAGGCTCTCAAGTTCCTTCATCAAGTACTCTTTCTTCCTCATAGTGATGTCTCTTTCTTGTCTCAGTTTTTCTTGTTCCTCGAAAATCTGTTTTTTTTAAAGAGGATCAAACATAAAAAAAAAGACAAATAGATATAAATGTTGTCTACTGAAAGAGGAACTGCTCTGTGAACCCCCTCAATCAAAAGGCAATTCATACAACACATGCATGTATAAACATACTGTTGAAATACTTTCACTTTGGAAAACAAGGTTTTACTGCACAACAATAGTAGAGTTGAAATGCAACACCTTTTGATCATATATATTTTTTTATTCAGCACAAAATCAAAACAGTACAGATATGCAGATATACTTTACATCACGTTCTCAATCAACATCATGTCTGTACCGTATCATTAAGAGACAGCTATGCTGGGCGGCTACGTGGCGTAGTGGGCAAGGCGCTCGCCACGAAATCTGGAGACGCTGAGCTTGCCTGTTCGAGCCCAGCGCTCCACATTTGCTTTCAGTTTAGCTGGTCGTCCGTACTAATACACATTGGCCGTATTAGGGGGTGGGAAACTGATGGGTGGGGATCGGGCGTTGTGGACAGCGACTCCTACAGGTCGGTTGGTGCGCCTGCGCAGTAGAATCAGGAAGTGTCGGGGGCAGCGTGAGCCTCCCACGCGTTACTCCTCGCCACTGAGAGATCGAGCTGCGCAGGTGAAAAGATGCGACTGCTGTTACCTCAAGTACCGGAGGGGACTTGTGCTATGTATGACTTAGTTCACATTGCAGCCGGCTTGTGGGAGGCAAAAAACAGCGTTCGTGACAGGGGAGGGTTGAATTGGATGATAAGAAATTGGGATGGGAGAAAATATAGAAATTGGGAGAAAAAGTGGATAAAAAAAAAAGAGAGCTATGCATGGAGAAGGGGCGTGGGGGACACACACAAAAACCAACAACAAAACAAAATAAATAAATAAACAGGTAACCCAGAATATACTATGTGTCAACCTCTCTTCTCTGGGTGTAGTACAGCAGTAGCAAACATTCTCTTATACCAGAGCTTTGGTTGTATCACCATCACTGCATTACAAATCCAACCCTTCATCCTCCATCACTGACCATTCTCAAAAGCATGTAAATGCATGCAGTTAGGATTGCGTCCTTCTTCCCGTTCACATATCCCGTCTATTCAGCACAAAATCAAGACAGTACAGATATGCAGATATACCTTACAACTAGTTCTCAACCAACATCCTGTCTGTACCGTGTCATCCAGAGACAGCTATGCTTGGGGAAGGGGCGCAAAAATAAATACATTAACAGAAATAAAAATAAAAAATAAATAATATAAAAAAAATAAAAAAAAATAAAAAATAACAGAATATACTACGTGTGGTTCAAACCATTTAAAAAATAAAATGACAATAAAATGGGGAGTGAGATGAAAATAATAAGATGAAAATAAGTAATACATTGCCTTTATAGCCCTATTCGCTCTATACAAGCCCACTTTCTATCGAACTGTTCACCTTGCAACCTGATCAGATGAGTCATCCTCTCCATGTCCTGAATTTCTTTAACTTTGTTTAGCCATTGGTTATGTGTTGGGGGACTGGGTTTTAACCAATTAATTGTGATCATTTTCTTGGCAGCAGTTAACAGTATTTGAAGAAGATACACACTTTTCCTTTCCTCAATGCCCTCTGGTATGACTCCGAGGATGGCAGTTTTGAAATCATGTGGAATGTCCATGTCGAATACTTTTTTTACATCCCTGAATACATCATCCCAGAAGTGACATAGTTTTGGGCATGTCCAGAAAATGTGTGTATGGTTACCTTTTGCTTTTGATTCTCATTGTTCTTTTCTTCAAGGACTCTCCTCTCACGGTTGTTTGCCTTGGAGCTTTCCTTCCCACTATCCAGACGCATGCTCTTTGATGATCCTATGAGGACATAGACGAATAACAGCTTATTAACTTTTTAGTCTACCAGCTGCAGTGTGAGAGAAAACGGTGCTTTTTCAATGTATGTGATGTATAGATTGGGGAGAGATGACCACAGCTAAAACGGTGATTGAAATGTGCATGGAAGAGGTGACGGTGGTGGAACCAGTGATTTCACAGGCACAGGCCGCGTCAGCGAGGGTTTTGTTATGAATTCCTTAGAAGAACATCTGAGATTAGAGTGTAGGCCCAGAGCAGGAGGAGAGGGGTGACCTCTTTAATGCAACAGTGGATGAAACGTTTAATGGTGTGAAAGGTTAGCAGTCGTCATGACAGCACGTCGCATGACAACCAGGAGAGGGGCGGGGGGCCGTCGTTGCTACGACGAAGACCTATAAGTCGAACGGTGTTTCCGGGTAGAGCAGACTAGAATCTGACTGAGACTGGGAGGGAAGGAACCAGGAGAGACTCTTCCTCCTCCACCATCTAGGGGGGGGGGGAAGGGAGAATGCCACATCATCATTACAGTAGCTTCGGCTAACACGAGGAGGGTTTCAGGCTAACGACCAGGCCTGACCACTATTGGACTGAATAACAAAAGGACGATAGATGAACACACCGAAAGATCATTAGAAATAGACTCTTCAAGGACAATACAATCTGTTAACATCTGAGCTGAGGTTTCTGTTTAGAGAAATAAAACCACGCTTTTCCTTGTAAGGTATTTCACGGTGTCGGAGTGTCGAATTATTATGGTTTATGGATTGCACTAACGGGGGAGATAAGGATCTTATCTACCAGTATCGGAGACGTCAGGACCATTAAAAGTACACAACGCAGAGGAATTGGATGGAGGGCCAAACAGACAAAGACGTGATACTGGCCAGTTTGATCAGAATCTTACAGTTGATGCCGTTGGGACCCGGATTTGCAAGAGATTAAAACAACGGGAACAGTTGGTTGTTGTTGGTTGTTGATGACAGCCGGATTTGCAAGAGATAAGAACAACGGATAAAGACTTTTTCAATAATGGGGCGACAGTGGACAACAGTCATCAATGTGTGGGAGAATCATGATCGAAGCAAGGCCGGCCAGCCCTGGGAGAGAGCGGCGAGTCGAGCGGTCAGGAGGCGAACCAGCGCTGTAGGGGAAACAGCGCTCCGATCAAAAATGTGAGTTCACTGTGCACACGGTTGTTTTGATCTTTTATAGCCAAATAAAAACGAACAGATAGTGAATCCGTAAACGTAAACATTTCTAGTTTGACACAGAGAGAGAATGCCAGCTGTAATAATATGAGCAGAGAGCCATGGTGAAAATCGAGGGTGTTATCTACAGAGAATGAAAAGCAAATGAGGCAGGCTGCACAGTTTTGGTTTAAGGAGGGTAAATGCGAGATGAGGAAAGGGGGGGGGGGGGCGCTTGAATCAGATCGAAAAATTGTTATGGCGGGACTGTTTTCATAACAGAAGGAAAGTCGAAAGGAGATTGTACCAGTGTGTATTATGTCCGATCAGGCAAGAGTATTAGTCTGAGAAAGCGTCCCCTGATAATGGATAGGAAAGAGAGGAAAAACAGCGGTGTTTTCAGGCCTTGGAAGGAAGGGCAGCGGCCGTTTGTTGAGAGAGTAGCCATTTGCACCGAGTCAAAATGGCCGCAGAGCCACGAGGGGTTTATAATCAGGAAGTGACACGTCACCTACAATCCTCTAGACTGAGTTTTGGCCGCCATCTAGGGGGGCAGTGGGATAATACAGGCAAATGGAGGAGTAGGTCGCCACCTAGTGGCGGAGGGGGGGGGGGGGGGGGGGTAGTGCTGGGGAGTTTCCATTACCCATAGGGGAATATTTAGAGTTTAATTCAATTAAGGAGTTTAATTGCGGAGGGGGGGGGGGTAGTGCTGGGGAGTTTCCATTACCCATAGGGGAATATTTAGAGTTTAATTCAATTAAGGAGTTTAATTGCGGAGGGGGGGGGGGGGGTAGTGCTGGGGAGTTTCCATTACCCATAGGCGAATATGTAGAGTTTAAGTTAATTAAGGAGTTGAATTTTTTCAAAATTACCAACTGCTTGTGTGTATACACGGTGGTGTATGTGAGAACTTTGTAAAGGAACTCAAAGTGTGGTATATAGAGCGACGGGACAGCTCCAGGGCGACGGTAGACAGCCCTGTAGGGTATATAGAGCGACGTGACAGCTCCAGGGCGACGGTAGACAGCCCCGTAGGGTATAGAGCGACGGTGACAGCTCCAGGGCGACGGTAGACAGCCCCGTAGGGTATAGAGCGACGGTGACAGCTCCAGGGCGATGGTAGACAGCCCCGTAGGGTATAGAGCGACGGTGACAGCTCCAGGGCGACGGTAGACAGCCCCGTAGGGTATAGAGCAACGGTGACAGCTCCAGGGCGACGGTAGACAGCCCCGTAGGGTATAGGGCGACGGACAGCTCTGTTGTATGTTAGATGATAGTACGAGTACGTATGTGAGTTAGGAGCAGGGAACCAACCTGCTCTGTTGTATGTTAGAGCGATGCTCGGTTGTATGTTATTATCATAATAATAAGATCGATATACAGGTTAATTAAATAAGTTTAATTATGAAATAAGAGGGAGTTCGATCTCCAGTGGGGCCTTCTCACACCTAATAAATAGGCAGAGTCTTGAGGGGACACGTCACCAGAAAGAACTGGCGCGCGCTGGGGGTCAACCGTGGGACAAACGTAGAGCGCCGAGTGGGTATCGTTTAGCTGCTGGTGTCACGCCGGAAGACAACAAAACAGGGAACAGCCCTGTAGGATTAGATATGGGTGTTGAGAAGGTGGGGGACTAATAGAGAACAAATAGCGCCATGGGCTGTAGGACACTCACACCGTCCAACAGTCTGAAAGGGCGTGGCCATGGCAGGGGCTTGCAGAGGAAAAAAAATATATAGAGAACGAGCTGCAGGCCCAAAGCCACGGTAGACTAATAGAAAACACAGGGTCGAGTGTACAGAAAGACTGCCGGTGTTGTGTTTCTGCTTTCAAGGGGGGAATGACACCGACAGCGATGGAGATGGCCAGGAGACAGACTGGAGGAGGAGGAAGCCGCAGGGGCCAGGCACGGCAGCCTGGTACACAGATCGTCCACGACGAGAGAGAGGGCCGACGGCGGTGGAGATGAGCCTCAACCAAGATGACCGACAGGGCGGAGATGACCGACGGGGCGGAGATGACCGACGGGGCGGAGACGGCCGACGAGGCGGAGTCCAGCGGTCGCAGGCGGTGTTTGCCCAGGGGAGAACGAGGCAGACATCGGAGGGGGTTTCCCTGCGGAGACGCTGTTTAGAGAGCGTTTTGAAACAACAGAGCACGGGCGGTGAATCATGAACAAACAGGGACTTCCTTTCAGAGTCAATCAGGAGATCGAGAGACGAGACAACAGCGAGAAGTCCTGTGTTCATTGATTAGGAGTATGAGATATAAATGGAGGATTCATATATAAGATATATGTATAGAAGGATATATATATATATAGAAGGTAGATAAGAGGGAGAACAGTAGAACAACAGGATATAATTATTGGGAGCAGACAGGGGGGCTCCAATGGTTATGAGTCGTTGGATGTTGTTGGTTTTGGTGGTCGGTTTCGGTTCCCTTTGTGCACGAAGGGGGGCGCAAACAGACATCAGGCAGCAGGATCACTGGGTTGACCGTGGGCCGTCTTCGTTTCTTGTGCACGAGAGACGAGGTTGGTTTGCTTCAACCACAGGCTATTTTTGGCATAATTAATTGAAAAACCAAATAATGATTTATGATTCTGAAGGGGTGATAAGAATCAAGGGGGGATTGAGAGAAAACGGTGCTTTTTCAATGTATGTGATGTATAGATTGGGGAGAGATGACCACAGCTAAAACGGTGATTGAAATGTGCATGGAAGAGGTGACGGTGGTGGAACCAGTGATTTCACAGGCACAGGCCGCGTCAGCGAGGGTTTTGTTATGAATTCCTTAGAAGAACATCTGAGATTAGAGTGTAGGCCCAGAGCAGGAGGAGAGGGGTGACCTCTTTAATGCAACAGTGGATGAAACGTTTAATGGTGTGAAAGGTTAGCAGTCGTCATGACAGCACGTCGCATGACAACCAGGAGAGGGGCGGGGGGCCGTCGTTGCTACGACGAAGACCTATAAGTCGAACGGTGTTTCCGGGTAGAGCAGACTAGAATCTGACTGAGACTGGGAGGGAAGGAACCAGGAGAGACTCTTCCTCCTCCACCATCTAGGGGGGGGGGGAAGGGAGAATGCCACATCATCATTACAGTAGCTTCGGCTAACACGAGGAGGGTTTCAGGCTAACGACCAGGCCTGACCACTATTGGACTGAATAACAAAAGGACGATAGATGAACACACCGAAAGATCATTAGAAATAGACTCTTCAAGGACAATACAATCTGTTAACATCTGAGCTGAGGTTTCTGTTTAGAGAAATAAAACCACGCTTTTCCTTGTAAGGTATTTCACGGTGTCGGAGTGTCGAATTATTATGGTTTATGGATTGCACTAACGGGGGAGATAAGGATCTTATCTACCAGTATCGGAGACGTCAGGACCATTAAAAGTACACAACGCAGAGGAATTGGATGGAGGGCCAAACAGACGAAGACGTGATACTGGCCAGTTTGATCAGAATCTTACAAGTGGCTGGTCATGTCTAACATCTACCAACTTTAACAATTTCACCAGCCAACTAATTCATACATTTTTTAAATATTATATACATATATATGTTTTATTGTATTATAATTATTATTTTTTGGAAGAACCTCTACATGACATAATTTTTTTTTAAATGTTTTGCCAAGAGTAAAGACCATAACCATATCAAAACAGCAGTCAAAGTGTATATTTTCATTTTTACAGATGTTTTGTAAGATTTACCTAAAATAAGAATTTATCGAAAAAATTCTAATTACCGGTATATGTCTTTTATCGTAAAACCGTGAGGAAATGACTGAATCCAGATTCAACCCTGCCATTGGAAAGAGGAGCCTTTTCCCTATCCATAGATGTATGATTTGGCCATAATAAAGTCAAAGTCAAGTTCAAATATGAATTTATAATTAAAATCGATTATCATTTATTACTGTATCTACAAATCCTTCTGTTTAATCATCTTCCCTTTATTCATTTGCTTAGATTTTTTTGTACACTTGAGCTCAATAAGGTGGTGAATGAGCTCAGGGAGCAAGCTCGGTTTGCTCACAATTGTAACATAGTGTTATTCACAGGCACAGATGCAAAAAAATATCATCATTTATATTCTCCTTTTTTTCATTACAATTTACTCAAGCCTAGTAACAGACAATATTTCGGGGAATACATACCCCCAGGGCCCTAGATGTTCCTAGATACCAAGAACATGCTAATTGACCTTGTAGAAGTGGAGCAATCTTCCATTTACTTAGGCATGTACCTTTAGGCGGGGGCGGAGCCAGGCGTTCATGGAGTGAGACGTGTTTCATGAGAGCTCCCTTCTATCGTGCAAAATCCACTTTTCTCCCCATTAGTCTTTATTTTATTTTTATTTGTTATTGGTCTTCTTGTTGAGTTGTCGAGTTTCAACTACTTTAGTCGACTTTTTTCAACTTTCTGCGATGTCGATGGAGACCAGAGCCATGAGCACTCCAGCCGGCAAACTGCCACCGGGTCTACCCTCGCATTCGCCCGGAATCAGTGAGATAAGTGAAGCTGTTCTCTCGGTCATGACCAAACTCCATGCAGACTTTGAGGTACGCTTCGCTGAAACACAAAGAAAAGTACAGGCGGAATTTTTTGATACCCTTCATCGAGCGATGTCAGAGGAAATTAGATTGGCGGTCGATCCGTTGAGGGAGAAGATGGAGTCGCTACACGCTGCCTCCACAGCTAATGCTAACGAACTAGCCTCGCTAACGACAGAGGCCTCACAACAGGGCGAGAGGATGGCGTGTCTGGAGAGCTCCCTGCTGGCTAGGCAGGCTGACGTTGCCAAACTACAGTCGGTAATTGTGGAAATGCAGTCCCGGGAGAGACGCTACAACATCAGGATTGTTGGTGTACCGGAGGGCACTGAGGGAGGTCATCTCTCGGAGACCATGCCGGAATTGTTGCAGAAAATACTGGGGGCGGATGTCCTCCCCAGCCCACCCGTATGCGAGTCTGCCTACAGAGCGGGCAAGACCAGTCCTGGAGTGAACAAGGAGCCGAGGCCCATCATTGTCAAGCTAAACAGGCTACAACAGAGGGAGCTCATCATGCGGTCGGCCCGTGCCAGAAGGGGTGAACTAGGTCTCGGCAATCACAAAGTGGCCATTTTCGAAGACTTTACGCCGGAGGTTCAAGCACAGAGGCGAATACAAAGTGGTCATGGCCAGGCTATGGAAACTGGGCCTGAGGCCTACGCTATTCGCCCCCGCAAGATTATCCGTGCTGTGTAAGGGCGATGATCGTCGTTCATTTTGGTCGTTGGCTAAAGCGGAGGAATATCTCGGGGGGATAGCCGAGACTGTAGCTTGATAACTGTGGCGGGTGAGTGACTTGGCGATGTGGGCCTAAATACATTGATAGGGCGGACTACTCACAAATGCTTATTGTCATGCCCAAACAGGCTAACTGGCCACTGCCCATCCAAGCTAGCGGGGCATCCCAATGACTTCTGTTACTTGCTAATGCTGACCTCATGGTCGTACGTGTGTCTATGGAAGCTAGCGAGCTAGCTGGACAATGTTCATTTCAGATACAAGCGTGCTAGCTGGTTTCATCACTAGCTTGCACGCTAGCCTCGGGCTAACTAACATGCTATGGCTATCGCCCGCACCGAATCATTCGGGACCCGTTAATGTTTACGTATTTTGGCTGTTGTTGCTGTTTAAGTGGCATCTGTTTGCACAATTTAACTGTGATTGGGTCCTGCCCTACCTATCTTCTGATATGCTTTATTATTTTAATTTTTCTTTTATCCAGTTGTGCTATAGCTTTGCGACGTTGATACGCAGATTTAGAAGTAGTTGGTTACAGGGATGGCGTTGAGTTATTATATAATAATGGCTAATTTTTCCCTTATAGTTGGCTCATATTAGGGCCAAGGCTCACGTTTGTTGTTTTCCTTGTCTAGACGGGGTTTGGCTGTTTTGAGCCTTAGGCTCCAGTCGTAGAAGGTCGGTTAAGTATATATATGCAATATATAATAACAGGCTGTGTCAGGTATAGCTTATTACTATCCCCGGGTTAATGAAGGTGTGTACTTCTATTCTTATATAGGATTATGTCATTCCAGCCTTTGTGCCTGACCAGAGGGACGGTTAAATGCTTGCACCTTGACCATAACCCTTTTTCCTTTTTCTTTTTATTGTTGCTGTTTAAATGACATCCGTTTGCACAATTTAACTGTGATCGGGTCCTGCCTTAGACTATCTTCTGGTATGCTTTAATTTTTTTAATGTTCCTTTATCCATTTGTGCTATAGCATTGCGACATTGATATGCAGATTCGGAAGTAGTTGGTTACAGGGATGATGTTGAGTTATTATATAATAGCTATTTTTTCCCTTATAGTTGTCTCATGTTAGGGCCAAGGCTCACGGTGGTTTGCGACCGATAACTTTATTGAATTTAAAATTTTTATTTTTATTTGTGTATATTGGACTAGTGGGGGGTTTAATCAGGGGTTTATCTAGAGAGGGGGTCGGAGTGGGGAGCGTCTTATTGGATCCATGATTCCAGTGGGAAACGATAGGAAGATGACCATCCTTAGTGGATGGAGCATAGGGAGGGGATTGGAGAATGGGTATAGGAGGGTTAATATTAGGACGGGTGGGTTAGGGTATAGAGTAGAAGTAGGGGGGGTTGTAACTGGGGTGGTATTTTTCTGTGTTTTCTGTACGGTTGTCCTGTATGTGTGTAATTGTTCCTCCTCTGAACTCTTGGGATTGACCGTCTGGGCCCGTCTGGCTGCACTGGTATGTTCTCCACGCATTTAGACAAGTTCGACCATGGCTAAATTGAATATTTTTATTTGGAACGCAGGGGGTCTTAACACCCCACACAAGCGTGCCAGTGTCCTTTGGTTATTGAAGAGAAGAAATATTGACATTGCTCTCCTTAGTGAGACGCATTTATTGATGGGTGATGTGTCAAGGCTAGCAAATCGACAATATCACGTTATCTCCTCATCCTCAGCGGACGATAAGACAAAAGGAGTCGTCATAGTTACAAGACGTAACCTTGATATCAAAGTTCTGGATGTGTGGTCGGACACGGAGGGAAGGATTACTATAGCAAAAGTTGAGTTCTCTCATAGGAAGATGGCATTAATAGCATTGTATGCCCCTAACACATTTGATTCAGCGTTCTATAATACAATCACGAAGAATATGTTGGAACTTACTGGATACGCTCTCATTGTGGGTGGCGATTTTAATGCGTGCTGGGATGCGGAGATGGATAGGTCCGGGTCCTCTGAAACAAGCGACCAAAAACGGTCCTCTAAGGCCCTCAGGATGTGGGCCCAGGACACGGGGCTCGCAGACCTATGGCGCATATCCAATCCCACCCTCAAGGATTACTCTCACCTGTCAGCCAGACACAAAACCTCTCGAATAGACTATGCATTCGCGTCCCCTAATATGTTTGATAGTTTCGACGTCTCATTGGTTCCCCTAGCTCTCTCGGACCACAAGGGGATTTTCCTTGTGGCAACCTTTGGCAGGCTCTCCACGAGAGCTCCCAGGTGGCGTTTTAACTCAACCTTATTAAAGAACGATGATTTCTGTACTGAGTTCAGGAGTAAACTAGCTGAATTCTTGCAGATCAATGTCGGCACGGTCGAAGACCCTAGGGTCCTGTGGAACGCATTGAAAGGATTTATCAGGGGTCATGTCACACTTTTCGCCTCCAATTTGCGTAAATCCCGGTCAAAAAAACTAGAAGGACTGGAAACATTATACGCGGACATATACGCATCTTTGCAAACTAACTATAGTGATAGTGAGAAGATAGTCAAGAAAGAAATAAACTCCATACTTAAACAACAGTCTGAGTTCTTGATACATAGGACAAGGCAAAATTACTACTTTCACGGTTCCAGGCCTAGCCATCTGTTGGCAATGAAGATACGCTCGAATGATCATTTCTCGGATATCCCTTCGATCAAGACGCGACAGGGAACAGTCACTACTGATTCAAAAAAGATCAACGACACTTTTAAAGAATTTTACTCAGTTATATAGCTCAGAGGTTAATTTCGATAACTCTAAATTTGAATCGTTCATTGGCGGGCTTGAGATACCCCACATTTCTGAGGAAGAGGCTAAGGAACTGGGGAAACCAATCACTCTTATGGAACTTAGGGAGACGATTGCTGAAATACAGAGGGGTAAGGCACCAGGCTGGGATGGGATTCCACCCGAGGTATATTTAGCTTTCTGGGACCAACTGGGTCCATTGATGCTCGATATGATCAATTACGCTATCGAACAAGGGGAGTTCTCAAGGGATGTCAACATGGCATTGATTTCTTTACTTCTCAAGAAGGATAAAGATCCCAATGATTGTGGTAGCTATAGGCCCTTGAGTCTTCTCGGGGCCGATCTAAAAGTGTTTGCCAAGGTGCTGGCCCGCCGCCTGCAGAGATTTATGACGGTATTGGTACACTGCGATCAGACTGGTTTTATCCCGGGGCGCCTGGCTGCAGATAATCTTAGGAGGCTGTTGCATGTAGTCGATAACAGTAAAGACAATACAGCTCCGTCCACAGTTCTGTCTTTGGATGCCATGAAGGCGTTTGACAGACTAGAATGGTCATACCTGTGGAAGGTACTTGAGGTTATGGGTCTTGGAAAGAATTGTATTCATATGATTAAAGTCCTGTATGCCTCGCCGTCGGCAATGATACTGACAGGCAAAAACTGTTCCACACTTTTTCCAGTCTCCAGATCTTCTAGACAGGGTTGTCCTCTGAGCCCAGGACTATTCGCGCTTTCCCTCGAACCATTGGCCCAATTTATTAGGCAATCGGAGGACATCGTCCCCATAATGGTCAATAATACACCACACAAAATTGCTCTCTATGCGGATGACCTACTGATTTTTATGGATGACCCCTCCCGGTCGGCCACAAAATTACTGGGAATAATCGACGACTTTGGTAAATTGTCAGGCTTTAAGATTAACTGGAACAAATCAGCCTGCCTACCTCTTAATGAGCTGGCCAAGGCGGTGAGACTACCAGCTGATATCCCCATAGTGGAACATTTGAAATACTTAGGCATAGAGATATTCCCCACGCTGAGTCGAACTACTAAGTACAACTTCACGGGTACTTATAATAAAATACGCCAGGATCTAGACAGATGGTCGTCCCTTCCTAACTCCTTACAAGCCTGGGCTTCCATAATCAAAATGAACGTCCTGCCTAGGATACATTTTGTTAGCTCAATGCTCCCCCTGCCCCCTCCAATAGACCACTGGCGCAAGGTACAATCGATGGTATCTAAGTTTATCTGGAATAACAAACGCCCGAGAATCAAAAGAGCTACTACTCAACGTAGAAAACAAGATGGGGGCCTCGCAATCCCTGATTTTAAGCTTTATTTCTGGTCCTTTTCACTGAGACCTCTGATGTGCTGGCTAGACCCTGTAGAGGCTGTATCTTGGCGCTCCTTAGAAGCGGCGGCGGTCTCACCGCTAAGATTGCAGGATGTAGTGTACTCCACTGTCCCTATTTCAAAATGCCGACTGAGATATGGACCGATCATAACTCACGTGATCCAAACATGGCGTAATGTACAGAAGTCATGTGGGGTTAAATGCCCATGGCACCTGGACTCTCCCATTTTTAATAACCAGCAACTACTTGTTGGGCACAAGCCGGTTAGTATTCCTCAATGGCAAAGGAGGGGAGTTCATACTCTGGAGGATATTTATGATAAGAACGGCCTTCGTGCGTTTCAGGACTTAAAATAATTTTATGATCTTCCCGGCAAGTCCTTCTTTCTTTACCTTCAACTAAGGTCAGCGCTGAGGGCGCATGGCGTGCCGTGGGCTCAAGCTTTGCAACCACACCCCTTCCTCAGGCTCATAGTGGACAGGACGACCTCCAGAGGGTTTGTCTCAGACTTTTATACGCTCTTAATGCAATCCACGTATAAAAATCTATCATTGGATACAATCTGGCGTGGGGATATCCCGGAGTTGGACCCCGAGTTTGACTGGGATGATGTTTGGGCAAATGTGGCATTGTCTTCCCGCAACACCAATCACCAGCAAATTAATTTTAATTATATTCATAGGACCTATCTTACACCTAGGAAGCTATTTGCTATGGGACTGGTAACCGACTCTCGGTGCACTTTGTGCTCTCAAAGGGCCGCTGGCACTTATATGCATATGTATTGGGATTGCCCACCAGTGGCCCGCTTCTGGAGGTCAATAACGGACAAACTTTCAGATCTGTGTGGCTTAACTATCCCATTCACAGCTGTTACGCTACTCCTGAACGATATAACACTACCCGCGTCCGTACAACTAAAAAGGGTTGTCCTAGCGGGCGTCACAGCAGCGAAGAAGCTAATAGCATTGAGATGGAAGGAGCCTGATAAGCTCACAGTGATTAACTGGTCCCTAACACTGTTGGATGTGATTTATCTTGAGATATCCACAGCGCGGGTGATTGGGGTGGGGCAGGCTGGGATTGACCTGTGGTTCGCAGCAGCTGAGAAGGTCAGGACCGCCGTGTGCGGCTGAGCGGGGTTGGGGTGCTTGTTCGGGGGAGTCCGGCGGTCTCGTGGGAGGGGGAGGAGGAAATGTCTTGTCTGTCTTGTCTTTTGTGTTGTCCTCTTGAATTTAACTGGGGATTTTATTGGGGGGCAGCTATTTAGCTATTTCTTCACTATTTGGTCACTTTTACACGGTTCCTGTGAGTCTATGGAACACCTCTGTAGGTTTTTGTTTTTCATGAAGGTTCATTGCTCTGTTTTCGAGTCGTGTTCTCAAAAGTGGCATTTTTCTACCTCAGGACCTTAGGCCGTTTTGAGGCGGGGCTCCAACCACTGTGTGACCCGGTGGCATCTGCCACATTGTTATGCAGCTGGGAGATCTCTAGGGCTGTCTTAAATACTTCGAAGCTTCGTTCGATGGCACAAGCTTCGAACATTAAAAAAAAAATCGAAGTTTAAAAAAAGAAAAAAAAAAAAAAAAAATCTTTTTTCAAAATTTTTTTTCACATTTTTTTTTAACTTCGATTTGTGTGTGTGTGTGTGCGTGTGCGTGTGTGAGAACTACCCATCCCAGTTAGGACAGCCAAATCCCGTCCAATCTTTCGCCGTCTACTAAAGACTCACTTCTTCAACCATTATCTGAAATGATTTATAAAAAAAAAAAAAAAAATCTAACCGTGACTAACCTTACTGTCATGCACTTTCCCTAATAAACTAACCTACACTGTAACACGCAACACTTTGATAAACATTGTTACTCAGCTGATAGAGTTGTACCCTTCTTGCTGTCTTGTCGTACAGAACTTGTAAGTCGCTTTGGATAAAAGCGTCAGCTAAATGACTAAATGTAAATGTGTGTGTGTTAAGGCTGAGCCCGAACCCTGTTTTTAGGGTTTGAACGTTCGCCAGGGTTTATCGAACGAACGTTCGATAAACGTTAATAATTTTTTTTTTCATTTTTTTAATAATAATTTTTTTTTTATTGTATTATTATAGATCCTACGGAGGGCGGCATTGCATAGTCTATTGGTGAAAAACATGTTTACAGTGGTGGCTGTTCATGTAAACATGTAATTAAACAAAGCCCTCAGAAGAAAATAAACAAGTTACTGAATCAAAGTATGATAAACAATAGCCCTTGCAGTCACGTAAGGGGCTAGATAAACAAATGCATTAGTTTTGTGGCATTAACGTTATATAGTTAGTGTTACACGTTCAATAACAGGTATTCACTCTTGGTCGACGCCTCGACGGGGAGGGGAGCCGGGAGGAGAGGCGCACGCCTCGGCTCAACAGACCCGTCCACCGTCTACCTCGGAACGGCCGGGCTCCCAACACGCCTGCCGCCCGTCCGCCCTACCACCGTTCCGAGGTAGACGGTGGACGGGTCTGTCCACCGTGCGCCTGCTGTTGTTTCCAACGCAACCACCTCCCGCCATGAAGCTCGCGCTCTGTGGCCGAAAAAGGATGGTATTCATTAATGATCCTAATCTGCAGGTTCACCTACGGAAACCTTGTTACCGATTACTTCCTCGGCAGGGAGCTAACTACGGCTCCCCGGTAGCTACGGTAAGTCTGTTGAGGCTTGCCGATTGGTGGTAACAGCAGAGGCGGGTGCAAGCGGTGTGACGTAATTGGCAGAATCGCCTGTCAATCAAAATAGAGCTCTGGTTGAGAAATAGTATCCCGCTGCAGCCCGGCAGACCATACTGGTTGAGCCGAGCGCCTCGCATTCACATCACCTCAACCCCGTGCGCATCCTTTATTTTTTTTTCACCGAACGTTCGAACCTATTAATTAAAGTCCGAATGTCAGCGTAACGAACGAACGTTCGAACGTTCGGGCTCAGCCTTTGTGTGTGTGTGTGTGTGTGTGTGTGTCAGCGTTTCCGTTAGCCGGTAATTACCGGTATTTGACCGGCAAAATCTGTTGAAGTCCGACATATTTAATCTTAATGTCTGGTGAAAATTATTCCCTGAGTCTAAGCACAATTTGATTATTTGAATTGCATTAAAATAGGCTAAAATTAAATAGCCTATGCGATGAACGAAACGATCATTACATTTGTTTCCTCGTTGCTTCTAATAATGACAACGACGTTGTCAGCGAGAGCTTAGTGCTGGGTGTGCGAACTTTTGTGAAGCTGCAGAGCCCGAGCAACAGCAGCACAATGCAGTATTCCAGCAGTACTCCAATTCAGCCATTTTCAGCCAATGTTGGGTGGGGGGCGCTGCTGTGCGGTTCCCAGAAAAGAGCCAATAACAGCTGAATCAGCTGCTCTGCAGCGCCATACTCTTTGCAAATAAGTCGTTGCGAGGTGGAGAGAGTCGTCACGCAAACCACGATAATGTTGCCGTCTCTCTGCTTTCTCAGTTCTTCGCTTGATATAATTAATACAAATGTCCAATATAACGGAATTCGTTAGCTCATAAAAATGTGATTATAACGGACTGCTGTTTAGTGTCGGACCGACTGCCCACATACGTGGTCTATTTTATTTCAAGTCAGCAGCAGCACGGAGTATCGAGGGACTTATTTTATTTGGAATATATTAATGACTGTATACGCAAAAGTAGCCTAGTTTTAAGTAATACTATTATAAATCTACATGCCTTGAGGATGACATTCTTTATATAGCCTGCCTATCAATTGTTTTAAAGCTCAATAAACTATGACCGGAATTAATCTCATTTGTCCGGTAGATTGAAATCTTGCAGGTCACGGAGACCGGCAACAATTTTTTCTAACGGAAACCCTGGTGTGTGTGTGTGTGTGTGTGTGTGTGTGTGTGTGTGTGTGTGTGTGTGTGTGTGCGCACGCATGGGGCCATTGGGTGGGGCCGGGGGACAAATACACTGGCGGAAAGTAACCCAGCTCAGCACTGCCCAAATTATATCATCACTATTGCCTGTTTGAAGGATATCATCCTCAAATACATATACACCTACATGCCTTGTAGAATTCCACACATAAGAAAGAAAGATACTGGGATGAATAAACAAAATAGGAAATAAAATTTAGATAAGGTGCTACTGAGATGTTTTGGTGAGTTCTTTGTTTTTTTGTGGAAGTTGCCCTTCTTAAAAATGCATGAACATTCACTGATAATTGGTCTGTAGTGGAGTCTACAAGGTCTACATTGCCGGACCATGTAGAATCCGGACCTTGTAGACTGACATAATTCTGTGCATAGTTTAGTCTACACAGGCCATATTTCAAATAATCAAAATCTTACTTCATTCATCTTAAACATTCTTGATTTGGGGGATTGGTAGTTCCCATGAAATCTGAAGTTGTTCAAACGACAACAGCGATCCACCTTGAATTAAATCACACAGCCGAGTGAAACCTTGTTGGCTCAGTCACGAAAGGGGCTACTTAATTAATTAATCCAACCCACTTTATTTATAGAGCACATTTAAAAACAACAAAGTTTATGAAAGTGCTGTACAAGTCCCACAACATAAGATAAAAAATTATATAAAAAAAAAAAAAAAAAATCGAAGCTTCGAATTAAAATCGAAGCTCGGCCCCGAAGCTTCGATTGCCAAAAAAAGCTTCGAAGGTCAGCCCTAGAGATCTCCGACATCACTGATATGCACATTTTGTGATAACTCAGCTTGGTGAGGGTGAATGCTGTGAGGTGAATTGGAAGAGTGGGCCTTGTTGTGAATTAGAGATGTACGTTTTATTAATATAGGGCCACACGGCCGGGAATCGGGGCTGGATACTGGGAAAGGCCATTTAAGGACGCCACAGCGTTAGCGATCTGTTGTTGTGCATGTTTTTCCATTGGGTTTATCTTATCGGGGGGGAAACCCTTGCGAGCACGGGGAGAACATGCAAACTCCACACAGAAAGGCCTGGGAGATACCCCACCTGGGTACCTGGCATCATGGAAACCTGGTCCCCAAGCGGGAATCGAACCCTGGACCTTCTTGCTGTGAGGCGACAGTGTTAACCACTACACCACCGTTGCCGTCAGGCAAGCGATACCGGAGTCTTAAGGCGAGCACAGAAAGACTCAGAAGAAGCTTCTATCCCCAGGCCATCAGGCTGCTAAACGAACAATAAACACTATGCAACAACCATCAAATGCACACAGCACACACACCCACACGCACACACTCACTTAAACAAACAACACACTGCAGCACCCACTCTCCACACTTTAGATCACACAAACACACTTTATATTTATTGATAAAGGATTTGCACTACAACTCGTACACCTACTGTAAATTGTACCTAAATTGCACCTCATCCTATTTCTGCCTTGCACTATATAGTATTGTATATTAGTACACTACACAGTATTGTATATTATATGGTAACTCAGTTAAGTCTATTCTGCATCGAACATTGTACATATGTCTATACTGAACACTGTGACCTCATTTTTTTACTTCTAATTTACATGCTATACTATGTTATTTTATTTCATACTTATCTTGTCTTGCACAGTCTCTGGAGCGTAACAGTAAGAAGCATTTTGTATAAAAGTATTCTGTACTTCTGTATGACAACTATTAAAGAAACTTGAAACTTGTATGTAAATTGTGCATGGGGTCATTGCCTATACTCAAATGCAATACAGAAGATATACTCTGTGTGTGTGTGTGTGTGTGTGTGTGTGTGTGTGTGTGTGTGTGTGTGTGTGTGTGTGTGTGTGTGTGTGTGAGCAAGTGAGAGAATAATAATAATAATGGAACAATACCAATGATTAGAGCTGCCGCGATTACCGCATTACATCACGCCCACCGCAAGAGTAGGCTGAATACCGCATCACTGCTGTTTTTTTATAATAATAATAAAGTACCCTCCTCTCGTTGGGCTTGCGGCTCTGCAGATATACCCTACTCCTCTATCGAGGTTCCAAGCGACCCTATTGGGTACCAGAAAAGTCACGTGAAACATTGCAGACCACTGATTGGTCAGAAGAGAGACGCGTCACACGTTGGGGCGTCCTGCAGTGTGTTACCACCAATCGGCAAGCGCATATTAGTTTTTTACGTCCTGAATGTCACCAATTGATCAGAGCTCATCACAACACGGCTAATAACGTTAGCTTTAGCTCCCCGCCGGAGTGGACTACCATCGCTCCTCAGGACAGGAGTACTAAACGAGACATAATGATTTTACTGTCTGCAACGAATGTTATAATAAAAGCCCTTCGTTCTATACACTTGTCTGATTGAAAACTTTATTAACAGACCGCAGAATGGGACAACTCAGCACGCTCTGAGCAAAGAAAGGAACTGAGATATGAATTGAGTATTGCTTGCCCTTGCTATGGTCCGGTAAATACGCTGATGTTATTGAACGTGTAACTATATAACGTTAATGCCACAAAACGAATGCCTTTATTATAAAGTAGTAACTTTATAATAATAATAAGAAGAAAGGGTCGGGGGGGTAACCACCCCTGCCCGCGACACCGAGTGAACGGCGCACGACCAGAGGGGAAACTTCGAATCCGTGTTTCACTTTCAATAACGAATGCGTGCTTGCCGAATCCCAAACAATATTCATGCTGCAAAGTCATCCTCTAAAGATAGACATTTAGACTAGAGGCAGGCTATATGCTATAAAGAGTAGACTACTAAAAAGAAATGCATTCAAACTTTTTTTTTAATTTTTTGTGTGTGCGTGCGGTAATAACCGCGGCGGTAGGAAATATTTCGCAAATTTGTGCGGTAAGGAAAACATCAATACCGCAGCAGCTCTACCAATGATAGCATAGTGCTGCTAATTTTATTTGTAGTTTTCAATATAAAAGTTGGTGAAATAATTTCAGTACTTGGTTACACTGATAACCATGATAATACTGATAACAGTGATAATACTGATACTGGTGATAAAACTGATAACCATGATAATACTGATAACCATGATAACCATGACAATACTGATGATAACCATGACAATACTGATAACCATGATAAAACTGATAACCGTAATAATACTTATAACGATGACAATACTGATAACCATGATAATTTTGATCACTATAATCGTGATGTGATATTTTCATAACATTACTTCTCCGTTTACAAATATAAAACATTAAATAATTAAGCTAAATGTCAAATCTAATTAATTTATCAATAAAACCACATACAGCATACCAACTAATAAATCTCAATCAATTCAAGTGAGCTCACCCTTCATAGCGGAGTCTTGCTGGCTAGCTTTATGGTATGGTTGATCATATGGTGATGGCTGAGGGTAATCATGAGAGGGCTGAGGTGGCATGCCCATGCCTGGTGGTGGGTACATGGGTGGCCACTGCTGAGGAGGCATGTAAGGCATGTAGCTCCCATACTGCCCGTAGACAGGGGGAGGGTAGTTAGGGGTAGCCATGCCATGCAGCTGGGATTGACCAAAGGGAGACACGGGGAGAACAGGGTGTGTGTTTGGATCCAGGGTAGGCGGTGGAGCCGCTTGGGCCGAGGCAGGCACCTCCCAGTCACGGTTATCCTTCTTTGCTTCTTTGATACTCTGGGACGTTCCATGAGTGCTACGCCTGTCTGATGGGGGGGACTTTTTCCGACGTCTTTGTTTGTTTGTTTGTCCCTCATCACTGTTCCAGCTGCCAGCCTTGCTCCGATTACTATCAGAGCTTCGACTGCCCCTGCGTCGTTCTCCTCCAACATGGTCGCTGCCATCTGAACTTCCTGATGAGTTACGTCTACTCCGCCTGCCAGGGCGATGAGTGGGGGTCTTAGGAGGCGGCATGTTCTCTTGTAAGCGCTCCTTCGTCCTGGCAGCCATCTTGGTAATGTCAGCCACTCCCAAGTCCAGCCCAATGGTTTTGAGAAGGTCTTGGATCTTCTCATATTCCTCAACCTCCTGATGCCCCTTCGCATTCAGCAGCTCTGTTCCAGGCGGGTAGGCTGGGTTAGGCACTTCAACTTTTCTATTTTGATCAGGGGTGATGGTGGACCTGCTTTGGTACCTCATGTCCACCTTCTGCTGAAGATGAGAGCCCCTGGGTGCATGGTCTCCCATGCCAGGATGGGCCAGGAGATGAGGTGAGGCCACAGTTTGAGCCATTGCAGCGTGTGGTTGTGGATCGTCCCCATAAATCGCCTTCTGCTGAAGATGAGAGCCCCTGGGTGCATGGTCTCCCATGCCAGGATGGGCCAGGAGATGAGGTGAGGCCACAGGCGGGACAGTATATGTTTGAGCCATTGCAGCGTGTGGTTGTGGATCGTCCCCATAAAGCGCCTTCTGCTGAAGATGAGAGCCCCTGGGTGCATGGTCTCCCATGCCAGGATGGGCCAGGAGATGAGGTGAGGCCACAGGCGGGACAGTATATGTTTGAGCCATTGCAGCGTGTGGTTGTGGATCGTCCCCATAAAGCGCCTTCTGCTGAAGATGAGAGCCCCTGGGTGCATGGTCTCCCATGCCAGGATGGGCCAGGAGATGAGGTGAGGCCACAGGCGGGACAGTATATGTTTGAGCCATAGCAGCGTGTGGTTGTGGATCGTCCCCATAAAGCGCCTTCTGCTGAAGATGAGAGCCCCTGGGTGCATGGTCTCCCATGCCAGGATGGGCCAGGAGATGAGGTGAGGCCACAGGCGGGACAGTATATGTTTGAGCCATTGCAGCGTGTGGTTGTGGATCGTCCCCATAAAGCGCCTCTTCATTCTCATCCCTGTACAAGTCAGAGACGCTGTGTTGGTGGGCAGGTTCAGCTGGCACCTGGGGTCTGGGATCATCTTCATCTTCATCTCCATAGAGAAACTTCTCTTCATCATCAATGTCATCTTTGCCTTTCACCTCTGGTATTGCATCAGCACTGCCTAGAAGGTTAAGGATCCCAGTGAGTTCTGCATCGAGTCCAGCTCTCTGAGCCATCTGAGGGTCCTGCCTCAGCTCTGCCATCATAGAAGCCAACATATGTGGCTCCATGCCTTTCATGGCAGTAATGTAGCGTTTTGCTTCTTGGGACATGTTGGCACTCTCCAAACCTCTTAGAGTATAGCTGCCCTGAAAAGCCAAATATAACAACAACAAATTAATAAACAGAAACCATAAACAAGGTTAACCTAGAGCAGTGGTTCTCAACCTTTTTACACCAAGTACCACCTGAGAACGTAGCTGGCTCTCCAAGTACCACCATATGGCCGACGTTAAAATACAGTATATTCAGCTATGCACAGTTCATGCAGGAGGCAAATGTATTCCTAATACCATTATTTATTGTTAACTTTTGTCAGACAGCCACAATGTACAAAGGGGTAGCACTAGAACTAGCAAACTCTTCCACACAACTCATACAATGCAAGGGGCCTTGAGAACAAACTAACATTCTCACATAGCAAGTGAGAAAATTAAGAACAACTGTATTTCAGCAAATGTACTTAATTCTCTCTCTCACACAGCAAGCAATTGTCCTACACACACACACACACACACACACACACACACACACACACACACACACACACACACACACACACACACACACACACACACACACACGTTGTTGTCCATTGACAACTCGCATAAGCAGGGCCGGACTGAGTCTATACTTCCCACAAGCAAGTTGTCCTTCCGCGTTGCTCTGATTGGCCACTGACGTTTCTGGTCATGTGACATGTGACAAGCAGTGTCTTAGCCCATTTCCGCGTCGAACAGCCTGCAAACGACCTAACGCCTAGTTTATCACTGGTTAAGCTTAGGAGACTCTTTCGCAGTTGGTTAAGGTTAGAGTTTGGAATCAGGGCTGGCGTTCTATCGCCATGCTCTAAGACAAACTCTAACCTTAACCAACTTCGAAAGAGCGCCTAAGCTTAACCGTCCAAAGAACTTGCCGTCACACGATTGGGCGCACATGTCACATGACCAGAAACGTCAGTGGCCAATCAGATCGCGCAAAAGGACAACTTGCTTGCGGGAAGTATAGACGCGGCCGGACTGGGTAAATAATTCAGGCTGGGAAATATAGTGTGAAATATAGCCCCAGTCAGGCCAACATTTTTACCCTTTAAATGCCAGTGTTTGTGATGGGCATAAAAAAAAAATACACACACACACACACACATTCAATACATTTTCTAATTGTAACCCTTTAAATGCCAGTTTGTGTGATGGCATCACAAATTATTGTTAAAAAAAACACAACATTTAATATTTTCAATATATCAAATGCAAAGTAAATTTTTCTGGGGGGGATTATTACAGGCTAGGCATTGTGTCAATGATTAGCAACAACACAGATTTTGATGGATTTTTTGTTTTTTGTAATGTCAGATTTAACAACAACTCGTTTCAGAAAAGTGAGAGTGTTGTGAAGGATCAGATTAAACCGAATATGTATATTTATTTATATATATATATTTAATTGTATTTGTATATCGTTTGATATCCCCTGTATATTCCTTGTACAATATGCATTGAATATCCCCGTTTCTACTAAACAGCCCATAATAGTTTCATTCTACATTTACATTTACATTTAGTCATTTAGCTGACGCTTTTATCCAAAGCGACTTACAAGTTCTGTGCGACAAGACAGCAAGAAGGGTATAACTCTATCAGCTGAGTAACAATGTTCATCAAAGTGTTGCGTGTTACAGTGTAGGTTAGTTTATTAGGACATTCTACCATTGGACTAGAACCTGGCGCCAGGTTGCCATACCCCTAGGTTCAAGTTCAATCGTGCCGCCTAACATGTCGAGGCAGCCCCCGGTCCCGCGCAGTAATATGCCGGGCGAAATACGTGTGGTACTATTTGTTCATAGCGCATATATATATATGACGCTCGTAAAGTAGAACTTTCTTTTAGTCCAGTTCTTTACCCTCCAACAGAGTGACAGACGCAAAAGCCTCCCCACGAAGCACGTGCGGTGTAGTAGGGCCTACTTGGCCCAGAATAGGCATTGAGATATCGTGTAGATTAATAGTTGAATGGTCATAGTTTGGCACCATACCGTCGAGTTGGACGTATTCTATTAAGCTAATAATAGTCTATTTATGTATGGTGCATCGTTCGGTTCGAGTTCTACAGTTATCAGTACCCCCATCGTTCCTGACGTTATCTGGACGCTTATCCAGGCTGGTCAGACCCCTAGTGGTGATTGCATCCGAGGAGCTCCGGGTCAAGAGCGACTGGACCTGTATATTGGATTACTCTACCCGACGACGGCGAGCCTTCCACGGCTCTTGGATTATGCTTTATGTGCTTTGATTATTCCATGGATAAAGGCCAACACTGTCGAGTGTTGGAATTACCCCCCGGAGAGGACTACAGGTGAGGCGGCGCTCTACACGTGAGGTCGCACCACGTCTCTCCGTTGTGGACCGGCAGATACCGTTCCACAGAGGGTCCAGCTGTGTTCGTCTGCGGCCCCAGGTTCTGTGGGCACTGGGTCTAAGACTTTGGATTCTCCCAAGACACCGTCGGCCAGATGGGATACCGCCAGCGACTTCTCTAACCCCCCCCCCTCCTACTGTCTTACAACCAGCGGGACCCCCCCCCCCCCCCTTAGTGTATCCAGCTATAATTATTTAAGTACTATCGCTATCGTTTCCTAAATATTCCAGGTTGTATACTTACTCCCTGCGCAACCAGAGATTGGACATTCAATGTTGATTTACCTACGAATACTCATTTGCCATAAAAGTGCATACTTAACATTTCAAATCATAAATGTAATTAAGTGAATATTGTGTACACCCTTTGCTGTATTAAATATTCGATTTGGTCCATTTGTGTTGGTTCGTTTCATCAGGTGGGAAAGTGTTCATCATACTTATATCTTGTACTGGGTGGCCAGAAGTTAAAGTACATGAGGTAGTGGTATTAAATATCATATCTAACAATACAGTCAGGGAATTGTACCCCTCAGCTACAATTGGTCCTTCGAGCCGGATGGTAACTAGTGTAATATTAATATAGTGTTATTAATATCGAAATGGCCTATGATGAACACTCCACGAAACGATCCTCCTAACCTAGAACGCCCGCGGCGCAGACGACAGACACCTCAGTACTTAGAGGCTTACACTGTCAGTCAACTACCTAGCCTTCGACAAACGCTAAACGTAGTAAAAGTAGAAAGTAAAATTATGTCTGACCTTAACGACCAGGTTTCCCCGACCACAGAGGCCCTAGTAGGTCCTAATGTAACTGACCAAGCCCACGGTGGAGACCAGGAGGGAATTGACATGCCTTTACCCCCCGCCACTACTAAAGAAGTAGTCCCCGACACGCCCCGGGAGGAAGACAACCCTACAGAGAGAGAACTCTGCACGGAAGAAGAAGAGGAGAGCGCCGAGGAACTAGAGCTCCAGGACTCCCCAACGAGTACCCCCAGGAGCGGTTCACGCAGGAGCGGCTCACCTCCACTACCGCCTTCCCCCAGCGAAGCGGAGAGGATACTACAACAGGCGTTCCTCGTCAGCCTGACAGCCTCTACCGAACGCGATCGGCTCCAAGCACAGACGCTTAGCGAGCGCGAACGTCTCCAAGCCCAGGCGACCAGCAAGCGCGAACACCTCCAAGCACAGCAACGGAGCGAAGAACAGCGCACAAGTCTGGAGATGAGACGCTTCCAGATGGAAGAGAATATGGCAAGAGACCGCGCCGACGCCCAGCGCACCGCTGCCGGTGCCCAAAGAGACGCAGAGCGCGACAGACTACAAGCGCAACTAATAGAGCAGCTGATCAAAAGGACAACTCCCTCTCCCTCCGCCAGGGGCTCAAGGAACTCGTCGAGACAGCAGTCAAGAGCAGCGTCACCGCAACGAGCAAGCGACCCTGAACTTGACCAACAGACCGAGTCTAGACCCCCCGCAGACCCCCTTCCCATACCGGTCCAAGCGAGACCCAGCTACAAGGAAGGAGCGGCCTACACTGCGGAGAAGCTAAATAAACGATTACAAGATCTGGAAGATTTGATAGAAGAAGAAGAGGGAGAAGAGGAGAACCAAGCCCGACGACAGCACAGTACTCCACCGGACCAGGAGGTCCCATACAGTCCAGGCTATACCCCCGCGGCGCTGCGCTACAGACCCCCGACTCTATTTACGGGTGAGCACGACGCACGACCAGCCCCGAGGAACAGTACCTGGACCAGCGGGCCATGGTACCCTGCCAGTACCGGCCCACAGCGAGGCGCAAGAGGGGACTCGCCCAGGAGGTCTCTCCCCCAACGCTCGCCGATGTATTCGCCATCCACGGCGTCATACAACGCCACGCCATCAATCCCAGACTTCGTCTATGAGAGTCGAGCACAGTACACGGAGCTCCGGATGTGCTTAGAGATAATGCTGGCGGATGTCATTGATGAACGCCACAAGTATGCAATATTATTGAAGCACCTGAAAGTACAGCGAGCACACAATATAGCGCTAGCCTATGCTACCTCCTCGACCCCATACACAGCGGCCCTTGCAGCGCTGGATCAAAGATATGGACGTATATGGGATTACGTAATCCAGGAGATAAGGCATATTGACCGCCTACCCCCAGCCACAGACAATCGCTCACTAGATGACCTGTCAATCAAAGTGCAGTCCCTGGTGGGGATGCTGGGAGCTCAACGGGAGAAGGGCAGGCATGAGCTGTACGCCAACTCTAACGTCGAGAGGATTTTGGAGAAGCTGCCACCCGCAAGACAGGAGCGCTTTCGGCGGCAGAGGGACTACCGAGATCCCGACGGCCCCGAGCCATCCCTCCTTGATCTGGCCGACTTCCTGGCGAGAGAGGTCAGCAGCTTACGACTGGACACCTTCGGGCGGAGCACGCCAAGCTCCAGAGAGGGACCCAGGAGAATAAATGATGGAAGAAGATCGGTGACTGTCATGCACCAATCAGAGTCAGTACCGAGCAGTAAGAGTCACAGCACCCCCTCGAGGAAGGAGAAGTGGAAGATAGCGTGTCCCTACTGTGAGAAAGAACACTGGCTGTCACAATGTGACACATTCACAAAGATGAATGCAGAAGAAGTGAGCCAATGGATAAAGTCCAACCGGCGCTGTTATCGATGTGCGCGGCCCCACATGGCAGCCGAATGCCGCCTAAAGAAAAGGTGCAGCCGGTGCGATGGAGCCCATCTAGATATACTACACGATAGTAACGGAAGACGGCCTACACCTGCACCACGGAGCGGCACCAAGGCAAGTGTCATGTACATTGACCCCGCCAGCAGCAACGGAGCTCAAGTGCTCTTAAAGGTAGTCCGTGTGACATTGAGCTACCAGGATAAAGTCATGGACACTTACGCCGTCCTTGATGACGGGTCAGAGAAGACCCTTCTGCTCGCCTCCGCTGCGACTCAACTGGGACTGCGGGGGAGCAAGAACGAAATGACGATTCGGACAATAAGAAGAGATTTGAAGACGATAAAGGGCGAGAATGTCTCCTTCACTATCGCAGCCAACGGGCAGCCAGAGCGACAGTACAAGATCACAAATGCTTTCACCAGCCAAGAAATAGGACTCTCGCAGTACACCTACCCTGTCACCAAGTTGATGGATAAATATGTGCACCTGCGCCAATTACCTATCCCGCTCATAAACGGCGCTACCCCGACCCTGTTGATAGGCTCCGACCATGCAGAACTCATAGTCCCGATCGACCGGGTCCACACCGGTCCCCGAGGCTGTCCTGCAGCCGTCGAGACCCGCTTAGGATGGACATTACAAGGCCCCCTCGCTAAATCTCTCAACCGAACCGCAGCCACTAGCTGCTTCCACTCCCGAACGACAGAAGAAGACACCACTCTCCTGCAGCATGTCGAGAGGCTATGGACCCTAGAGACAATGCCCTTTAAGAACGAAAAGAAAGACATTCGCTCTGAAGAAGACATTTACGCCATCCACCTACTCGAGCAGGGGACAAAGAGAGTCACAGTCGGCGGAGTGATGAGATACGCAACTCCACTCCTGAGGAGAGAGGGAATGCCCCCCTTTCACGCAAAGAAAGACGCCACGGAGCGCTATCTACTGAACACAGAGCGGCGCCTCGCCAAAGACCCCGCTCAACAGAGTGTGTACCGAGCTGAGATTGAGAAGCTAATCACAGCGGGACACGTAACAAAGATTGACATTAAAGAGGCCGATCAGACGACCGAATCATGGTACGTGCCGCATCACAAGGTCCATCACAATGGCAAGGATCGCATTGTGTTTAACTGCAGCTACCAGATCGGATCCCAAAATCTGAATAAAGAGCTTTTGCCCGGCCCCACACTCGGCCCCTCCCTACTAGGCGTGCTACTGCGCTTCCGCCAGGACAAGGTGGCTATAAGCGGGGATATCAAAGGGATGTTCTTGCAAGTGAGACTAGTAGAGGAGGACAAGCCTCTGCTACGGTTCCTATGGAGAGAGAAGATCGGAGATGAGAACCCATCCATCTACCAGTGGGAAGTACTCCCCTTCGGAACCACATGCAGCCCGTGCTGTGCTACATTTGCACTACAGAAACACGTCACAGAGGACCCAGCAGCAAATGAAGAGGTCCAACACAGTGTGAAGAACAGTTTCTACGTAGACAACTGTCTACAAAGCGTCTCGACTCAAGAAGAAGCCGAGGCTCTCCTAATCAAGTTACGCGCCTCCCTAATCAAAGGAGGCTTTGATCTCAGGCAGTGGGCCAGCAGTGACCCGCACGTATTGCGCAGCCTCTCCTCCGCAGACAAGGCTGCCAGCAGCGAGACCTGGATGGCGACAATCCCAGGAGAAGCCCAAGAAATGACACTAGGATTAGTCTGGCGCTTCAAAACAGACTCGCTCCACTATAGACACAAACCCTTGGCTCCAGAGCAAGGAAGGTCGGCGGCGATACCGACCACCAGACGGAGTGTGTACAGAACACTCGCCAGACAATATGACCCGCTGGGATGTATTCTACCTTACACCACCAGGGCAAAGATGATTGTACGAGCACTATGGGACAAGGACCAGGGCTGGGACGACCCAATACCCGCACACCTTGCCTCAACATGGAGAGAGTGGGAGACGGAACTCCGCTCACTCCCAGGTGTTAATATACGCCGCAGCTACTTCCCATCCACAGTGAGGCCAGAGACATGCGAGATTGAGCTACACGTCTTCAGCGATGCCTCCGAAGTAGCCTACGGATCGGTTGCTTATTTGCGTGCCCAAGAGATGGGAGGAGAGATACACACTGCTTTCATACTGGCCCGCTCAAGGATAGCCCCACGTAAGCAACAATCTATCCCACGTCTAGAGCTCTGCGCAGCCCTCGCAGGAGCGCATCTAGCCACGTTAATCCAACGTGAACTCACCATTCCGGTGCATAGAACAATCTTGTGGTCAGATTCCACGACAGTACTCACATGGATTAAGTCTGATTCATGCAGATACAAAGTCTTCGTGGGAGTCAGAGTCACCGAGATTCAGGAACTAACAGAAGAAGCAAGCTGGAGATATGTGGATACCAAACACAACCCAGCTGACGTCATCACCCGGGGAATGTCCCTGGATGACCTAACCCGTCACAACATCTACAGTGACGGACCAGCATTCCTCCAGCTCCCGGAAGGAGATTGGCCTACGCCCACCCCGAGGGAAGCAAGTAGAGAGGAGGCTGAGAACAAGAAGCCTATGTTCTGTGGACTGAGCACTGTCGCCTCCACAGACCCGAACATAGATGACTGCATTACCCTAGAGAGTGCGCAACAAAGGAAATTCCTGCGGCACCACCCAGAGATTCAGTCCACCACTGACATGTCAGCAGCTGACTACGAAGAAGCAGAACTTCTTCTACTACAACGAGCCCAGAGAGACTCGTTCCCCGATGAGCTAGACTGTCTACAGGGAGGAAACCCCGTCCCATCAGACAGCAGACTGATTCACCTGGCACCAGAGAGTGACGCACATAATCTCATCAGAGTGGGTGGTCGCCTGCGGAGAGCCCCCGATCTACCAGATGACATTAAGCACCCGATCGTCTTGAACAGCCGACACAAGGTCACAGAGCTGATCATAAAGAAATACGACGAGGATGTGCACCACGCCGGAGCAGAGAGAGTCTTCGCGGAGATCAGACGTCGTTATTGGATATTACAAGGGAGAGAAGCAGTACGGCGCTTCCAGCGAACCTGTCTAGACTGCCGTAAGTGGCGCGCGCAGCCCAGCATACCACGGATGGCTGACCTACCCCCCTGTCGCCTTTCCTAAATATTCCAGGTTGTATACTTACTCCCTGCGCAACCAGAGATTGGACATTCAATGTTGATTTACCTACGAATACTCATTTGCCATAAAAGTGCATACTTAACATTTCAAATCATAAATGTAATTAAGTGAATATTGTGTACACCCTTTGCTGTATTAAATATTCGATTTGGTCCATTTGTGTTGGTTCGTTTCATCAGGTGGGAAAGTGTTCATCATACTTATATCTTGTACTGGGTGGCCAGAAGTTAAAGTACATGAGGTAGTGGTATTAAATATCATATCTAACAATACAGTCAGGGAATTGTACCCCTCAGCTACAGAGAGTATTTCATTTTTTATCTGACATTACAAAAAAATCTAAAAATAACTGTTTAGACTGCATTACTCTCTGTCACAGTGATCTCCTGGTTGTTCCCCACTTAAGTTATCTAACTATCACGCCGCCGCAACTAGAAACACTGGCCTGGCCTGCTTCTAAGTTCAGTGGCCTAACTGCACAAAAAATATATATATATTAGAATATTAAAAAATATATATTTTTATTTATTTTTTAAGTAACACCAGCAATGCCACCAGCAGTGCCACCAGTGGTATGCGTACCACAGTTTGAGAACCACTGACAGAGGAAGAAATAAAAAATCATTAGGAATAAATGGAAAGAAGATAATGTAGTAAGCAACTAAGGGACTAAAATACAATCCCTGCACTGTAGGGCCACAACATGTAAACCAATGAAAACGATGGGGCGGGGGTTTTGAGCTAAACTGCGTTGGGAATTTGTTTAGAGATGTTTCGACAGTGGAACATGGTTCAACTCACTGCATGGGAGAATGGAAAAAGATGGCAGCCTACTAGGTAGTGTTGCCCTCTTGCATTCAAAAAGTGTAACTTCATACTGAATACATATTGCAATGGACAAACAACAAGAACAACAATGGAATTAAAAAAAATAAAAATAAAAATTGTTGACCGATGTGAAAAATATTCTAGGTCAGTGTGCACAAGCAATATCAGGTTGCTTAAAATACATGATATAACTAAAAGATATACGAATCTACACCTACCATCACTGAAGGGGAATCTTCAGAGTCCATCAGTTTCTTTAGGATGGACTTGGTAGGTCTGCTCGGAATCTCCATTTCTTTATGTCTCTTAGCCAGCTCTAGCTCCTGGAATTCAGTCTTGGCTCCATTGCTACTCTGACTACTGCTGGCCAGCTCTGGCTCCTGGAATTCAGTCTTGGCTCCATTGCTACTCTGACTACTGCTGGCCAGCTCTAGCTCCTGGAATTCAGTCTTGGCTCCATTGCTACTCTGACTACTACTGCTGCTGCTGCTGCTGCTGCTGCTGCTGCTGCTGCTGCTGCTGCTACTAATACTCATACTGCGACTCCGACTCTTGGGTTGGCCCTTGCTAAGGCTGTGGCTCCTGGACCTTGATCTAGACTTGGACCTGGACCTCGATCTACTGCGAGCATGACTCTTGCTCCTGCCACGGCTCTTGGCTATTTTCCTTTCAGGACTCTGGCTGCGAGCTCGACTTTTGCTCCTCCCATGACTCTTCGCCCTGCTCTTATCGGGGCTGCGGCTTCGACTGCGTTGTCTGCTCTTGCTCCTCCCACGTCTCTTCTCCCTGCTCCTATCAGGGCTGCGGCTTCGACTGCGTTGTTGGCTCTTGCTCCTCCCAAGGCTCTTCCCCCTGCTCCTATCAGGGCTGCGGCTTCGACTGCGTTGTCGGCTTTTGCTCCTCCCACGACTCTTCCACCTGGCTCGGTCTCGACTGCGACTGCGGCTCCTCCCTCTACTGGCGCTCCTCCTTCGGGAGCCCCGGTCATCAGGACCAACATGGCCAGATTTTGGTGGGTAGTCTCTGTAAAGAGGAAAGCTCCATTTATATATGAGCAAGTTGAACTGCTTCATTGTCTTTTCCCCCCCAATAGAAGAACATTTTAAGATAACAAATCAATACATTGTGAAATGTCAAACTCATGCTGAGACTAGAAGTGTAATAATTTCCATAGATTAATAATTTTTAATAATAATCAAGAATAGAAATTAGAGGAACAACATACCCTGTACAGTGTACACCTATGAACACACCATCAGTAAAAGACAAGGACAATCTCCGGCAAAGGTGAGAAGTGAAAATTACACCGCTGTGGTCCTTTTACATTATCCAATCCAATCTTTAACATTATCATATCCCTCCTTCAAAATCCCTTTAAAACATGTATGTATGGGTAGAGGACATTCTCCCATCAAGGTTGCTTTTTATAATCTGAAACCTTGCATGTAAAAACATGTGTCTTTTGTGAGCTATTGAATCTAATCTAATGTGTGTATTTTCTCTTAAGGAAAATAAGGTTACCTGTCACGTGAGTCAAAGGTACCCCCTGACGGTCCAGTCAACTCATGGCCATGGTTATGATCCAGGGGCAGCTCACCTCGCAGTGATGGTGACCTCTGTAAACAAACACAGAGTTAACTAATGCAATGCCCATCTAACATCTTGACTGCTGCATGTCCAACTACAGCAGGAGCCTTCTTTGAGAGAGAGACATCACTCCCTGCAATTGAGTCTATCCATCACAAACGGTGACTGAGGAAGCCACTCAGTATTGTCAAGGACACCTCTCACCCCAACCATAGACTATGCCATTATCCCCTGTGGGAGGCACTACAGGAATCTCAGTTCTAGGACCAGCAGGCTCAGGAACAGCTTATTCCCCATAGCTGTCATCTTGCTAAAGTCTGCACCACAGTGACAGCCCCTCCCCCCTCTCTCTCTCTCTACACCCACCACTCTACCTACTCCAGAACTCTGTTGACCTCTGAACTCTCTTGCCCATACTCAATCCATACTGTATAAACTCTGAACTCTTGTTGACCATAATCAATCCATACTGTATAAACTAGTGGTGGGGGACAATATCGATACGTAGTAGTATCGCAATACTTTGCGTGGCGATACTGTATTGCCAAGTATCGATATTTAATTAATTATTTAAAATAATTGTCCTTTGGACAAGTGGCTCAGATATTTTACTTGTCCGAAAGCTAAACTTACTTGTCCGAAATGTACTTGTGAAAATAAAGGCCTAAAAAAATAATTATAATAAATAAATAAATAAATAAACCGACAAGAGATTTGGACAAGTATTATGATTTAATAACTTAAACACAGTGCGTGTGCATTTGTGTGTGTGTGGTACTGTATGATCAGTCCTCCAGCTAATCTTCACCCCCCATCAGCACCAGCTCATCTTTCTCATCTTCCCTCTCTCTTGACGACCAGACATTTTCGCGGGTCTCGTGCCACTGTCAGTGTCAACTAAGCGAGCACTCAGAAGACGCTCGCCGTTTGTCCAGGACAAGTAATATTGACGTACAGAGATTGAGAGTCTCCAGTGTGACACTGTGAGACAGGCACTTTCTGATCAGATGGAATAACGTTACTATTCGTTTGGGGAATATATATTTTTTTACTTGTCCGGTCGGACAAGTTAAATTCTATTATGCTTGTCCGACCATTTTTTTTTACTTGTCCCGGACAATAGGACAAGCCTTAATGTCAAGCCCTGAATGTAACTACAGTTCAATATCTTAAACTAATTTAATCTATTGAACCGTAGTTGCATTCAACAGGTCGTTATTCCTCTGACTTCTCTGTCTCTGGTCTTTCAGAGACACACACACACACACACAGACAGGGAACAAAATAACTAGAAGACGCCCATCGCCAAATGCGTGTAGATTTACCGTCTGGCGTCTGAAAATAATAGTCTGCCCGCCAGCTGGCGTGTAGTTCATATCGATACTCTTATTTTGAAAATCCTGTGCGGGTCTCATTGCCGCCCCAAGCGCAGCTCCAGTCATAATATCTGGGCTCCGGCAGCTAGAAACGTTCCGTTCCTATAATACTCTTATTTTGAAAAACCCTGTAGCAGGGTTCGAAATTAACGGGGGCTTGGGGCAAAATGCCCTCGAAAATTGACCAAATGCCCTCGAAAATCAGTTAAGGGGGGCAAAAAAAGCCCCCGACAGTTTACTAATTATATATATAATTATATATATGCTCTACAGTGCGAGCATTTCCCTCGTATTTGCCTCTAATAATATGTGTGTGTGCAAACCGGAAAAATCATTTACTTGCAGTGTGCGAGACAGACGAGTGATTGTGAAGATTACAAAACAGCTCCGCTGTTAATAGTTCAGATTGAAACTGGACTGAAATTCAGTTTTTGGGTGGAATGTTTGTTCCAAGGAGGAGGGAGGCGGGGCCCGCTGCGTGTTACAGGCACTTGAGACAGAGCGCTCTGCTCTCATCAAGCATTACACTGCTATCTTAACGTTAGCAAGCTAAGCATCTGCATAGCGCGACCTGTGTAACGTTAAGTAACTTGTGTTCGGCGGGGAAAGACCGTTCCATTTGTAACAACTCCAAAGAATAACATCCAAATCCGATCCCGATGCGCATTTCCTTCATTCCACAGCGCTGAGCGCGCAACGTATTTCATTGATCGATCTGGCCAGAGCCTATACTCACAAACGTTGCGTGTGTGGGGTTTTTCATCAATTTGAAACAAGCCTCTTGACTGTTGGAATTAGGGATGTTAAAAATAAAATATCTAATAATATTATTCAATATTAGACATTCATTGATCCAGAGGCAACCGGTTATTCGTCTGCTATTTGTAGATATATCAAGACAACAACACAACTTGCCCTCAGGGACAATAATATTTAATCTATTTAGATAGAGTATGTATGTATTATTTACAGATAATTGAAGGTACCTCAAAACATGAAACCAAGCCATGATGTCACACATCGTGTGTGTGTGTGTTACTTGAACAATTGTCACTGTGCTCCTAAATTTCTGTGTGCTCCTAAATTTGTATTTAGATTTTATTTATTAACATTTTATTTAGGAGCACATGTGCTCCTTGGGAAAAAGGTTAGCGTAGAGCCCTATATATGGAGACATTAACATTACGTTATCAAACATAGGGACGAAGACTGTAAAAAAAAGTGTCAACAATGTTTTATAATCTTTATGTTAATTTTCATTATAAAAATGTTGTGCCCCCGAAATACAAAAAAAAGCCCCCGAAAATCAATTAAGGGGGGCAAAAAAAGCCCTTGAAAAAAAATGTTAATTTCTAACCCTGCCCTGTAGCAACTCCGCGAGTCATATCCGCCCCAGTCCATGCTTCTGCTCCATTAAAGCCGAGCAGAGCAGCGATACACAGCATGCAGCCATAGAGCAGACTATTTAATTCCTTAAGGGCTCGAAGTTGCCTGGGTTTTGGTCATATGCTACCGAAATGCTCCCGAAGTGTTTGACTGCTTCCATGTGCAGTGAAAACTACTATGATTTGCAACCTAGTTATTCATTTAATCCGCTGCTCCGCATAAACACAGAGAGAGAGAGAGAGAGAGAGAGACAGAACAGCAGGCTGACTAGAAGAGGGTGGGGGCTAGCGGGGGAGGAGCCGTCTGTGTGTGTGGTGTGTGCGCGCTGACAGAGAGGAAAGACAGAGGAATAACGACCAGTTGACTGACTCATTCCTTCAGTCCACTCAAAATTATGCTAATATTCCTTATGTTGTTTATGATATTAATTGAAAATAGCATATGAGAGTATTATATAGTAATAATAACACATGGCGATATACTAAAAAGCTATTTATAATTTTTGGCTAGTAAAAAATCTGCCCGGCTGGTAGTTTTTTAAATCTACCAGCCAAATGGCTGGTAAGTCAAAAAGTTAAGTTTGTTCCATGCACACAGAGCTCCCTCCCCGGTCCCCACTCGCCCCTGTCCTGTAAGGTATTGGCTCGTGTTGCTACACGGTAGGGCTGTCCCCGACTAAGGATTTGGATAGTCGACTATGATTGGCCAAAATTTGCCGTTAGTCGACTATTAGTATAATTAAAAAAAAATTAAAAAAAACATTCCATTTGGGCTGTGGGGGGTGCTTAATCTCTGAAGGAGTCGAGTGAAGGCTTCTTGTCCTCTGCAAAAGCATGCAATTGGTCCACTGATGGATAGGGATGGGTACCGAATTCTGTACTTTTGAGGTACCGAACCGAAACACGTCGGTACTACCGAGTATCGAATCAAGTGAGAAACCGATTTTTTTTTTTTTTTATTAATCTTTTTTTTTTACTTTTTTCTTTTCATGTCAACGTTCACACTAGAGTTGTTCCGATACCGATACCAGTATCGGAAAAGCCGCCGATACTGGCTAAAATGCTGGTATCGGTATCGGCGAGTACCCTCTAATGCTGCGCTCCGATACCATATGACGTAATTTATCAACAACACTGTGGTCTGTTGAGTAAGCATTATAAAACAAACGGGTGCTTAATCGATTAAAGTGTCAATGCCATTTGTCATTTTAACAGCAGATACTTTCTTAAATGTCATCGTCCCGACAGAGCGGTGTTGACGGGGAGCTCATGGGTTCGCTTGGTGGCTGGTGTTATTAGCATTGAACAGCTAACCGAAAGCTAGCTTTAACATTACCTTGGCTAAAGTTGGGGCTATTCATATAATCCAGCAATAATGGCTGCAGACCTGCAAGCAAAGTACAGCAAGTTGGCAAAGGAGTATTCGTTAAATCACAATGTCACCAGTAACGTTACAGTCTTTTCATATACCGGCAGCTCATGCTATGCTAACTTAGCTCACGTTGACGTCGTCATTGAGACCACCTCGCGTACACAATTAATGACATGTTGCGGACAGCCATATCTGTGACAATGTTTAGCTTTTAGTGCCAAATGATAAGAGTCTGAGGCGGAGTCTCAAAAGAGAATGTTGAATATTTATTGTGCAAAAATCACAACAGATCCGACTGCTACTGAAACGGAGCCTTGTAGACAGACTGAGTAGGGTATATCTGCAGAGCCAGTGGGTAGCGAGTGCAGCAACGTATAATGTCCGTGTGGATCATTGGAGTAGGGTATATCTGCAGTGCTGAAGCCCCATACTCATTGATTAATGATACTAATACAAATCTATACAATCACCTGTTGTTGAATAAATACCATTACTTTCTAGTTATTACTAAAAAACAGTATATATAAAACAGTATTTGTTAAAAAAAAAATTATATTTATAAAAAATTTATATAATATCGTTTTTTTTTATCTTTTTTTTGACTGCATATGACCAAAACCCAGGCAATTTTGAGCCCTTGAAGAATCAAATAGTCTGCCATGCAGGGAACAAAATTAACTTTTTGGCTTACCAGCCAAGGTGGCTGGTAGATTAAAAAAACTACCAGCCAGGCAGATTTTTTATCAGCCAAAAATTTGAAATAGCTTTTTAGTATATCGCCATGTGTAATTATTATTACTATATACAGGGCTCTACGCTAACCTTTTTTCCCAGGGAGGACATGTGCTCCTAAATTAAAAAAATTAGGAGCACTGAACATTTTTCAAGTAACAGCGTTTATTAACACTTTGATCGCCGGGGTTAAATTCATAATTTACCATCCCTCGCCAGCCCTATTTAACATTGAGAAGTTCCCCTTCTTTGCAGGGCTATAACTTTTTAAATTATATTGCTAAATTGACATTACTATGGCCCATTCAACGTCCTATATCTATTGTTCAGGGTGTAGCAACGTTATACTTTTTCATTCACATATTCATACTAAAATACGGTCTAAAGTATAAGTATGTTTTTATCGTTTTCTGCAGCTTTCTCCAGAACTTGATTTATAGCCCTAAATGCATTATATTGATGATCAAATACAGTTTGGTAGGAATCTGTGCGAGATAAAACATTTCAACTGTACGTGCTTCTAGGAGTTACTACGTATGATCTGATGTTGACCGGATGGGGGGGGGGGGGGGGGGTCGTTTATAATTCCGTGGGCAACGTTATATCATTCATCTAGTGTGGGTGATATGATCATTAGAGCAGTTAGTATCGAAGACGTTAACAAATAACGCTGAAACTCACCGTAGCTTCCTCGTAGCGTTGGGAGATGAGCGTGGAACAGAATTTGTTCTATTATGGGATGTCGAAATATCCGATCCATTTCCAGGTTGTATAATAGTATATACGTCCAAATCATGTTGTTTATCGAGTTATTGGTAACGGATCACTATCCGTTGTGATCAGCTCGAGTCCTGGGACTATTAGCGAGTGATCGGACCAAATTGAAATGAGCACCAGCTTCCACTTCCCGTTTCTGCCCTGGGCGATCCGCCGATCGGCCACCAGATGGCGCTCTTGAACCGTTGTAGAGTTGAGAGGGGCTCAACAGTACATCTCATGTCTCCGGGGGAGAAATATGATTTCGATCACAGATTTTTGAAATATTGATATCAAAGACGCGGTCCAGCGTCTTCGGCAGAATGAGCATGGCGGGGAAAGACGTGTTTCAGCATTTCCGGCGATTAAAGTGTTAACAAACTATTTATTACATGCATATTATACTGGTATAGCACATACCACCAAAATCACACATTGGCCCATGCCTACTAGATGCAAAGGATATCGGTTGTCAAGCTGCTTTTGTATGTTGTAGTGTTGTCACGATACCAACATTTTGACTTTGATACAGATAGGAAAGGTAATGGAATATATTATTAATAGATACAGAACATGGAAAATTCTTTATACAATTATTTTATTCATTATAATTTAAACGCTATTGATATATACTAGCTAGCTACTGTCCAACAATATCTTCCTTTTGAATGAAATAGGTTCAGGAGAGATGTAGAGAGAGGGAGAGAGCGAGACAGAGATTCTCAGCCCCCTCCTTCCCTCACTATGCTTTTGAGCGTTCCCAGTGATAGCGTTAGCAGTATTTAGCGTTAGCAGGTTAGCTTAGTTGGAGTACTCAGTTAGCAGATAACATTACAATAGTTAATGTTTTAGCGCGACGTGGGTATACAGGACTGGCGAGGATGCAAAGCATGTTAGACAATTGGAACCGCTGCTCGCAGAGTTTTCGTTACACATAGAAGCAGACTCGAGATGAGTTGTTTTTACAGAGCTCGCTCGTCCACGCTGCTCCGTGTCTATTATGAAATGACAATAGACCGGTCGCTAAACCACTCCCCAAAATAGAATTTGTCCAATCATATCACAGCAAAAATCCTCTGTCAACTCGGTTTGTGGGCTGTATCAAACCAGACGGCTGTGATCGAAACCACTGTGAAGAGTTCAGTTTATATGTTATTATCTACCTAATATCTGATGGTGAAACGCTGTGCGTGGGGTACCTGTAATTCGGACACCAGGTACCCTGAAAGACTGGATGGAGGAGTATATTTCATACCTTTTCCGAAGCCCAAAAGACAACTCGACAAATGCAAGCAATGGATTCTGCTGTGTCGTCGACCACATACACAACTGAATGTGAAGACCATTACCAAGGACACTTATGTTTGCTCAAAGGTAAGGTTAATTCATAAAAACATAATATTTGACGGCATGTAGTATTAGAAACGTAGACCAAACTATTAGTTTGCTAACATTTGACTTTGACTGCACTAGCTAGCGTATATCCGGGCTTTCGTGTTTGCTCCGAAAAGACACAGACCCTACCTCTCGAATGACAACCTTGTTAGCTTTCTGCATCATAACGTTAGGTTTATGTATCATAACATAAGCTTTCTGCATCATAACGTTAGCTTTCTGCATCATAACGTTAGCTTTCTGTATCATAACGTTAGCTTATACTCTGGACTGGATTGATAGCAGGGCTAGTACGAGTAGAGCCAGCTAGTTCCTCATCTCATCAGCAACGTTACCGCAAGCCAGGTGCATAACAGTGGAAATGATGACCAACAAGGACAGTTATAGTTATAGATGTAATGTAGTGACCACCCTTGATAGTATAAAGAACTGGCTAACAGACAACAGAATACTAATAACATAAATACTACTACATGCACTAAGAATGCTCGATGCACTTCAGATGCCATAGTGCCACTTGAAACTAGTAACAACAGGGACAACGATGTAAATAAGTCCTGGACTTTTCGTTTTATCCCTGACAAGGCAAATATAAATGTTGATCTGTCAAAGTTGTTATGTTTGTCAATAAAATCCACTTTGAGCTGCATTTTATGTATGAAAGATGCTCCATAAATGAACTATTATTAGTATCCGTCTATGCTTAGCTAATACTCAGCTTTTTGTGTTTTTTTCACAGAATGAGGTGTGCTGGAGATGTTACTGCCCTCACAGAGACGACACAGGTCAACCCAAGACATGACATGAGTGACAATGAAAGAGGTCTGATTTATGTTTTTGGACTAAAGTGAGCATCATGGAATGTGTGCAGCTTTACAATCGTGTCATTGATGAACTGAATATATGAACTGAATAATATCCCTCTCTCCTCATTCACCTCTCCCCCTCATCCCTCTCTCCTCATTCACCTCTCCCCCTCATCCCTCCCCCCTTATCCATCACCCCTCTCTCCTTATCCATCACCCCTCTCTCCTCCCCTCTTACTACAGATGAGGAGTGCCGGTTTCATTTCGCCGGTTAAGTTTAGGCATTGTTTCGGAGTTGGTTAAGGTTAGGCATTGTTTCGGAGTTGCTTAAGGTTAGAAGGGTTAAGTTTAGGCGCTGTTAAGGAGCTGGTTAAGGTTAGAGTTTGACTTAGAGAATGGCAATATTTTTTAACATGCATTCATTCATCGTAGTGGCGTGCGGTGACGAATGCTTCCGCATTTTTGCACTGTTGGATTGGGAAGAAGCAACACGCGGCCTGTGGAGCAATGGAAGGTGGACATTACTAGAAAGCTAAACAGAATGCTTAATAGGAATGTTAGAGGTTCTAGAAGGTTCTACTATGACATCATCACCAACGTTCCAGAATGATCGGGCATAACTAAGGTTCTAGAATGTACTGCCAATGTACTGCCATGACATTATCACACACGTTCCAGAATGTTCGGGCGGCACTAATTTTCTAGAATGTTCCTAACATAGGTCCGTGGGTGAATTATGTACCATTACAATCACTACAGTACTGTATTAAGTTTCAAACGTAAAAGTACAGTACATATTCTATAGGGTGGTCTTGTATTTCAGTGCATTCAACCCTCGATATATTGACCTGAAGGTTGTTAAAGTGGTCCAGGTATGCTGCTCTGTGTCCCTCAGATTGCTGGTTTAAAATGTTAAAGTACTTAATCTTCATCAACAGTTGCTGATATTGCAAATGTCAACAGACCAGGCTATTAATCCATAATGGAGGTACTAGAAGAAAGGTTACAGGGTAACCAAAATCAACATGTTTCTCCTTCCAAGGGTAATCAATAATCACAGCAAATGTTGTGACTATGACTAACGGGTCAGGAGATTGACAATGTGCATCCAGCGATAACATTTTAATTCGATTTGTGAACTATGGGTCTGGGGTTGGGACAAAATCAATTTTAAGCCTCGTCACAGCATTCATTTGGCTACAAGAATATAATGTTAAATTACCATAGATGTATCACAACACATGATATTGTTCGCTATTCCAGTTTATATTGTACATCCATTTGTGTAACTGTAAATCCATGTATATTTATTGTATATATTAAAAATAGTGGCTATTTATGTACACTTTAGTTGTGGGTTTTCTTTTCTAATCAGAGTGATCTATCTTGAGAATGTGTTGTATATGCATTTATTTATATTTATATTAAATATAACTTATACTTAGTGTTATAAGAAAAGCCATGTCCTGTACCCATAAGAAGCTACTGCATCAAAGTTACTACTTATTAACAAAGGCATTCGTTTTGTGGCATTAACGTTATATAGTTAGTGTTACACGTTCAATAACATCAGCATATTATTTAACCAAACATAGCAAGCATTACTCAGTCATTCATAGCTCAGTTCCTTCCTTCCGTTGCTCAGAGAGCCCGTACTGAGTTGTACCCATTCTGCAATCTGTTAATAAAGTTTTCAATCAGACAAATGTATAGAAAAGCTTTTATTATAGGGCGGTCAGGTGGCGTAACGGAGATTGCGTTTGTCACCAACCCCGGAGACGCTGGATTCGCCTGTTCGAATCCAGCTCACAGCTCCGGGGTTGTCTGACACCAGCTTGGCTGGCCGTTCACACTAATACAATTGGCAGTATTAGAGGGTGGGAGAAGCTGGCGGGGTGGGTCCGGGTCATTGTAAACAGCGACTCCTACAGTTCGGTCGGGGCACCTGCTAAGCGCGGATAGGATCTAAGTGGGATAGTGTGATCCTTCCACACGCTACGCCCTCTCAGTGAGAGTCCGCGCTGCCAGGTGAAAAGAAGCGGTTGATTGGCTAGACGTGTGTCGGAGGAAGCACGTGATAGCCTCCACTCTCCCAGACCGACTGTGGGGGGTAAGTGCGCAGCGACCAGGAAGGGGATTGGGAATTGGCATAACGACTAATATTGGGATGGGAGAAAAATCGGAGGAAAAAGAAGGGGGGGGAAAGATAAAAAAAAAAAAAAAAAAAATTTATTATAACATTCGTTGCAGTAAAATCATTATGCCGTTTGGTCATCCTGCGGAGCGCTGGTAATCTACTCATGGCCGGCGGGGAGCTAACGTTATCAGCGCCGGTAGGTTTGTTGTGGTTCTCGCAAGCAGATCAATGGTGGAATTCCCGGAAGTAAAAAACGAATAAACGCTTGCCGATTGGTGGTAAGAACAGCAGGAGGTGGGTGCTAGCGGTGTGACGTAATTGGCAGAATCCACTTTCAATAAAGATTGTTCTGTTGCCGTCACCATGCATTGCTTTGGTTGAGAGAGATGGTGCTCTCTTATTAAAACTCATAACTAAGTCATAAACAAGTCTTGAGCAAGACAAGAAGTTAGTAAGGCTGAGCCCGAACCCTGTTTTTAGGGTTCGAACGTTCGCCAGGGTTTATCGAACGAACGTTCGAACGTTCGTTTTTTGTAAAATTTTTAATAAAAAATTTTTTATTACATTTTTTTTTGTATAATCTTTTTTTTTTTGTATTATAGATCCTACGGAGGGCGGCATTGCATAATCTATTGGTGAAAAAACATGTTTACAGTGGTGGCTGTTCATGTAAACATGTAATTAAACAAAGCACTCAGAAGGAAATAAACAAGCTACGTACTGAGTACTGCATAAAGTTCCTACTTATGATAAACAATAGCCCTTGCACACCGCAGTCACGTAAGGGGCTAGATAAACAAATGCATTCGTTTTGTGGCATTGGTGTTACACGTTCAAACAGGTATTCACTCTTGGTCGACGGGAAGGAGAGAGGCGCGCGCCTCGGCTCCTTCCACCGTCTACCTCGGAACGGGGGACGACAGAGAGACACCGGCGGGGTGCCGCCGGGCTCCCAACACGCCTGTCGCCCGTCCGCCCTCGGCCAGAGTTGTTTACAACGCAACCACCTCCCGCCATGAAGCTCGCGCTCCGTGGCCGAAAAAGGCTGGTATTCATTAATGATCCTTCCTCAGCGGGGAGCTACGGAGTCTGTTCACTCTGTTGTGCTTCTCGGTCTCGCAAGCAGATAAATGTATTGCCGGAAGTAAAACGCTTGCCGATTGGTGGTAACAGCAGAGGCGGGTGCAAGCGGTGTGACGTAATTGGCAGAATCGCCTGTCAATCAAAATGGTTCTATTGCATTGGTTGAGACAATAGTATCCAGCTACAGCCCGGCAGAGACCACACTGGTTGAGCCGAGCGCACTCGGGGGACGCGCCGCTTCACATCGCCTCAACGTCGCGCGCCTGCCTTTTTTTTTTTTTCACCGAACGTTCGAACCTATTAATTAAAGTCCGAATGTCAACGTAACGAACGAACGTTCGAACGTTCGGGCTCAGCCTTAGAAGTTAGTCTGTAACGTTATGAAAGCCAGTGAGTATTGTATGACTCATGAGCATTATAATTTAATAAAACACATGGCATGGTGAATACAGGTGCAGCTCAATAAATTAGAATATCGTGGAAAAGTCAGTATATTTCACTGTATTGTTGGTAACTCCAGTCATTTTACTCAAATTGCAACAAATAAAATACTTCACCACACGAAAGAACAAAATGAGAATTACATGCATAGGCTCAGAAACAGATTACTATTAGTTATATTTATTAGTAAAACAACACTATAGCACCGCCATTAGCCTTTTCATGTCACGCACCGCCAAAAGGGCGCTCGTGCACATATACAGTAGTTTAAAAAAAAAAGATATATATATATATATATATTAAAAAATAATAATAATTTTTTTTTGCCACAAATATCGGTATCGGCCGATTGTGTTAGTTGAACAATCGGTATCGGTGGCAAATTTTCATATCGGGGCACCCCTATTTGTCATCAACTGAAGGGGTATGCTATGGAACAGTTTGCCGCAAAAGCCAGATCAGGCTCAATAGCTTCTGCACCACGAACGCAACTACTCTGTACGACGCCATTGTTGTTGTGATGTTAACTGAGAGTTTGCGCATGTGGGGTAAGGGAGAGGTGGGCCAACGCATCATCGGTTCAGGAGAACACGTGTATCGTTTGTAAAGATGGTAACGCAATGGGGGGGCGTCTTCAGAATTGCGCACTCTGGGAGCTAGTATCAAAAAGTACCGTCTTCAGGCTGCCAGAACGCAATTCCGTGTGGCAGAACGATGCAAACGATCAAATACTTTGCCTAAAACTACCAAAATCTTTTTAGTCTGGACATGGCCTGAGAGGCGGGGTGTTGAAAGACAGTGATAGGCGTTCGTTTATTCAACATCCAAGAAGGCTAACATACAACTGTGTTTACTAACTCCAACCGGGACTATTGCCGCTTTTCCACTGCATATTATCAACTCGATTGTGTGTTAGTTTGATTTATACAACGGCATGCAAATTTCTCGATTCTGATTGGCTGAAACAGTCATTTTACACGTCTTTATTGGCAACAATCCACGCTGCTGGCCCAGGACCCGCCCACAACCGACCCACATCACATCACTCCGCCGGATCACAAGAAGGTGGCCAATAATATTTACAAATGGATATGTTAATGGCGACTAAACGACTAAATATGAAGCGATTCTGTCAAGGGGAATGTGTTAGCCCTTTAAACAATGTTGGATGATGTAATTGATGGGTCTTGAGGCAATCTAGAACAAAAGAAAAATCGCAGTTTGATTGATAGATTAATTGATTGATTTAAATTTCTACTTCCTTCTTGCTACTGACTGCAGCGTTCTCTCTCACTGTCCGACGCTGGCGTACCCACAAACACACACACACACATACACATACACACACACACACACACACACACACACACACACATACACACACACACGCACACACACACTGTGACACACACACACACACACACACACGCACACACACACACACACACTCCTGTCTGCAACAGCGGGGGAGTCAGACTGAGAGAGAAGCAGCGCTGTTTTAAGTGAGCATGGTCTATTGAATTGATTGATTGGTTGATTGCTAATTTTATTACTGTACCCCTGGTTTCCAACTGGTTAAGTTTAGGCTAAAAGAAATAAATAAAAAAATAGGGCGAAGAAAACGTTTTTTTCCTATGCATTCCCTTAACAATTGTGTGTATTGAGCCGTACTGTATTGTACCCATTCTGCATCTGGTAATAAAATTTTCAATCAATCATTCCAATAATACACAGTTGGATGTGTTAGTTGGTTGGATGCACTTCAAGCTGCTTCCACATGAGGCAACTTCTCTCAATCATTCCAATAATACACAGTTGGATGTGTTAGTTTGGTTGGATGCACTTCAAGCTGCTTCCACATGGAGTTGTGGGAACTACTTTTTCTGGCGGATGGTTTTTTCAATAAATCTTCGATTAATGTGTGTTTATTGTATAGAAATAAGGTTGGATGAATCTGGCAGTTGTATAAAAGCTTTACACCACGTGCAGTCGTGATTTGTGACCAATAAACCATGCCTAGGGGGGTCTAACGACCCTCGGCTGCGCCTCGGGCCTAACAACCACCCCTAGGCATGGTTTATTGGTCACAAACCACTCCTGCGTGTGATGTAATGCTTAAGTATGCTGCATTTTATATTTTTATAATATTATTGTTCTCCTTGGCCTTCCCCCCCCACTTAATCACCACTAGACCCCTGGCCCTCCTATCCTCTTTGCTTTACTGTGTCCTACCTGTTTTTATTACATTAATTAGTGATGCACCGATGTGAAAATTGTGGCCGATACCGATAACCGATATTAATATTGCTGTTCTGGCCGATACCGATATTTACCGATGTCGATATCTCTGTATAGAAAACACTTTATGATAATCAAATAAAGAGCTATTTTCCAAAACGCATAATTTTTTTTACTTTTGTAACTTATTTTCAGAAATGACTGATATATTGAAACTATTTAAGGCAAAAACATGTAGAATTTTTTTTTTTTTTAAATATCGGCTTTATCTTGATATCGGACCGATACCGATGTGTAAAAAAACGGCCATATTATATCGGCGGCCGATATATCGTGCATCACTAACATTAATTGTTTTACTGTGTTTTTAATTTTATATCTTGCATCGTATTATTTCGTTTTTTTATCAACCTGCCTGTGAAGCACTTTGGTGCCAGCTGCCTGGAAATGTGCTATATAAATAAAATTTACTTAACTTGACTTGACTATATTGATGGCCTTCTAATTTGTTTATTTATTTTAAATAACAGTGACACTTTTCCTTTTGATAAGAAATCCAGCCATATTCCTTTCATTGTATTTCAAATAAGCACTTTAATTTCAAGCGGAAAACTAATCTTTCCATTAACACATCCACCGCCGGAAACGCTTTAAAACGTTATTGCCCGCCATGCTTTGACCGCCAGACCTCGCTGTACAGTGTTATTGATAGGGATGCCCCGATCGATCGGCCACCGATCGTTATCGGCCGATAATCAGTATAAATATGCGATCGGGGAATTCCGATAATTAGTCATATTCGCCGATCGCGGAAACTGATCAAGTGGATATCTCACTCGCTTGTCTCAGACGCACAGGACCTGCAAACTGCTCCTCCTCCCTAGCCGCGCCCGTACCCGTGTAGAGTTTGTAAACACAGAGGAGGCGGACCTCCTCTGCTGAGTCTAGATAGTGCATTCGACCTGAGCTAACATTAGCTACCTAGCTATCGTTACTGTTTAAACAAAATTACCCAGTCAACTATTCACTTTTAGTAGGCATTGTCTAACGGTATTTAGCCGGCTAGCTACTGATAGCTCCGGATATCAACAAATGCCCCAGGAAGTCTAGTAATCCATGTTGATATCTCCGTTAGCTTGCGTTAGCTGACGTTAGTTAACAGTTCAAAACTAAATGTCCGATTGAACTAAATAGTTGTCTTAACGTCATCTAGCCGGCTAGCAGTAGCTACAGATAGCTCCTGATATCAATGTCTTATAACATTGATTGAATGCGTATTCGAGCTGAGGGCTTGCTGAATGTGAAATGACCAAAGCATAACGTTACCAATAGGGTCCCGCTGCAGCGCCGGAGAATCCTTTTTGGAGCTGGAGGCTACTAGAGTACACACAGACAGTGGAGCTGTTTGCAGATAGCGAGCATTTTGACTTGTTGCGTGGTGGCGATGTCTCGCAGATAATACAAGTACAAGTCTAATTATATAATATATATATTTTATAAAAAAAAAAAAAAAAGAAAAAAACTTTATATAAAATAATTTTTAATTTCTTTTTAATCAAAAACGATCGGTATCGGATCGGTATCGGCCGATATGGCTCACGACGATCGGTGATCGGTATCGGTGGCAAAAAACGTGATCGGGGCATCCCTAGTTATTGAGATCAATATTTCATTTTTTCGCCATGGCTGTATGTTAACTTTTTTTGCACATAGCACTGGTGCTACAGAGGTTGATAGTTTTGTAGCACAGGCCAATATCTTGTAGCACAAGTATAAAACGTGTTATATTTGTAACAGTCACAAATGTGCCTATTGTATTTGTGTTATTTAGTTGTAGTGCCATGTTTGGATGTCATTTTCATGCTGACAAGTTGACGTCACACAGCCAGACACGTTACATGTAAGGAATTATGGGATTTGGTGTTGGGTGTATGGACTCTACTAGGGGTGGGAATCACCAATTTCATCACGACACGATATCGATTATTTGGACAACGATACGATATTTGCGATATCTGCCACGATACGATACAATGCAGGTGCCTGCAATCCCCCTCCTCTACTCCCTGTACACACACGACTGTGTGGTTCAGCAGAGTAGCAATACAATCATCAAATTTGCTGACGACACAGTGGTGGTGGGCCTGATCTCTGCCAACGACGAGAGGGCCTACCTGGAAGAGGTCAAGGTCCTGGCGGGATGGTGCCAGGAAAACAGCCTCTCCCTGAACGTCAGCAAAACAAAAGGAGATGATTGTGGACTTCAGGAGGTCGGGGGTCAAGGACTACAGCGCCCTCAGCATCGACGGGGCACCGGTTGAGAGAGTCAACAGCTTTAAGTACCTCGGAGCCTACATATCCGAGGACTTGACATGGACCACACACATTGACAGTGTTGTGAAGAAGGCACGACAACGCCTCTACTTCCTCAGGCGACTAAGGAAGTTCCAAGTCAGTCAGAAGATCCTTAAGAACTTCTACTCATGTACAATAGAGAGCATCTTGACTGGCAACATCACCTCCTGGTTTGGGAATAGCACTGCACAAGACCGAAGCAGACTACAAAGAGTGACACGTTCAGCCGAACGCACAATTGGAGGGGGGCTCCCCACCCTCCAGAACATTTACAACAAGCGTTGCAGGGGCAAGGCTAAGAGAATCATTAAAGACTCCAGTCACCCGAACAACTGCCTCTTTGAACTGCTGCGGTCAGGCAAGCGCTACCGGAGTCTCAAGGAGAGCACAGAAAGACTCAGAAGAAGCTTCTATCCCCAGGCCATCAGGCTGCTAAACGAACAATGAACACTACACAACAACAACCATCAAACGCACATAGCACACACATCCACACGCACACACTCACTTTAAACAAACACACTGTAGCACCCACTCCACACACTTATAGCACACACCCACTTTAAACAAACACACTGTAGCACCCACTCCCCACACTTTATATTTATTGATGAAGGATTGCACTACAACTCGTACACCTTACTGTAAATTGTACCTAAATTGTACCTCATCCCATTTCTGCTTTGCACTATATAGTACTGTACATTAGTACACTGCATAGTATTGTATATTATATGGTAACTCAGTTACGTCTATTCTGCATCGAACATTGTACATATGTCTATACTGAACACTGTGACCTCATTTTCTACTTCTAAATTACATGCTATACTATGTTATTTGATACTATCTTGTCTAGCACAGTCTCTGGAGCGTAACAGTAAGAAGCATTTTGTATGAAAGTATTCTGTACTTCTGTATGACAACTATTAAAGAAACTTGAAACTTGATATGAGATGATATCATAAGCCCATTTAACACAATCAGTAACATTTAGATCAACTCAAAAGGTAACAAATATAATTTGGAAAAAAAAAATTAGCTCTTCCAGACATTTAAATGAAAAACAAATTTATTGTTTTTAATACAAATAGACCTCCTGTTCACTATAAAGTGCCACGTTTTGATATATTGAGCTTTAAACTTTAAGTAAAAAAATTTTGGAACATGCAACTTAAAACCCCTTCCTCTCCCAAACCGTTCCTGCAATTGTTTTTATGTTGCATGATGATCATGCATACATTTATTATGTATTGTATTTTTTATGTTTAAATATCAACATCATCTGTCCACCCTCAGTACATTTACTATCAATATAATATACTCGTTTGACTTCATCATATCTTTTCAAACGCACACACACAGAAGGGAGAATGCCCCCCCACCTCCTTCCCTGTCCCCACTCTGTTGTTCTCTGTCGCTCTGAACAGGGTTTTAGCTTGTTGTTAGCTCATGCTAACGCAACGTTAATTCCGGTCTTAAACATGACGTGGTCATAAAGGAATGGCAAGGATTGCAAAGCATGTTATATGCATTTGACCCGTTGCGGAATAAAACAGAAGGGATTTGTTTTGGGTCGCGAAATAAGCACACTAGCCTTGCTATGTTGCAATGTCCGCGTTCCAGACGCTACTGCTGGTACTACTGAGACGAGTACTGTTGTGTGCTGTGGAGCCATAGTTATTATAGCTGGAGCTGCGCTTAGGCGGAAATGAGACCCGCGACAGGATTTTCAAAATAAGAGTATCGATATGAACCGAATGCCTATCGCACCAGTGCTACTGAAGTAAATCCATTCATCGCACAGACCGCTGTTGCTGTAGCACGTGCGATATATATCTCGCACTGTACAGCCCATGGCATTCATAATTCATATATACACCCGCAACACTCCAGCTGGACCCTAAAGGTGAAGGCAACGACGGCTCAATACCGCCGCCTGGTGGATGGTCGGGCGAGTTACACTGGCAAACAGGATATGGGGGCTGTGCGTTGATTAAATTCATCCGGCCGTCAGATATCGTTGCAAGGCTCCCGACAGACACAATGTACATAATGGATCGCTTTCTAAACTTAATAATCGATATGATTTCGGCATTTATTGCGACATACAAACCGGAAATGGACCTAGGTGATCGACGTCCTATACTTGGGATCTTTCACCGCCAGTCTCTTTGACGCACGGTAAGAGGACACTAACGTTATTTTCAGCCCAATTGTTTATTCATTTCACTGCAAACATTCTGATCAATATATCACCCATACTACATAAAGCATTTACTGACGATCACGCATGATGAGGCATAACGTATACCGATCATATACAGTTTAATTTTTTAATATAGCGTGTATAGGGGGGAAACGGCAATCGATAATCTATATATGCGTTTAGGCCTATAACTCACGTTCTAGGAATTACTGGAGAAAACGATAAAAACACTTATATTCTAGAAGGTATTTTTGTATGAATGTATGAATGAAAAAGTATAACGTTCCCACATCCTGAACGATAGATAATCGATGTTGAATGAGCCATAGTAATGTCAATATAGCAATACAATTTAAAAAGTTATAGCCCTGCAAAGAAGGTGAGCCACTCCATAGACTTAATAGTAGGGATGCTCGATATTGGCTTTTTTACCGATACCGATATTCCGATATTGTCCAACTCTTAATTTCCGATACCGATATATGCAGGGTTTCCCCCCCAAAAAAACGGAATAATTTCAGGTAACTAATAATTTCACTGGATGCAATAGTTATTATTTTTTTTTTTTTTTTGCCGATACCGATATTTTCCGATATCACATTTTACTGCCGATATCGGCCGATAATATCGGTCGGCCGATAATATCGGCCATCCCTACTTAATAGGCATTAGATGGGTACAATGCTCGGCAGTAGGGCTGTCTTAAATACTTCGAAGCTTCGTTCGATGGCACAAGCTTCGAACATTAAAAGAAAAATCGAAGTTTATAATAATTTTTTTTACTTTTTTTTGCCTCCAATCTTGCGCCTCCATTCCAATGAAACGAAAGTAAGCGGCGCCTCGACTCCACCTCTCTACAACAAGCACGTGGAGATTATCTGTGTTGAAAACAACAAGGACATGTGCAGCAGACGAAGAAGTCATCAGACGTGTGGTTACACTTTAAAATATGCAAAGACAATGCCCAAAAAGCAGAGTGCCAGATATGCCAGAAGAAAATGGCATATCACAACAACTTTGTCAAATCACCTAAAAAACGTAAGTATCGTTGTACACGACGGCAACGCCACACAAAACATTAATAAGGCTATGCCTATGCTGCCATGACTAATGTGTTACCAAGTTGGCTAATTTAATTGTAATCATCTGCTTTTGTAGGTGCATTGTGTGATATAATTATAAATTAAATATAATATAATTGTTTGCTTGATAGACGAAGGTTGCAACATAATTATGTAATGTCATGTCGTTGGCTGTGAGAGCAGCCCCACTGCACCCAGGCAGCGCAGCTGAGTGAAACCTTGTTGGCTGCATCACAGTCACGAAAAGGGGCTACTTAATTAATTAATCCAATCCACTTTATTTATAGAGCACATTTAAAAACAACAAAGTTTACCAAAGTGCTGTACAAGTCCCACAACATGAGATAAAAAAAAATATATATATATATTATAATGAAATATTTGCTTCTCTTCTTGAAGCTTCGAATTAAAATCGAAGCTCGGCCCCGAAGCTTCGATTGCCAAAAAAAGCTTCGAAGGTCAGCCCTACTCGGCAGGCAATGTGTTAAGAACTGACAAGCAGGGCATTTAAACATTGTTGACATTGTTTTTTGTGTGTTTATTTTAAAGAAAGGAAAGTCTAGTGCTGGCTGAGCATATTGTTTGTTTGCACTAACTTACAAATGTAGCCTATATTTATCAGTCAGTTCGGTCGTTGTGTGCCAAACATTATTTAAGGCAAACCACTGTAAACTTATATATATATATATAAAAAAATTAGAAGCAATGTTAAAAAAAAATTAATGAAAAACAACATATATCGAACCGGGCGGCTACGTGGCGTAGTGGGCAAGGCGCTCGCCACGAAATCTGGAGACGCTGGGCTTGCCTGTTCGAGCCCAGCGCTCCACATTTGCTTTCAGTTTAGCTGGTCGTCCGTACTAATACACATTGGCCGTATTAGGGGGTGGGAAACTGATGGGTGGGGATCGGGCGTTGTGGACAGCGACTCCTACAGGTCGGTTGGTGCGCCTGCGCAGTAGAATCAGGAAGTGTCGGGGGCAGCGTGAGCCTCCCATGCGTTACTCCTCGACACAGAGATCGAGCTGCGCAGGTGAAAAGATGCGACTGCTGTTACCTCAAGTACCGGAGGGGACTTGTGCCAGGGTTCGAAATTAACGGGGGCTCGGGGCAAAATGCCCTTGAAAATGGACAAAATGCCCCCGAATATCAGTTAAGGGGGGCAGAAAATGCCCCCGACAGTTTACTAATTATATATATAATTATATATATGATCTACAGTGCGAGCATTTCCCTTGTGTTTGGCCCTAATAATATGTGTGTGCGCGCCACCCGGAAAAATCATTTACTCGAGACGAGTGACGATTACAAAACAGCTCCGCTGTTATAATAGTCCCACATTACACAAGGCGCATAAACGTCCAATCACAGTAGCGCCCGAAAACAAAGTCACGTTACCGGCTTAGGCAAGTTATACATTCAGAATCAGACAACGCAAAAAAATCAGCCAGCCATGAAGCCCATTCATTTTTATTTTGAGCAAAAGAGAGACGAGGAGAAAGAGAGGAATCCGGCTGACATGGCTTTTGAAGTGATATTCGCACGTGTTTTTGCGGGTCCAGTCCCCACGGTATGTTGACAGAATTCGCAAAACACCTTATCGACTGAAGCATAAAAGTCATTAGGATACTGCTCTGCTCTGAATTTAGGGCTTAGTGGGGAATTTCTTCCGACGTTAACGTTAACGACGCACCGAAGCAGCTAGACCATTTCTCCGTGTTGTGTGTAACACGCAGCGGTCCCCGCCTCCTCCCTCCTTGCAACAAACGTTCCACCCAAAAACGGAATTTCTATTTCATAATGAATTAAATAATTGTATAAAGAATTTTCAATGTTCTGTCATCTAATAATATATTCCATTACCTTTCCTATCTGTATCAAAGTCAAAATGTTGGTATCATAACAACACTACAACATACAAAAGCAGCTTGACAACCGATATCCTTTGCGTTTGATTGATTGAAAACTTTATTAACAGATTGCAGAATGGGTACAATACAGTACAGCTCAATACACACAAGTTAAGGGGATGCAGACCAGAGAAAGACTTTGGTCTTGTTTACATCAGGGTCCCCCATTTTCAATTCATAGTGTGCACACGCACAGTATAATAATGCATGAGATAAATAGTTAATAAACTCTGTTACTTGAACAATTTTCACTGTGCTCCTAAATTTCTTTGTGTGCTCCTAAATTTTTATTTAGATTTTATTTATTAACATTTTATTTAGGAGCACATGTGCTCCTTGGGAAAAAGGTTAGCGTAGAGCCCTATATATGGAGACATTAACATTACATTATCAAACATAGGGACGAAGACTGTAAAAAAAAGTGTCAACAATGTTTTATAATCCTTATGTTAATTTTCATCATAAAAATTCAGTGCCCCCGAAATACAAAAAAAAGCCCCCGAAAATCAATTAAGGGGGGCAAAAAAAGCCCTTGAAAAAAAATGTTAATTTCTAACCCTGACTTGTGCTATGTATGACTTAGTCCACATTGCAGCCGGCTTGTGGGAGGCAAGAAACAGCGTTCGTGACAGGGGAGGGTTGAATTGGATGATACGAAATTGGGATGGGAGAAAATATAGAAAATGGGAGAAAAAGTGGATAAAAAAAAAAAAACATATATCGAACCGAACCGAAAACCGTGATACGAACCGAACCGTCGATTTTGTGAACCGTTCCACCCCTAGCAGCTACTCACATTTTCAAAACCCCTACAGCCGACATGTTATTCATATGGTAAGACAATCCAATCTGTTTCAGACAGGGTTTGAAAGCTCAGCGTTACTTATCAACTTCAGCTAAACTACTGCTTTCCTTCAAAATGGCTGCCTTTCTTCTTCTGCATTTTCTTTACTTACTTTGATAACTGACTACAAAGTCAGCGCCCCCTCAATGGGGAGCGACGACGCCTCTCTCGCGGACAAACTCAACTCCTTCTACGCTCGGTTTGGGGCAAACAGTGGCGACGCTAGCTCACCGGGGGGCGGGGACGCTCTCTCATTGACGGAACACAGTGTGAGAAGAGCATTTATGCGGGTGAACATCAGGAAGGCTGCAGTGCTGGCCCAGATGGAATAACAGGATGCATACTTAAGTCCTGTGCTAACCAGCTAGCCCCTGTGTTCACCACCATATTTAATCTATCCCTGGCGGAGTCAGTGGTCCCTGCCTGCTTCAAGATGTCTACCATTATCCCGGTACCAAAGAAACCCTCCCCAACAGGTCTCAATGACTACAGACCGGTGGCACTCACGTCTGTGGCCATGAAATGTTTCGAGAGGCTGGTTAAGGATCACATTTGTGCCTCCCTCCCCAGTGATATGGACCCTATGCAATTTGCATACAGGCCAAACAGGTCCATTGATGATGCGGTCTCCCAAGTACTGCACAGCACCCTCTCTCACCTAGACCGCCAGAAGGGGGGCTATGTGAGACTGTTGTTCACTGACTACAGCTCAGCGTTCAACACCATAGTTCCCACCAGACTGGTGGACAAGCTGATCGAGCTGGGTCTGAGCTCTGCCCTGGATTTTCTGAGTGAAAGGCCCCAGGCGGTCAGGGTTAGGGATGGGAATTGATAGGATTTTATCGATACGATTCCATTATCGATTCTGCTTATCGATTCGATTCTTTATCGATTCCCTTATCGATACCTGATCAATTTATAATTTAAATAAATAAATTGAAAATGCAACAGAACTACATTTAGTCATTTAGCTGACGCTTTTATCCAAAGTGACTTACAAGTTCTGTACGACAAGCCATCAGGAAGGGCACAACTCTATCAGCTGAGCAACAATGTTCATCAAAGTGTTGAGTGCTAAAGTGTAGGTTAGTTTATTAGGACAAGTGCATGACAGTACGGTTAGTTGGGGTTAGATATATTTTTTTTTATTCAGATAATGGTTGAAGAAGTGCGTCTTTAGTCGACGGCGAAAGATTGGATGGGTTTCGGCTGTCCTAACTGGGGTGGGTAGTTCATTCCACCATTGTGGGGCAAGGACTGAGAATAGGCGACTTCTCTTTGATGACCCTCCCGGAGCTCGGATAGGAGTAGGTCTGAGGCGGCCAGAAGATGCAGAGCGTAGGGGTCTAAGCTGGTTAGAATAACATGCAACTTGACATTTCTGATTGTCATTTATTGTTGAGCCCCCATGTCAGAAAAATACAAAAACTGTAAAAAATAAAACATTAACTATAGCCTACACTTAAATAAAATAATGTATTTGAGATTCTCTTAAAATGTATTTATTTTTTTATTCTTAAACTAATTTAATCTATTGAATAACAGGTTGTTATTCCTCTGACTTCTGTCTCTCACTCACACACTCTCTCTCTCACACACACACACACACACACACACACACACACACACACACACACACACACACACACAGAGAGAGAGAGCTCCCCGGGCCCCTGTCCTATAAGGTATTGGCTTGTGTTGCTACACGGACACATTTGTATGTTGCACCACTGTACTTCCTGGCTTACAGTCTTGTAAACAAACATTCCGTCTCTCATTATATGTGAACTAAAGAGTACAAGGTTTACACAACAGCCCCCACCTGCTGTTTTATTGTATTTGTACCTGTACTATCCGCTGTCAGCTGTTTATCTCTCTTTGTGAGCTTGATTAAATAGCGTTAGCTCACGTTAGCTCCGCGGCTAATTTTAGCTCAGCCTGATCTAAATCAATGACTAGGTTCTAAAGCATTCAAGTAGTTTTCACTGCACATAGAAGTAGCCAAACAGCAGGAGCATTTCGGGAGCATATTACCAAAACCCAGGCAATTTCGAGCCATTAAGGAATCAAATAGAGTCTGCCATGGCTACATGCTAACGGCTAACATTATTGCGCAACTGTAGGCAGCGATAAGGGAATCGAAAGTCACGGGAGCCACACGGTTCCAGGCATCGGCCGTTGGGAACCGGTTTTCGATTCCCATCCCTAGTCAGGGTGGGGGGTCAGACCTCCAACACCATCACCCTGCGCATCAGGTCCCCCCAGGGCTGTGTTCTGAGCCCCCTGCTGTACTCGCTATACACACATGACTGTGTGGCCAAGTTCAGCTCCAACTCCATAGTGAAGTTTGCGGACGACACAGTGGTAGTGGGGCTGATCTCGGACAACAACGAGATGGCCTACCGGGAGGAGGTTGAGGTACTGGAACGCTGGTGCCAGGACAACAGCCTGCTCCTGAACATTGGTAAAACCAAGGAGCTGATCGTGGATTTTAGGAGAAGACAGCAGGGGACACACTAGGGGTGGACGGTATGGTCTAAAATGTATATCACGGTATAATTTGAAGCATAGACGGTAACGGTATATATCACGGTATCAGTGTTTCCGTTAGAATATTTTTTTTGCCTGATAGGCAGGCTATATAAAGAATGACATCCTCAAGGCATGTAGATTTATAATATTTTAACTTAAAACTAGGCTACTTTTGCGTATACAGTCATTATATTCCAAATAAAATAAGTCCCGAGTCGAGACTCTGTGCTGCTCCCAACGAATCCCAATAGTATGCAACTGCAGAGCCGCAGAGCAGGGGCGCTTTCAGGTCCGGTCACAGGCCCGCTCAACAGCGGCCCCCACCCAACGGCTGAATTGCCAATGGCTGAATTGGAGTATTGCACTGTGCAGGCACATCGGCCCTGCTCTGCAGCTCCATGCTTCTCGCAAAATCGAGCATTCAGCTCCCGCTGCCCAGCCGTCGTTATCAGAACACTACACACATATCATAATGTTCACAGCAAACTGTAGTTGATCACCAGGTATGTTTTATTAACGTAGAATAATTCATATAAGAAAAACAATAGGGAAATCTCTTACCTTTCTCCACTGGTTAAAAATGCCAGGAACTGAAATTGAAACTTGCTGTGCGCCACGGTGATGTGTTTATTATGAAATGACAATTGCGTGTTGACACGCCCACTGCGCGAAGCCTCCTAAATAACTTTTTGCAGTTTGCACATATCTATTATCTATGACTAATTCTATCTATTTTTAGGGGCAAATGCGAGTGAAATAGTCACGCTGTGGTTACATGACGTCATTGCTATTTTAGAGCTGCTCTACCGGTTACAAGGTATAGTCAAAATCCATACCGTAGAGCAAATTCATACCATTTATACCGTATACCCAGGGCCGCCTCAGGGGGTGTGCGAGCAGTGCGGTCGCACAGGGCCTCGCGGGAAGGGGGGCCTCACAAAAAAAAAAAAAAAAAAATTATTTATTATTTTTTTTATTTTTTTGCGAGGCCCCCCTTCCCGCGAGGCCCTTTTTCATCACAGACCTAAAATCTAGTTTTGCTTATATGCTTATATATTTCACATTAGACATGTAGAATGTGTCTGACTTGTTCCTGGGTCTGCGGCTCTGCAGCAGACACTCACTATTGGAGCTCTGGGGCTCTGCAGCAGACATACTATTGGTTTCAACGAAGGGAGTGGTTACATCATGTGTACGCCGGCGTGCGTCAGCTGCGTTTGACTATTTCGCGCGTGCAGCTTTGGAGGTTATGCTTAGTTATGCCAGCCAAGACGAAGAGGTCGGTCATTATCAGTTGGTCGGTCACCAAGGAACGTTGACGAAAGGCCTCTCGCTGGCGGGACAAAAAGAAGCTATGGCCGGAGCCTTGTCATGGTGCAGTCGGGATATAGCCATGATGATGTCGGCTAGTAGCTAGCTTAGCTAAAGGCTAACTAGCGTTAGCTAACCTAGAGACAGCGCATGCAGCCAAGATGAAGAGGATGGTCGTTTGGCAGATGAACTTCGTCAACTCCACGCGGTTGTCTCCATCCTCTTGGACGTTTGGTGAGTTTTTAACCTAACTCTTCTATTCCCGCCGTGGATCTCTCTCTCTCTCGCTCTCTCTCTCTCTGGAGCCAAACTGGCCGACTAGCTGTTGTAGTACTAGTAGCTAACGGTGTGTGGCTTGGTGTCAGCACCTGTATTGCTTTTCTCACGTTGTACAGTTTTTCAGTGGTAGCCGCATAGCTTGCTTCTGCGTTAGCTAATGGTTAGCGATAGCCGGGTTGAGCTAACTGTTAGCCAGTTAGCTGTTTAGCTACGACGTTAGCTGCCGGCTGCGCTCGGCTGGGAACGTTAGCTTGATCCTATCAGTTAGCCTAGAGTTAGCTGTTAGCTTGTGCTACGACCATTGACATTAGCCGTGAGAATAGCAGGGGGTTCTGGCACTCTGACTACGACATCATCTTTGACAGAAGATGTAGTCGGGCCTGCACCATGACAAGGCTCCGGCCATAGCTTATTTTTGTCCCGCCAGCGAGAGGCCTTTCGTCAACGTGGAGACCCGTGTTGCGGCCTTTCGCCCTGCGTTCCTTGGTGCAGGTAAGATGAATGAAAATGTCATGACATTACCCCACTCTTCCTTCCTTCCCCTCCTGAATGTTTTGTTAATAACGATGTTTTTTTCCAGGCAAAACATATGTTACTTCACAACATTTGGAGATACGACATGTGCTGTGTGTGAATTGTCTTGGTCGTTTGTGTAGCTTGGGTAGCGTTGGGCCGTTGGCTAGGGCTGCACGATTTTGGGAAATAATCTAATTGCGATTATTCTGACAGATATTGCGATTGCGATTTGCGATGCGATTATAACATATTAAAAAAAAAATTACAAATGTTGCTGCTTTCTGTAGTCGGGTCCCAACTGCAAAATTACTGTATTACCCTGTATTATACACTTTTACTATCATGTAGACTATTCTGCTTTGTGTTTACATGTGATGTATTGTATACATGCACATGTATTATGTTCTTGTGTGATGTATCGCACATTTTATTGCTGTGTGATGTATTGCAAATGTTATTGCTGTCATCTTGGCCAGGTCTACCTTGCAAATGAGATCTTGTATCTCAATGGGACTTCCTGGTTAAAAAAAATAAAATAAAAAATTAATTGCAGGCTTGGCGATTTGATAATTGCATCATTCCAAATCGCGATTTCGATTAAAAAACGATTAATCGTGCAGCCCTACCGTTGGCCAAAGCTGTGTGTGGCCTGGTGTCAGTAGCCTACCTGGCTAGCCTATTTAGGTGATGTCGGCCATTGGCTCCTTGCTGCTTTGTTTTCTCTGGTATAGACCCTCTTCTCTTTGAATTTAAGTGTTGATCTTTGTCCTTTTGGATCCATGTATATTCATGTTGCCTTTGTGAAGTTATCTTTTCCTTCTGTTTTGTATATATATATTTTTTTTTTTTAACCTTTTGGGGGGGGGGGGGGGGCCTCGCGTTTAAATCTCACACAGGGCCTCGCATTTCTCCCAGGCGGCCCTGCGTATACCGTCCACCCCTAGGACACACACACCACTGAGGATAAACGGGGCTACCGTGGACAGGGTGAGCAGAGCAGCTTCAAGTACCTGGGGGTCCACATCTCAGAGGATCTGACATGGACAACACATGTGACAACATTGTCACAGAAATACAATTGAATATCTGCATTATTACCACAGATATAGATGTTGTTCAACCAGCTGTGTCTGTATCTGCAAATAAACGCCTTGAATGTTTGTCTGTATGTTTGTTTATACCTATAACTATTACAATGTTGCATAATAATAATAATAATAATAATAATAATAATAATAATAATAATAATAATAATAATAATAATAATAATAATAATAATAATAATAAGCTCTTGCTGCTGCTGGGGCTACACGCTGCTCTTTCAGGAGTACAGTCACACTGATCATCATTCTAAAATGACTGACTTTGCATATAGACTAGGCATTTACAGCTGTCCCAATGTAAATATGCCTTCCTCGGTGCGCTTCCGCACGCTCAAGTCGTAGGTCCAGTGTGCCTGACCAGGCGCGCGATCTCACGAGGGAGCCGCACGTGAAATTCGTTCGTGAGCAGTGAGTTCGGGGCGTCACTGGCGGATAGAGCGAAGCGTTCACAAGTGCAACAAAACATTTGCCAGTAAGGGTGGCAATACGAGCAATCTATCAAAACATTTGTTTGCAAAACACTATATTAGTGTGCAGAAATGCGCCGTATTCGACTGCCTTGCGCGCAGTGGTCCATCTGCATCCACGTCCACTGCAGCCGGTAAGCCAAGATACAGAGTTTCCTAGGCTAATAACGAATTATTACAAATAGGCTAATAAACAAAATAATTGTTTAGCTACAAATACTACAATCTAAAAACTTTTTATAGATTGTCAAGCTGAGGTCAGCCACCAATGTGTCCCAGGCCAGTGAGCCCAGGGCCACCACACATCCTCCCTCTACCTCCCTCCACCACCCAAAGTCCTTTCTCCCTAGCAGCTAGAGGAAAGATGACAGAGGATAGGGTGAACGAGTGTCACAGGGCTGTGACAAAGTTTGTTGTCAAAGGCCTGCACCCGTTCTCTACAGTGGAGTCCAAGGACTTTAGGTAACAACTAATCATTCAGTGTATATCGTTTTTTTTGTATACATAGTTGTCTAACTTGTCTGTTGTTGTTATAAGTTATTATTGAAGCAGCTATTCCCACCACTCCACACACATTTACAATAATTCAATCATTTCTAATCTTTACTGTAGGGAGATGACCAATGCTCTCAACTGCAAATATAAAAATCATAAAAAAATTATCAAAAAGAACCGATAAGAGTATCGATAAAGTACCGAACCGTTAAGCAGTATCGATAGGAGTAGTAGTATCGATAAAATCCTAACGATACCCATCCCTAAATGAGAGAGATTGCACTTCTTTGACTGGGCAATGGCAGAGAAAGAGGGTTCATAGGAAGTGAGGGCTATCCGCAAACAGTGATGCAAATGCGTCAAGGAGGCACGGTTGCTTGTTTTAATGGCATTCATGTGAGAGAAACTGGATTCACAGGTGTATGTTGAGCCAAACATTGTTAGCACAGATATTGCCAGCGTTTTTATTTTGGGGAATGTGTTGACATGAATACACTTTATCCAAAATGTTGTGGTGGATTCATTCTCAAGTGCTTCAGAGCAGATGATGCTTGCATGTCAATTATTTCAAGTTGCAGGAGACCTTCATCAATGTGAAGTGATGCAAGGAACTCTTGTCCTTTTGTGGAAATAGCAGCTACATTGGCAAATGGGTTGCTCACAAAATGCATCAATTCTCTGGACATGTCAAATTCATCAAATCGACTTGCAAAGTTTTCCCTCAATTTATCAATGAAATCTGTCATTAATTGAGTGACTTTTGGCTCAATTGTGCGTGTGAACGTTGACATGAAGAAAAAAAAAGTAAAAAAAAAATATAATAATATTATTATTTTTTTTTTTTTTTTATTATTATTATCATGTAATCTTTGGCGGGCCGGTCAGAATCATCCCGCGGGCCGGATCTGGCCCGCGGGCCGCCAGTTGAATAGCCCTGCCCTACTCCTCTATCGAGGTTCCAAGCGACCCTATTGGGTACCAGAAAAGTCACGTGAAACATTGCAGACCACTGATTGGTCAGAAGAGAGACGCGTCACTAGGCCTGCCACGATAACACATTTTGCTGGGCGATTAATTGCCCCCGAAAATATTGCGATAAGCGATATTATTGCGACCGGTTAGAGAATTTTTTTTGAGAAATGTATTTCCCAAAACTTTTATTTTGAAGCCCACCGCTCCGTCTTTTCCGGTGTTTTAGACTTTTATTTTGAAGCCCACCGACCGGACCGGAAGTATTGTTGTGATTATCCTAAGCAGAACCTATGAGCCGACAAGTCCGGTTCTGTTTTTGAGCTAATGATAAAACAAATTGTTGGTGAACAACTAACTTTAGGTTAGTTAAGTTTTAACGTTAGCTACTAACGTTAGATGCAGCTACTACAGGCAATCAACGATGAGGAGGAAGCGTCAAAGCAGTATATAATAGAATAGCTGTGGTGCGTAAGCACTGCAGCACGACTCGAAACTACCGGAGTGTTATAATAAATTAATTCATGTTTAACTTGTCCCCGTGTCCAGTCCTTTGACTAGCCCCACCCGTTCATTGTAAACAATGATGCATGTAATTGTATTAACGTTATTCTGTGTTGTACTTGTAGCTATGCTATACGTTGTATTTCGTTTGTTAGCTATTTAGCTAATGTTAGCATGGAATGAGAATCAAAGCTCTATCTTTCATCTTTATTTAGCAGTCCAGTTTCTCCGGGCAGTAGCGAGTAACTACTTGGGTCTAAAAATAGCTAACGTTACACTACAAATAATGCTACTTGGTTAAAAGGAGCAACACTATTGAGAAATGTAGTTAAGCTATGGCGTTAGGGCTGGGCGATATGACGATATTATATAAATATCGGGTACAGTTCATTAACAATACACTTTTTAAACGTATCGCGGATATCGTGATGTTTTGCCCTCGCGTTAGAGGCCGCCGCGGCTGAGATGAGACTTACAAGCGCAGTGCTAAATGCTTTCCTCTCTCTCTCGCCTCTCCCTCTCGCAGAAAAAAAAAGTCAGTCACACACACACTTGCCAAAATTACGTCATCTACACGCACATACACGCACGCAAGCGCACACACCTAGCCAGAGACAGAGAGGCGGTGGCTCGGTGCTAGGGATGCCCCCTAAAACCCAGGAGTAAGCTCCGGCGTTAACGGTACTGCTATCTGTAAGTTAGTTTATGAGCGGATTAGCTACGGAGCTAACAGAGTGTAACATCCATCTGCGACGCAACAGTGGCAGCAACAGTGGACACGGAGTAATGTTAGCGTTATGTGGAGTTCATACTACACTACACGTATGAACTCGACATAACGTTAACGTTACTCCGTTTCCATGAAGTGTTTAATTAGCAGCAATCTGTTGTTGAAAATGTAACGTTAACCGGAAAACCGGAAATGGAATGCGAGGACAGGAAGCCGTCATGAAGTGGGCTTCTGGCCCTTGTAGTCATATATATTGTAGTCTTTTAGTCTTAACTAAAAGATTTTAACAAAATAAAAAGCAGCAGCACTATTGGATAACTGAGTCATGTTTGCTATGTATTTCTTTCTTTAGGGGAGTAGGACATTTGTTTCACAGTTTTAGCATGATGTTTTATAGATGGCTAGGTTAAACACAGGTTTTTGTTTTTAAGAGGGGGGGTTTGATTTGATTGAAGTTTATTTCAAGTATGCAACACAACAAACAAACATCAAGTACAGATATAGCCTTAAGCCGTTCAAATAATAAATGTATACATACATGTAAATAAATAAATAGTTACAATATGTAATCTAATCATCTAAATCTAATATATAATATAAAAAAACGAAAGGCTAAAATGCTAAATATATAATCTAAGAATCCAATAATCTAAATCTAATATATAATATAAAAATGCTAAATGCATGAGTCTTTTGTCTTTAATGTTCGCTTGCAAACTCAAATACTGTCTTGGTAAGCCTCATAATGAATTGTTTGGGGAAAAAAGGAAAAACATCGTGATGTGTATCGTGTATCGCCGAAAGGTCAGAAAATATCGTGATATCATATTTAGGCCATATCGCCCAGCCCTATATGGCGTTGCCCCACGGAGCTCCCGTGCTGTACTCTAGTAACGTCAGCGACCCGCCTCCCAACACGGACAGTGACTGACAAGGGGCACTGGTTCCGCCTCATTAAAACAAACGCGCAAATAGCAATTAATCGCGCCCGTCAAAATCATTGCATTAATTTTAATTATCGCAGCAATTAATCGATTTATTGCTTATCGCGGCAGGCCTACGCGTCACACGTTTTTACGTCCTGAATGTCACCAATTGATCAGAGCTCATCACAACACGGCTAATAACGTTAGCTTTAGCTCCCCGCCGGAGTGGACTACCATCGCTCCTCAGGAGTACTAAACGAGACATAATGATTTTACTGCCTGCAACGAATGTTATAATAAAAGCCCTTCGTTCTATACACTTGTCTGATTGAAAACTTTATTAACAGACCGCAGAATGGGACAACTCAGCACGCTCTGAGCAAAGAAAGGAACTGAGATATGAATTGAGTATTGCTTGCCCTTGCTATGGTCCGGTAAATACGCTGATGTTATTGAACGTGTAACTATATAACGTTAATGCGGGCGGCTAGGTGGTGTAGTGGGCATTGGCACTCGCCACCAGTGTGGAGACGCTAGGATTCGCGTGTTCGAATCCAGCTCTCCACATTGTTTTCAGTTTAGCTGGTCGTCCGCAGTAATACACATTGGCCGTATTACGGGGAGGGAAACTGAAGGGTGGGGATCGGGCGTTGTGAACAAGCGACTCCTACAAGTCGGTTGGTGCGCCTGCGCAGTAGAATCAGGAAGTGTCGGGGGCAGCGTGAGCCTCCCACGCGTTACTCCTCGACACTGAGAGATCGAGCTGCGCAGGTGAAAAGATGCGACTGCTGTTACCTCAAGTACCGGAGGGGACTTGTGCTATGTATGACTTAGTCCACATTGCAGCCGGCTTGTGGGAGGCAAGAAACAGCGTTCGTGACAGGGGAGGGTTGAATTGGATGATACGAAATTGGGATGGGAGAAAATATAGAAAAATGGGAGAAAAAGTGGATCAAAAAAAAACTATATAACGTTAATGCCACAAAACGAATGCCTTTATTATAAAGTAGTAACTTTATAATAATAATAAGAAGAAAGGGTCGGGGGGGTAACCACCCCTGCCCGCGACACCGAGTGAACGGCGCACGACCAGAGGGGAAACTTCGAATCCGTGTTTCACTTTCAATAACGAATGCGTGCTTGCCGAATCCCAAACAATATTCATGCTGCAAAGTCATCCTCTAAAGATAGACATTTAGACTAGAGGCAGGCTATATGCTATAAAGAGTAGACTACTAAAAAAAAAATGCATTCAAACTTTTTTTTTAATTTTTTTTGTGTGCGTGCGGTAATAACCGCGGCGGTAGGAAATATTTCGCAAATTTGTGCGGTAAGGAAAACATCAATACCGCGGCAGCTCTAACGCTCACACACTAGCAGCCACTTTAACATGAGCACACACACACTCATGCTGCACACGCTCACACTTATGGCCACTTTACAAAAGGAAAGGTCACTTTAAGAATAGTATAGTATGGGCGGCTACGTGGCGTAGTGGGCAAGGCACTTGCCATGAATGACGGAGATGCTGGGCTTGCCTGTTCGAGCCCAGCGCTCCTCATTGCTTTCAGTTTAGCTGGTCGTCCGTACTAATACACATTGGCCGTATTAGGGGGTGGGAAACTGATGGGTGGGGATCGGGCGTTGTGGACAGCGACTCCTACAGGTCGGTTGGTGCACCTGCGCAGTGGAATCCGGAAGTGTCGGGTGCAGCGTGAGCCTCCCACGCGTTACTCCTCGCCACTGAGAGATCGAGCTGCGCAGGTGAAAAGATGCGACTGCTGTTACCTCAAGTACCGGAGGGGACTTGTGCTATGTATGACTTAGGGCTTGTGGGAGGCAAGAAACAGCGTTCGTGACAGGGGAGGGTTGAATTGGATGATACGAAATTAGGATGGGAGAAAATATAGAAAATGGGAGAAAAAGTGGATAAAAAAAAAAGAATAGTATAGTATAACTTGAGATTGTATAATATAGCATTACAGTGTACATAAAGACCCAGTGCCTCATCCGTAGCTAACAGTGTATTGCACCATCACAGGACCTAGCATGTCCTACCATGCTCTGTAAAAACGCATGTACATATACCGATATGCCCTACTTTGATTACTTGTATTATTGCACAATGTCGTTCTATTCTATTATTATTATTATTATTGTTGTTGTATTATGCACAATCGTTGCGGGCAAGACCCCCCGCATACTTGTGTGCCGTGACAAATAAAACTCTTAACTTGACTTTGCATTGCTGGGCGCACCACCCATGTCACTCACAATGCAATAACATGCAGAAGAAGAAGGGAGCCATTTTAACTGACAAGTTTATTAAAATTATTTAAAATGTTTATGTTGTCGTGACTTACAGTCACGAAAGGGGCTATGGCTTTGAGAGAGAAGAGATTAACTCAGCTCATGTTCACAAATATTGATAGCACTTCACTAGTAGGCCATGTAATATAACAGTCAGGAATTCTTCATTTATTCCATATTTCCCTTTGAAGTTAGTTGGCTAAGCTAACGTTACTCATTGTTAGACTGTCTCTGCGTTGACGTTACATGAGGAGCACCATCAACAACACCCATGGGGGTGTGGAAATGCATACAGACAGTACACCCATGGAGGATGATGTTGCTGCTGGTGCTCATGTAACTGATACTAGTATCAACAACTGAATTCGTTGGAATTGATATATCGACGCAGAGACATTCTAACGATGAGGAAATGGACTTTGACCAATAACGTTAGTTAGCTACTAGAAAGAAACTCCTGACTCCGGTATTATTATTTACCTCTATTCTCCCGTACGGCTCCGGTGGTCCCTGGTTGTGATGATAACCGCCTCGCTGGAAGGGAGGCCCTCGGTCCCCTCTGAACGGCGGACGAGCACCAGCACCGGGGCCTAATGCCGGCGGTGCATATCCTCCTCGAGTCGGAGGCCGGCCACGGTACATGCTGCTGTCTGTTCTCCGTAAATATAGAACACTAGCAAGTACGCTTTCTATCGCTTAGTTAATGCAGAACAGTGCCGTGTGTTTCAGCAGTGAGTTAGCGGTTAGCTCGTCGTTGTTGTTAGCCACCATGTATCTCAAGTGTAGTAGCGGACGGGCGCTCGCGCGTGATTACCAAAGGTAGCCGCATTTCTGGCAGACGTTTCTGGTCATGTGACATGTGCGCCCAATAGCGTGACGAGCTGTGTCGACTCTTTGCCCATTTCCACGTCAAACAGCCTGCAAACTACCTGGCGTTCTATCGCCATGCGATAGAAAGACGAAAGTCTTTCTCTGGTCTGCATCCCCTTAACAATTGTGTGTATTGAGCTGTACTGTATTGTACCCATTCTACAATCTGTTAATAAAGTTTTCAATCAATCAATCAATCAATCAATGCTCTAAGACAAACTCTAACCTTAACCAACTTCGAAAGAGTGCCTAAGCTTAACCGTCACGCTCTAAGACAAACTCTAACCTTAACCAACTTCGAAGAGTGCCTAAGCTTAACCAGTGTAGAAACTGGCGTCGGCCAATCAGAGAGTAGGGGGTATCTGCAGAGCCGCAGAGCCAGGCTGGACGGGTTGGAGGCGGGGCTTCGTGGTCTGGACAAGTATTAGTGGTCTGGACAAGTATTGCGGATGAGGGGGGGGCTCTCTCGCTATGTGTTGGAGTGCGCAATGTGTATGCGCATGCGTGTGGACTGGAGCACGTGAGAGTATAAAGAGTCCATTTTTTGAAACCCGTCCAATCTTTCGCCGTCGACTAAAGACTCACTACTTCAACCATTATCTAAATAAAAAAAAATCTAACCCTAACTAACCTTACTGTCATGCACTTGTCCTAATAAACTAACCTACACTGTAGCACTCAACACTTTATGAACATTGTTACTAAGACGAAAGTTAAGTTTACTCTATTATTACTAGATCTGGTATGTCATAAATGTCTAGATGTAGCAGTAAAAGTTTACTTTATTATTACTAGATCTGGTATGTCATAAATGTCTAGATGTAACATTACTGTCTATGTACCTATGTAAACGAGACGAAAGTTAAGTTGAAAATGGGGGAAGGTAAGTTGAAAATGGGGGATCTATGTAAACTAGCATGGCTTTGTCATTATTCCAATGTTTTGTTGATAGATTATATGAAGACCAGAAGTCAAATGTATTCTGATGCCGGCAATGTTCATTCCACTAAAAGATAAAATAGGTTTTCTTGGTGTGAGAAACTCTTTTAACTGGATTGGAGATAAACATGACATTTCATTTTCTGCAGATGAAGTGGCAATTAGAAATGCTTGAAAGTGCTCTTTAGTTCACAGATGAGTTGGACCCTGTTTTTTTTGGCACGTTCCTCTGGTTATTGCAGTGATCTCATGTTGAAAGAAGAATTTCAGCATGAGTTCATTTACTGCAGTGTTGTGTTTTGGGGGAATCAGGAGTAAGGATTTTGATTTGCTTCTTTAGAATTCTATGCTGTAGCTTTGTCACAACAATCCCACATTTGATTCACATGCTGTACACTTTAACAAGTTTGCTTGACTCCCATTTCTAAGAGCAATTTGCCATAGCAAAGACCATTACGTTACAAACTGCAGTATAACTCTGGTTAAAAAGATAAAAACCCAAAATATTTACATGAGGGAAAGACTATGAATAATTTGACCAATAATAAACATAACTTCTATAGCTTTTGTTGTTGTTGTTGTCATATTCAATGGAAGTATTGTAACATCCTTGTATTGTAAATACATTTCACAATGGGAGCCATCAGAGATGAAAGGCGTTCCTACTGGTTTAGAGGAGGATAATTGTGTTTTGGTTGTTTGAACCCTGGAGATCTCTGAATGCAATGGAAATTCTGTATGTATGAGCTCAGTGTGTCGTTTACATGGAGAAATGGCGCCACCGCCTGGGAAAATGCGGTATTGCACCCCTGGTATTTAAAAAAAAAAATCTAGGTAGAGAGGGGCCACGCCCACAAATCTGTCCCCCGCACACCTGGAGAGAGAGTTACGCCACTGTGTGTGTCATGTGACTCGCCGTGACCAAACCCGATTTGATCCGCAAAGGGGGAGGTGCTCTGAAATGAAGAAAATGTCTTGCTGTTTAGAAAATCCTAAAAATCGAAATCTTGATTTTTTTTACATATTTGAATTGTCATTGATGTGTTCCCTTATTTGCCCTTAGTTGCAAACTTAAATACAACTTGTAAATGAGGTAATTATTGTTATAATAGTTCCACAAATTTTCTTCCAAGTGAGGAGAAAAAACTACACGCGCGGGCTGTGGGGCCTGTCCACAGGGGCCAAGTACTGTACTTAATAGGTGTTAACACACAGACGTCATTAGCTTTAGAATAACACACTATTAATACACTATCTTAATGTTATAAGTTCAGATGATTTATAAGCAACGTAACGCAGTGTCTAAAAAAAAGATTAAAAAAAGAGGCCTTTACGGCCTTTATAAAACGTGTGTTTTAACTTAATTAAAAACCATTAAAACACAGTTCGAATTTTATGAGCGAACGAATTTCGGTAGGGTGCATTTTTTCCAACCTAATGGCTAAAAGTAAATTAATTTAATACGGAAACGGAGTGATAAAAAATGGCTTTTTCATCGGCTTTTTCATTATTGTGGGGGCCCTGATGTAAACTGCGCTGCGGCGCGATGAGGGCGCGTTAACCCTTTCACTGCCACACTACAGAAGCTTAGTAATGCTTCGCCTCAACTCCGTTTCTGGTAGAACTAGTGAGCAAATCTTTAATATTTTTTTTGATTCATATTCAGAGGTAATTCGTCGAGATATTTATAATTGGTATTTAGCAAAAATAAATATTAGAAATATGGTGAAAAAAACTATTTATCCGTTTTTTTATCCGTCACTACCACACTACAGAAGGTTAACCTTTCACTACCACACTACAGAAGGTTAACCTAGTTGTTGTGTCTTTCACTACCACACTACATGTATTTACATCTAAATGCTTATTGGTCAGGTGAGTCACGTCATTAAGTTGATGCCATTGATCGGTGAGTATTAAACAGAGAGCAGGGCAGTGCATGTTTGCCAGTCACCATGGAACCCAGTCAGCAACCCACAGCGAGGGCACTTGCCGAGGCATTAAACCGGTTTGCTCACTTCGGAGCACACTGTGTTGAAGACGAACGCGCTTTAGGAACATTCATCACGGATTTCTTTCCGCAGAAGAAAAATCCAAAAAGAAACTCAGATTCTGGTTCAGAAGAAGAAGACAATTGTGACGAGTTAGAGGCAGATGATGATGATGGTGACAACACTATTGAAGACGAGGCAGAGCCAGAAAATGATGGTGATGGTGGTGATTGTGACAAAACTAACGGATTTGAAGACGAGGCAGAGCCAGAATCTGATGATGGTGACAACACACCTAACGGATTTGGAGACAAGGTAGAACACGTAATGTGCGTTGTGGAAGTTGAATCTGACGAGAACCACGAACGCCAAATGGAAAGACTTTTGCGATTTACTTGTAAATGCGTCCAGGTTGATAAAGAAAATGACATTCTTAATCGGCGGTCATGTATCACAAAATTGGACCGTGATGAAGTTTACACAAGGCGTTTTGAGATAGCGGCTCTCGAAGAGGATCATAAAGACTTGATTATTATGGCGCAGCTCCAGGCTTTTGGTCGAAAGTCAGAATGGACTATCGGAAATAAATCGTTTTCCAAAAAAAGACAACGTGCTTACACAAACTATTTCTTCGGGGCGATACAAATCTGCCGTGAAGCTTTCCTCTTCATCCACGGGTAAGTTATTATTATTGTCTATTTAAAACTAATATAGTACATCATGCCTATTTTTTTTTTAAATGATAATAAAATCTTGAAACTTGATTAGTCTTGTTTATTATCAGGGTCCCCCATTTTATTAAAACTAATTATAGTACATTATAGTAGAGTATAGTAGCATAGTATAGTATAAAGTATAGCAGATAGTATAGACCAAAGACACTATTTGTGTCTTTTGATTTGTGCCACAATTACAATAACTATCTCTCTCTGTCTCCACAATCATGTAGACTGGGTGTGGTACAGACAGGTACCGGTACTTGTGATGATGATGATGATTGATGATGATGATCTAACTATCTCTCTCTGTCTCCACAATCATGTAGACTGGGTGTGGTACAGACAGGTACCGGTACTTGTGATGATGATGATGATTGATGATGATGATCTAACTATCTCTCTCTGTCTCCACAATCATGTAGACTGGGTGTGGTACAGACAGGTACCGGTACTTGTGATGATGATGATTGATGATGATGATGATCTAACTTCTCTGTCTCTGTCTCCACAATCATGTAGACTGGGTGTGGTACAGACAGGTACCGGTACTTGTGATGATGATGATCTAACTATCTCTCTCTCTGTCTCCCCCCCCCCCCCTCTTCTCTCCCAAGAATAGGTAAGGATCGCTTGATTGCAATAAGCAAACACATGTCAGAAAATGGCATGTGTCTTCGCACAAAGAAGCGATCGCCACACAACAACAAGCATTGCATAAAATATGAAGATATCGAAAAAGTAGTTCAATTTGTGTTGAATTATGCAGAAGATCATGCTGTTCACCTCCCTGGACGCCAGGCACACCAAAAGAACTTTACCGGTCAGCTGTTACCATCTTGCGTCACGAAGGCATCTGTGTGGCGTTTATATACCAAGGCAATGCCAGTTGGTAGGTGTAAGCAAATCTTTGTCAAAGAAATAGGTCAAATAGGTCTTTGTCAAATAAAAACAAAGCTTGAAAATGAATGACATTGTGCTAACATGTGTTCTTATTAATCTTTCAGACCAGCGAGCAGTGGGCCTGTCCACATTTAAGTCCCTCTGGAGGCAATTACTGAGTCATATCAGAGCAATCAAACCAATGTCTGATCTTTGCTGGGTGTGTCAGAAGAACAATTATCTGGTTAGTGAACATCACAGTGTTATGAACTTTGAACTGCAACTTCTGTATGAAAAGTGTTATACAAATACAGTTTATTATTATTAATATTAATCATCATTTACTTAACTTTTTTTTTTCAGATTTTCAAAAGTGCCAATCTGCCAGAGGCTGAGAAGTCTGCAAAGCTGAAGCAGCAGGAACAACATCTGGCGCATGTAACCTCCGAGCGGGCTGCCTACAAGGGCATGCTTAAAGCCGCCAAGGAGATCGGTGATGGTCTTTCTCTGGGTGGTCATGTGCCACCGGCAAGCAAGCCCTTGACAATGCATTACAGTTTCGACTACGCTCAAAAGGTGACTACATACCAAGCCCTCTTTCACAACATCATGTTATAATTGTTATAACTACTGCATTGCTCCCTTTTTTTTCTTTCTAAAATCCTTATTCATTTATTGCAGGTGCACTACCCATCAGACCCCCTTCAACCAGGGCCCATGTACTTCTTGGCTCCACGCAAGTGCAGCATATTCGGTGTTTGCTGTGAGGCGATTCCACGGCAAGTCAACTATTTGGTGGATGAGGGGATGGAGTCCAGCAAAGGTAGCAACGCTGTCATAAGCTACCTGCACCACTTCTTCAAAGACCATGGTCTTGGGGAGACAGATGTTGACCTTCACTGTGACAACTGCAGTGGCCAAAACAAGAACAAGTACATGTTGTGGTACTTAGCGTGGCGAGCGCTACATGGTCTTCACCATCGTGTCAATCTCCACCTGCTGATTGTAGGCCACACAAAGTTTTCCCCGGACAGTTTCTTTGGGCTTCTCAAGCAGCGTTTCAGAAAGACCAAGGTGAACACTCTTGATGAGATTGCAGCAGTCGTAAGGGACAGCTCAGTGGCTGGAATCAACATACCACAGCTAGTGGGAAAGGAAGATGGCACTGTAATCGTGCAGTCCTACAACTGGCAGGAACATCTGGGGCCTTACTTCAAGCCACTGCCACAGATCAAGCAGTACCAGCACTTTAGGTGGGTGTGGTCACTGTGTGTTGTGTATTTACTGTAATTAATTATTCACACTTTAGTGCAAAGAATGTCATTGGTAAATGATACAAATGCATTGATATTGTTATGTGCCCTGTACTAACGTTTCACTTTATTATTGCAGCTTTGATTCCAAGGAACCTGGTGTGGTTGTGGCAAAGATGTCTATTGATGGCGCTGAAACCAGATTCCAGCTGCTCCGTGACGTCCGTGTCCTGCCGCCTATAGATGGACTTCCTGTGCTGCCACCACCGGGACTGGACTCTGCAAGACAACACTATCTGTTCCACAAGATCAGAGAGTTCTGTGATGAGGAAGCCCAGGACGTAACATGCCCGGCACCACCAGCCAAAATATCCAGCGGCGGTTCAAAAAGACCACGGTGATCATCTGGAGAGGCCATCAGAACATTGAACATTGACTTTAGCATGTCTATTTTTATCTCGTGTTATTTTAAATGCTAATAAAATCTTGAAACTTGATTTTGTCTCTTGTTTATTATCAGGGTCCCTTTCACTACCACACTACAGAAGGTTAACCCTTTCACTACCACACTACAGAAGGTTAACCTTTCACTACCACACTACAGAAGGTTAACCTTTCACTACCACACTACAGAAGGTTAACCCTTTCACTACCACACTACAGAAGGTTAACCTTTCACTACCAGACTACAGAAGGTTAACCTAGTTGTTGTGTCTTTCACTACCACACTACATGTATTTACATCTAAATGCTTCTGGAGAGGCCATCAGAACATTGAACATTGACTTTAGCATGTCTATTTTTATCTCGTGTTATTTTAAATGCTAATAAAATCTTGAAACTTGATTTTGTCTCTTGTTTATTATCAGGGTCCCTTTCACTACCACACTACAGAAGGTTAACCCTTTCACTACCACACTACAGAAGGTTAACCTTTCACTACCACACTACAGAAGGTTAACCTTTCACTACCACACTACAGAAGGTTAACCTTTCACTACCACACTACAGAAGGTTAACCTTTCACTACCACACTACAGAAGGTTAACCTTTCACTACCACACTACAGAAGGTTAACCCTTTCACTACCACACTACAGAAGGTTAACCTTTCACTACCAGACTACAGAAGGTTAACCTAGTTGTTGTGTCTTTCACTACCACACTACATGTATTTACATCTAAATGCTTCTGGAGAGGCCATCAGAACATTGAACATTGACTTTAGCATGTCTATTTTTATCTCATGTTATTTTAAATGCTAATAAAATCTTGAAACTTGATTAAGTTTCTTGTTTATTATCAGGGTCCCTTTCACTACCACTACCAGTCACCAGACTCATTTTAATAACAAAGAGCCTCAGACTGGAAAGCTGCCAGGTGTTAATTGCCCTAGAGAGAGGGGGGCCATGGATTACAATGACTTCTGGGTAGTGTTGTAGTTGTTTCACTATTGTCACTGAATAGCCTGCTCGTCTCTTGAAGGCTATTATCTCTGAATACGTTTTGTGATAATCACCATGAATCATAGGAAGTAGCTTGCAAAGTATCCCACCAAAATGTTCAAGTGATGGCTTATTTTGAAGGTATGAATCTGTACTTTCATAATATGTAAAAAAAAAAAAATGAAGATCCCTCAACATGACCCTGAAGTCCATACCTGGTCAATGATGAATTGAAAATGGGGGACCCTGATGGAAACAAGACGAAAGTCTTTCTCAGGTCTGCATCCTCTTAACAATTGTATGTATTGAGCTGTACTGTACTGTACCCATTCTGCAATCTGTTAATAAACTTTTCAATCAATCAATCAACGAGACGAAAGTGCGCAGTAGTGCAAATACTTGTCCAGACCACTAATACTTGTCCAGACCACGAAGCCCCACCTCCAACCCGTCCAGCCTGGCTCTGCGGCTCTGCAGATACCCCCTATTGCAATCAGAGAGCGTCTGCCAGAAATGCGGCTACCTTTGGTAATAACGCGGCGCGCGTGCTTCGCGGGCCCCACAAGGGCATCTAGTCACGACGTCTCTCCGGTTAGGGCAGAGCGAACGGCTCGACTAGAAGCCCTATACAGTAGGCTGGTTGCTTGATTGATTGATTGATTGATTGATTGATTGATTGATTGAACACTTTATTAACAGATTGCAGAATGGGTACAGTACAGTACAGCTCAATACACACAATTGTTAAGGGAATGCAGACCAGAGAAAGACTTTCGTCTTGTTTACATCAGGGTCTCCCATTTTCAATTCATAATGACATTCATGACATACGCAACATAGATATACAGATATTTATCATGACATGTATGACAAAACATGACATAGTCAGATATACAGTACTGGTACATTTGTGACATACAAGATATGCAAATATACAGTACTGTTAAACAGAGATCCTAACAGAAAATATATACATACGAGGGGGAGGAAACTGTAAAATAGGAGGGGGTGGGAGGTGGGGTTCTGACATTTACGGGGGCCAGTTTCGAATAGCAGCCTCCCATAGGTGCTATTTGAGAGCTGTTTTGAAGGTGGGTAGATATTCTTTTTTACGGCTGTGGGTAGGGCGTTCCACATTGATGTGGCATAATTGCGAAACGTGTTTAGTCCCTTGTTTGAGCCGAATCTGGGTTGGACATGATTTGTGGAGCTCCCTCTGGTGTTGTGATCATGGTATTCACTGACCTTTGGGAAGTACCTTGACATGTACACATGGATACCTTAGTGGTGTAATGTATCTTGTAGACCAGGCCCATTGCAAGTTGCTGTACTCTGCCATCCTAGGTTGTCAAAGTGGGCAGGGGTGAGGTGGCTTCTAGGAGTCAGGTCAAGCAGTAGTCTGACCAGTTTGTTTTGTGATGTTTGTAATCTTGTTTTTAGTGCCTGTGAGGTGCTTTGGTACCATGTCGTAGTACCCTTGAATGAGTGCTCCTGCTAGAGTCTTCAGGGTGTTAACAAGGTTTAAAGTCGGTGGCTGGGGTCCATTGTAATGTAGCCATGTGAACCCTGTTGAGAGATAGGTATACTTGTGATATTGCACTATACAAATTAAGTTGCCTTCACTTAAGGTGCCTGCTGAGTGTAAAACGGAGTCATTCCCTTTGGGGAAACAGATATCAAGCTGCTCTTCAGCTGCTCATTAAAGGGGCACTTTGCCTAAAACAATGCTGATTTATTTTGCACAATAATCTCACACACATCCAAAAAAAACTCTAAACAGTTTTTGTTTGACAGTTGATATTAAGTTTGAATATGGCCATCAAAATGGGCAGGGGTGAGGTGGGTTCTAGGAGTAAGGTCAAGTAGTAGTCTGACCAGTTTGTTTTGTGATGTTTGTAATCTTGTTTTTAGCGCATTTGAGGTGCTTTGGTACCATGAGGTGTAAGCATAGTCGTAGTACCCTTGAATGAGTGCTCCTGCTAGAGTCTTCAGGGTATTCTTGTTTACCAGAGAGGAGATCCGGTACAATAATCTTGTTCGTTGGTTGCCATTTTGTCACAAGAAAGATTTGCCTCTAGGATGGAACCCAGGTATATAATTTCATCTTTCCTTGTGACAATATTGTCACCCACTGTGAATGAATGAATGAATGAATGAATGAATGAATGAATGAATGAATGAAAACGTTATTTAACAGATTGCAGAATGGGTACAATACAGTACGGCTCAATACATACAATTGTTAAGGGGATGCAGACCTGAGAAAGACGTTTGTCTTGTTTCCATCAGGGTCCCCCATTTTCAATTCATATAGACATTTATGACATACACAACATACATGACATTTATGGCATAGGGACATATAGGTATTTAGTACTGATACATTTGTGACATAAGCGGTATTCAAATATACAGTACTGTTACCCCTAGATCCTGACAGAGTATATACATATGATGGGGAGGGGACTGTACATTTGGAGGGGGTGGGTGGGTGGGAGGGAAATATACATACGGCGGGGAGGGAATATATACATGCGGTGGGGAGGAGACTGTCTATTAGGAGGTGGTGGGGGTTTTGGGCATTTACGGTGGCCAGTTTAGAATTGCAGCCTCCCGTAGGTGCTCTTTAAGAGCGGTTTTGAATGTGGGCAGGGATTCACATTCCTTTACAGCTTTGGGTAGGGCGTTCCACATTGTTGTGGCATAATTGCGAAACGTGTTTAGTCCCTTGTTTGAGCCGAATCTGGGTTTAACATGATTTGTTGAGCTTCCTCTGGTGTAGTGGTTGTGGTATTCACTGACCTTTGGGAAGTATTTTGACATGTACATGGGCACCCCGGTCGTATAGTGTATCTTGTAGACCAGGCCCATTGCAAGTTGCTGTACTCTGTCGTCTACTCTAAGCCATCCTAGGTTGTCAAAGTGGGCAGGGGTGAGGTGGGTTCTGGGGTTCAGGTCAAGTAGTAGTCTGACCAGTTTGTTTTGTGATGTTTGTAATTTTGTTTTAAGCGCCTTTGAGGTGCTTTGGTACCATGAGGTGCACGCATAGTCATAGTACCCTTGAATGAGTGCTCCTGCCAGAGTCTTCAGGGTATTCTTGTTTACCAGAGAGGAGATCCGGTACAAGAATCTAGTTCGTTGGTTGACTTTTTTTATTACATTGGATGCCATTTTGTCACAGGAAAGATTTGCCTCTAGGATGGAACCCAGGTAGGTAATTTCGTCTTTCCTTGTGACAATATTGTCACCCACTGTGACTGAGAAGCCGTCGGTCTTGCTGAATTTGTTATTTGAACCGAAGAGAATGGACTCTGTTTTGCCCATGTGTAATGATAGTTTGTTATCAGCGAGCCATATGCAGATTTTGCCTAGTTCCGTGCTGAGGGTTTTTTCAACCTGCAACTTGTTCTTGTCAGAGACCAGCAGGGCTGAGTCGTCCGCAAACAGGAACAAGTTGCAGTCACAGGCTGACGACATGTCATTTGCATAAATTAGGACGAGTAGCGGTCCTAGTATGCTTCCTTGTGGAACACCACAGCTCACTGTGAGGGGGGGGGATAGAGTACCGTTTACCTCTACCATCTGTAACTGAGAAGCCGTTTGTCTTGCTGAGTTTGTTATTTGATCCGAAGAGAATGGACTGTTTTACCCAGGTGTAATGATAGTTTGTTATCTGCGAGCCAGGTGCAGATTCTGCCGAGTTCAGAGCTGAGGGCTTTTTCAACCTGCAACGTGTTCTGGTCAGAGACCAGCAGGGCTGAGTTGTCCGCAAACAGGAACAAGTTGGCATAAGCACTAAATGGAACAGGGCCAAGCTACATTCGGAACTCTAGAAACTCTGTCTCTTAAACAGTACTGTATATTTGTATATCTTGTATGTCATAAATATCTGGATGTAACAGTACTGTATATCTGTATGTCATAAATGTTATGATGAATTGAAAATGGGGGACCCTGATGTAAACAAGATGAAAGTCTTTCTCTGGTCTGCATCCCCTTAACAATTGTGTGTAATGAGCCGTACTGTATTGTACCCATTCTGCAATCTGTTAATAAAGTTTTCAATCAATCAATCAATAATACAGGCTGTTCAATTTTCTTTTCTCATTGTTTTTTCTTCTTTTATTGAATTGGGCGGTTTATTCTTAGTGAACCAAGACTTGGTTGGTCGATGATAGTCGGTTTTTATGCGCTTTTTCCATGCAGATTAAGAGCACCTCTCTGGTGAGCATTACTTTTCATCTGCATGTTTGCATGTGGGAAACACAACTTTACCCATCTATTAAAATGACTATTGGTCAACTAAGAATTTCTAGTGGACAGTTGAGATAAGCTATACATCTGATGTACTGATGATAGTTTATCAGTAGGAGATAAGTCTGATGTATTTATGATAGTTTATCAGTAGGCTATACATCTGATGTACTGATGAGATAGTTTATCAATAGGCTATACATCTGATGTACTGATGATAGTTTATCAGTAGGCTATACATCTGATGTATTTATGAGATAGTTTATCAGTATAGGCTATACATCTGATGATAGTTTATCAGTAGGCTATACATCTGATGTATTTATGAGATAGTTTTATCAGTATAGGCTATACATCTGATGTACTGATGATAGTTTATCAGTAGGCTATACATCTGATGTACTGATGATAGATTATCAGTAGGCTATACATCTGATGTATTTATGAGATAGTTTATCAATAGGCTATACATCTGATGTACTGATAGTTTATCAGTAGGAGATAAGTCTGATGTATTTATGAGATAGTTTATCAGTAGGCTATACAAGTTCAACTCAAGTTTCAAGTTTTTTTTATTAGTTGACATGCAAAAATACAGAATACCTTCACATGGAATGCTTTTTTCCGTTATGCTCCTATGAGGATCATACATCTGATGTACTGATGACAGTTTATCAGTAGGCTATACATCTGATGTATTTATGAGATAGTTTATCAATAGGCTATACATCTGATGTACTGATGATAGTTTATCAGTAGGAGATAAGTCTGATGTATTTGTGAGATAGTTTATCAGTAGAATATGTTGAGGCTGAGTCTATCCAAATCAACTTGTTCAGTCAGTGATCTGTTGTTAGATCTAGTTATTGGCTCTGGTTCAAAATGCCAAGATTATGTGTATGTGGCTCAGTGTTGCCAGATAGGAAAGTCCCAAGGCTTAAAATTATTGTTTTATTTTTAGGAAAACTATCGTTTGCAAGTCATAATAACCAATAAAACAAACTGATGGCACAAATACGCTAATTATCATACATCTGGCAACACTGCTACTTTTCCCTCGACCAGACATGCTCACTCCTGATATATTCCAGGGGGGACTCAGAATTCCTTATTTAATTATTTTTCTATCAAGTGACCCCTGGTGGAATCGATAAAAGGGGGAAGCAACGTCATATAATTACAGATATGGATTTCAACATGACCCTTGCATTAAGAATCAGTGTCCCAGCAAGCATAGGGAATATACTTACTTTTATTTTCACATTATTATGGAAACAAACATAGCGGTCTCATCCCAAAAAGATTCCACTCCAATGTTTAGACAAAACACAGTCTACTTTACACTGATCTGAAGACACATTTATATTTACTTAAAAGAGTATTAAAAAAAAAAATATATATATAGGCTATATATATACACTTTTAACATATGGCAAGAGAAAACACGGTTTCCTTGACTGAGGATCTCTGATTAAAGAGGAACACCACCAAAATGAATATTTCCAATATATTTCCATGGCCAGGGAAAGTTCAATCAATATTTGTGAACATGAGCTCCTGTAACGGATATGCACCGCGATAGTGTGACCAGAGATGTGGCTGGCTCGGTAGCGGTGCATGGAAGTAAAACTCACTCCCCAGAGGTATTCAAGCTGAGCGCTTAGAGAGGAGTTCCTCTCTTGGCGCAGCGGTTTGTGTTGCTTCCCCCCGTGCGGACGCCCGGGGTTCGACTCCCACTCAAGGCATGGTCGAAATAGTGGCAGGTTCAGTGTTGGACAGGCTACACTCCTCTCCCCATAGTAGTACGAATTAAACGTGAGCTGCTCCATAGACAATGAATGGGAGACTGAGGGCTAGATCCACAAAGAATGGATTGCACGGTGCTAGTTGCACCCTTACTTAAAGTCTTTCTCTGGTCTGCATCCTTAACAATTGTGTGTATTGAGCCGTACTGTATTGTACCCATTCTGCAATCTGTTAATAAAATTCTCAATCAATCACCATGCATTTCTTCTTTGGCTCCAGTCTTGCTCTGCTCATAATGGTGTCCAGGTCTGCCAGGATACACTGAGCCGATTGATTGATTGAACATTTTATTTACAGATTGCAGAATGGGTACAATACAGTACGGCTCAATACACACAATTGTTAAGGGGATGCAGACCAGAGAAAGACTTTCGTCTTGTTTACATCAGGGTCCCCCATTTTCAATTCATAATGAATTGTAAGTAAGGGTGCAACTAGCACCGTGCAATCCATTCTTTGTGGATCTAGCCATGATTGTTTGGACCCACAGAACTGGTCTTAATTCTTATACCCAAATGAGCTTTAGAAGTGTTCTCAGTCACCCTGTTGACAAACCCTCCAGAGCTGCAGCTCCATTACCTTTCAGCTGACACCCACTCCGTAAAACACTGAATTATTTTGTGTGACAATTAAATGGTTGTTTAATTAAGCAGTATCACATGAGTGCCGTTATACTGAATAGCAGCACAGCTGTGCTGTTCAGTATAACAGCACAACCTTGTGTGATATTGCTTTTATACAACAGTTCTACAATCTCCATTTATTAGTTAACAGTAATAAGCAACAAGATTCTGATGTTTGTTAATTTAATCATTTATTTAGCTCTGCCAACAAATAGTTCCACAACCGTGCTCTTGAACATGGACCGTTACTAATTAGCGGTTATTAATAATAGAACACCCGTGTGGCAGAGTGATACATATAGTTAAAAGTGCAGCACTCATGTTCAGTCAAAGGACTTGGTTGGAACTAACAGTTTTATAATAAACAGTAACAATGGATTTAATTTGTGTAGCACTTTAAAATACAAATAAATAAGGTACATCACATGGTGGAGGACGACAGGTTTACCAGTTGGCAACCATTGGTTTTTATTGTGATTGTGAACTGGAGATCATAGTTTACCCACCGTTCGTTTGACCACTGCATCACTGGTTACATCTGCTTCATTAAGAATTCCATAACCGCTTATACTGTAGGTAGAGAGACGAGAGTGGATAGAACAAACCTTATTCTTTTTCTCAGAGTAGTATTTTACATTCGGTTGAGTGGCCCTTCATAGTGAATACAATTTAACTACTATACCTTTAGCTCGGGACCCCTTGAATGACCACAAGTGGTCTGAACTAGAACCCTGTTGAGAAGCCCTACAGAGCTGCAGAGAGGATAGCGAGAGGGAGGGATGGTGTGAACGAGGGAAGATGAAGGGAGAAAAGAAGGGATGAGTTAGTGGGCGAATTGGTGAGATGATGAGTTAGTGGGTGGATTGGTGAGATGATGATGGGATGAGTTTGTGGGTGGATTGGTGAGATGATGATGGGATGAGTTAGTGGGTGGATTGGCATCCTTTTAGACAGGCTCAGGGAGTCGGTGGGCATCTCTGGGAGTGCTCTAGAATGGTTAGCCTCTTACCTAAGGGAGAGAACATTCTCGGTGGCTGTGGGTCCTTTTAAATCTGACCTCACCCCCCTCATGTGGGGTACCACAGGGATCGGTGCACTGCTAGGACCACTCCTTTTTGCCATTTATATGCTTCCTTTAGGCCTCATCAATACATTCACGGCATTAAATATCAGACGACATACAGCTACTTTGCTCTTTTAAACCTGATAAGTTGGAGAAACTCAGCCTTCTCCAGGAGTGCCTGCTCAGCATTGAGAGTTGGATGGGGAGTAACTTCCTCCAGTTAAATGCTGCAAAAATGGAGGTGCTGATCGTAGCAGCTGAGAAGACTGCAGCTAGAGTGGCCACCCACTTGGGTAATGGGGTCCCTCAAAGACAACATACGCCCCCATCTGCCTGGGTGTTGTTTTCGACCAGGCCATGAACCTAGACAAACATGTCAAAACACTCACCTGCTTTTTTCACCTCAGAAATATTGCAAACTCCGCTCCATCATATCTCACTCTGAATTAGAACTGTCCATGCATGCTTTTCTTTCCTCTAGGCTTGACTACTGCAACTCACTTTTCACGTGTCTCACTAAATCATCCACAGACAAATTGCAAATGGTCCAAAATGCTGCAGCCAGGCTACTCACAAGGTCAAAAAAAATCATGTCACATCACTCCCATTCTGACATCCCTGCACTGGCTCCCGGTACACTATATAATTCACTTCAAAGTCCTCACTTTTACTTTCAGAGCACTCCACGGTCAGGCCCCTTATCTACATCACTGAACTCATCCATCCCTACACCAACACCCGCTCACTCAGATCGGCCGATCAGCACCTCCTGGTGGTCCCCAGGTCCAGGCTCAAAACAAGGGGTGATCGAGCCTTCGAGGTGATGGCACCAAGGCTCTGGAATGCTCTCCCCCTGGACCTGCCCCCTCAGAAAACTCCAGCTAAAAACACATGTTTGTTGGGACAGGCTTTTGGTCATATATAGGCACCCTTTTTGTCCCCACTGTTCCTATAGTTTTTAATTATTGACTGATTATTTAATTTAAATTTTTATACTTTTTTTTATTGATCTTTTCCCCCTCCATTTTTCCTCCGATTTTCTCCCATCCCAATGTTAGTCGTATGCCAATTCCCAATCCCCATCCTGGTCGCTGCGCACTTACCCCCCACAGTCAGATCATCTGGGAGAGTGGAGGCTATCACGTGCTTCCTCCGACACACGTCCAGCCAATCAACCGCTTCTTTTCACCTGAACGGCCAGCCAAGCTGGCGACAACCCCGGAGCTGTGAGCTGGATTCGAACAGGCTCCGGGGTTGGTGACGAACGCAATCTCCGCTACGCCACCTAACCGCCTTAAATTCTTTTATTCTATTAGGTTCACTGTTTTTAACTGCTGTCTGTTGTCATTTATTTCTGATTTGTTTTTATATGCTAGCGGTAGTGTAAAGCACCCTGTGCATTCGTGCCGTGAAGGGTGCTATATAAATAAAGGTCATTCATTCATGATGACGGGATGAGTTAGTGGGTGGGTTGGTGAGATGATGGGATATGATGAATTGAAAATGGGGGACCCTGATGTAAACAAGACGAAAGTCTCTCTGGTCTGCATCCGCAATTGTGTGTATTGAGCTGTACTGTACCCATTCTGCAATCTGTTAATAACATTTTCAATCAATCAATGAGTTAGTGGGTGGATTGGCGAGATGATGATGGGATGAGTTAGTGGGTGGATTGGTGAGATGATGGGATGAGTTAGTGGGTGGATTGGTGAGATGATGATGTGATGGGATGAGGCAGGGAAGGATGAGAGAGTGAATGAACTACTAGAGAGACAGATAGAACATACACTTGTAAACACGTCATACAGCTGCTGGTAACAAATGTTTCACACAAAGCTTTATTTTTCTGACCACTGTACACAAATATTATTTGACCAGACAGATCTGACATTATGCTATTATGGTGATCTGTGGAGGAACATTCAAACACCTTCATTCATGCGGATATTTTACATGAATCATTTGCAGCAGCCCTCCTGTAGAGGTCGACTAGATGAGCTGGTGGATCTACTGGATTCCTCTTCAAACTTGCTGCACATTTTCTGTCGTTTTCCACCCACAGTATCATTACAAACACCTTCACATTAACAATACTGCTTTGTATACATTTTCGGTCAAAGAAATACAATATTCTCACACCAAAAGCAATTACAAATGTGCAATATTTATTTTAACAAACCCCCACTCAACAGTAGTCAATGATATTCACGTACCACCCTTTATTAAAAATAAATAGGTGTTCAGTGTACTCAACCCCCACTTTAGTCGATTAATCTGTCATTTGGGGTTTAGTTGACTGACATTTACATTTAGTCATTGAGCTGACACTTTGTTAGCAGACTTGTTGAGACTGTCTTAATTTTCTTTTTTAATACATTTCCCATGTTGAATAGTCAGCACATCCCTGGTAAGGACTAGATTAAAAAGCTCCTTCTGTGGGATTTCATGGATTTATCGATCAAATCAATTTATCAAATTAGTCGTCAAAATCCTATTAGTGGATGAATGTCTTTAGTAGAGGACAGCTCTACCACTTCCACCATTATGACTATTAGTGGATGAATGTCTTTAGTAGAGGACAGCTCTACCACTTCCACCATTATGACTATTAGTGGATGAATGTCTTTAGTAGAGGACAGCTCTACCACTTCCACCATTATGACTATTAGTGGATGAATGTCTTTAGTAGAGGACAGCTCTACCACTTCCATTATGACTATTAGTGGATGAATGTCTTTAGTAGAGGACAGCTCTACCACTTCCATTATGACTATTAGTGGACTAATCACATAGGCTGGCAGGCTACACATGGCATAGGCTACATGGCAGTGAGATTCATTGTTCTTGTATGCTCTCTCGTATTATTGTTATAGGCTATTGTCAAGAAAGGAAGTAATTATTTTCAATCATGGCTTTAATTCATAGCCGAGAAGCATTCTCCTAGCAGCTTCATTAATCCCGATCCGTCTCAGCCACAGCATAACTGAGACCGGCTATGGCAAAAATCATAAATAGACTGTCATAGTATTGTCATAGATATGGAAAATCCATCAGGACTTGGAATCAAATTGACGGAAATCCATCGTATAGGACGGATAACTTTAATCCCTGTGCCACTTCCACTACTGCATGCATTGTGTTACTGTTTGATGCATGTGTTCATTACCTGAAGTCCTAGGAGTCATCCTGGGCTTTGGCTTGGCGACAACCTGCAGAGAAAATACTCACCTGTTTGGTTAGGCCAACTGCAATTTGTCAGCTAAAATTAAACTCTTATTTTATGTCATAAATAAGATTAATACACAATTGTTAAAATTCATCAAACTAAATGACTTACCATCACAGAAAGGTCTGAGGGACATTTTCAGATAATATATATTACAATATCTGCTTATGTATGGAAAATCGTGTTGGTTAATACAATTATGTACATCATTTATTTTCAATTGACATTTTCAAATAAACGTAACAAAAAGTTTGGAAGTTTGCGTTTGGTAGATTATTTCTCTGTTGTAACAATGCTTCTTGGCAATATATTTTATACCGTTGGAAAGCCTGTTTATTTACCCTTTAAATGGTGCCCCATTTGTAAGGAACATGCATTTGTGGGATGAGCAGCACAGCTAAGTATGTGGGTTGCGGCCATGAAAAATGTGCCAAATCTTATTCAAACAGCTTATTCTGCAGTTGCTATTGACTCGTTTGGTGAATTGGATGATTGAAGTCTTATCAGTAACAAGGAAGAAACCAGACATATTGGCAATTTTACAATTTATTCATTTAACAAAGTCAGAAGCCTCGGTAGCGTGGGGAAGAACCACCATACACAGCCACAACAGCCTGGCTGGCACCTCCTCAGATATGGACCTCGATCGAACCTTCCTACGCTGAGCTATGGTCACTTTTCCGCACCTACCCCCTACCAGTGGCCATCCCATATCTCCAGTCTGGGACCGAACTCCATCCTCCGAGATGACAACGCTCGCCCCCACAGAGACTGCCTCCATAATTTGGGAGTAGAGAGAATGGAATGGCCTGCCAACAGTCCTGACCTCAACCCAATTGAACACTTGTGGGATCAGCAAGGGTGTGCCGTTCGTGCTAGGTTGACCAACCATTCTCTTCGGTTCAAATAACAAACTCAGCAAGACAAACGGCTTCTCTGTTACAGTGGGTGACAATATTGTCACAAGGAAAGAAGAAATTACCTACCTGGGCTCCATCCTAGAGGCAAATCTTTCCAGTGACAAAATGGCATCCAATGTAATAAAAAAAGTCAACCAACAAACTCGATTCTTGTACCGGATCTCCTCACTGGTAAACAAGAATACCCTGACTTCCGGTATGAGAGCAGACGGGTAACACACGTGCGATAGAGCTCCTGGTCAAATGAGTGAAAAAACGGATAAAAAAAGACCCGAATAGTAATTAAAAAGGAAAATGCTCACGAGAAGTAAGGAAGAGACAACGATTGTGAAGGAAATAGAAATGGAGAACATACGAGAAGGAGAGAATTTGAAGAAACAGAATCCCCGAAGCGAAGCCGAGAAAAGCCAGGCGAAAGAAGGGGGAGGTACCGCTGAGGCAGACACGGGAATGCCAGGATGGGCCGTGATCATGCAGGCCGGGATACTGGAGAACATAACAGCGGCGATAAAACTGAACACGGACACGATAAGGAATGATATTGGGAAGCTACGGGAGGAATTGAAGAAGGAACAGGAGGACTTCAGAGGTGAAATGAATACAGAAATCAAAAGGGTGGAGGAGAAGATGGCGGAACAGGACAGAAACGTGACCGAGTTACAGACTAGGACGTCACACACGGAGGAATGGAACACGGAGATACACGAGGTATTAACATGTGTGATTCAGAAACAAGAACAGATGGAGACAAAGATGTCCGACATGGAGGGGAGGTCACGGAGAAATAACATCAGAATATGGGGACTGAAAGAAGGAGTCGAAGGGGAATCGGTGACCCTATATGTGGAAAAGCTTATCAAAGAACAAATGAAGAAAACGGGACTGGAAAAAATGGAGATACAGAGGGCCCACAGGGCGTTGGCTCCGAGACCACAACCGGACAGACCTCCGAGGAGCGGTGATTATTAACTTTGAGATTCGAGGTTAAGGAATTGGTACTCAGAACCGCGTGGACCAAGAAGATTGAAATCGAAGGGAAAAGACTATCATTTGATCACGACTACTCGACAGCGGTAGCGATAACACGCAGGTCCTACGCGGGACTGAAGAAAACCCTGAAAGAAAACGGAATGAGATTCCAGTCACCCATGACCTCGCTAAGGATTCACTGGGAGGAAGGGGCGGCGATGTACGCGACGGCACGAGAAGCGGAGCGAGAGATGAGACGGCGAGGGATGAGGATGTCGGAGGACGGAGAAGGAAGGAGGCGGGAGGAACAGACGCGGAGCCTGCAGCAGAGATTGGAGGGAGCCCGCAGGTGGATCAGAGTGGGAGACCGAAACAGGAGGGAGGAGAGAGGAGGAGGCGGAGGTGAAACGTGACGGAGCGAGGACGGAGACGGATGAGGAGGCCAGACGGAGAGGAGGCGGGAGGAGGCGAACGGATGAGTACATGCACAAGAGATTGAAATTTTTTTCAAATAGAGACAAAGTATAGAAACTGAAATAACATATGCATAAGCACACATTCCCAGGTAGAGGCAGGATATAGAAATGAACGTAACGTATACATGGACACATAATACACAAGCTGATGGAGGAAATAAATGGAAATATAACTAGGTTTGATAGGCGAGACACAGAACATACTGAAACAGATATATAGACACATGCTGTGAGTAACACAGTTGGGAGGGATTAAGGGGATAAATGGACATCACATAGAAAATAGAGGAGAGGAAAAGAAAATAATAAGGGGGACACGGGAGACACCGCACACGGATATGGGAGGAAGGAGGGACAATGAAACATATGAGTCACATTGAGAGGGACCAAGAAAAGAGGGTCTTTGATCAAAAGGAAGGACAGAGCGCTTTTGACCAGGAGCTCGAAAGCAAAAAAAAAAAAACAGTAAGAAAGCTGGACAAATATGACGAGCGATTGTGGGCAAGGGTTTCAAACCCCCAAGCCGTCAGGAGGGGGCCCCTCGTTAGGAGGGCAATTACCCCTCACCCACCAGCAGGGGACAGGGGGGGACACAGGGACCCCCGAACGCCTTGGGAGCACTTTATGTAAAGTTTATGTTTTTTATTTATGTTAATCACTATATGTATTCGGTGAAGAGAGCGGAGGCTCCAACCGGAGGGGGGAATGAGTGTGACATGGGGGGGACTGACAGACGAAAGAAGAAGAAAGATGACAAGGGTTAAAGGTATAAAAATGATGTCGTTAAACGTTAATGGAATGAATAATGCGATAAAAAGGGGCAAAGTGATGTTGAAATGTAAAAAAAGTGAGATGGAAGTGATTTTTCTGCAGGAGACACATTTGGTAGCACAGGGTCATGAGAAACTGAAGAGATTTGGATATGAAAATGCATACTATAGTTCCTTTGAACAAAACCCGAGGAGAGGAGTAATCACGTTAATCAAAAACAGTCAAATTTGAATTGATCAAGGAAGTAAGAGACAAGGAGGGAAGGTTTGTTCTGGTGAAGGGGAAAATGGAGGGCCAAATGGTTACGTTAGTAAATGTTTATGCACCCCCAGAGAGTGAGAGGGATTTATATGAGACCATTTTTGACATGATAGTGTTGGAACTAGAAGGGATATTGATATGTACGGGAGATTTTAACGTAGTACTGAATCACGACCTAGACACCACGAGTACTAGAAAAGGACGGGCGCCCATCAGTAGATATATGAATATTCAGATGACGGAGATGGGAATTACAGACGTTTGGAGGGAGATGCACGCCATGGACAGGGAATACACACATTACTCACACCCACACGTGACATATGCGAGAATAGACTACTTTTTGATGACGACGGGGGACAGTTACAGGGCACGGGAGAGCAGTATAGGAGTAGCGGACATATCGGATCACAGTGCCATATATCTGACAGTAGATCTAGAAGGGAGACGGAGGAACACGATTTGGAGACTAAATGTAGGAATATTAAATAACAAAGGGGTGGTGAGTCAGATCAAGGAGGAGATAGCCAGATATAAGGAAGAAAATGACAACGGGGCGGTAGACCCGAACATTCTATGGGACACACTCAAGGTAGTGATAAGGGGGAAATTGATGGAAAAAACAGCAATGCTGAAGAAGGCCAGAACGGAGACATATCACAATCTGATAGGGAAGCTGAAGAAGCTAGAGGGGAGACACCAGATATCAAAAGAACAGGAAACGCTCGGAGAAATCAAAGAAGTAAAGGCCAGGATAAATAGGGAATTATTGACTGAAATAGAAAAGAAAGCGAGGTTCATGAAACAAACGTACTATGAAGGGGGACCAAAAGCGACCAGACTGTTGGCTAGCAGAATTAGAACGCAACAGAAGTTGAACACGATACACACAATAAGGGATACAAAGACTAATGAAATATTGAGGGACCCAGCTGAAATAGAGAGGACATTTAGAGAATACTATGAGAAATTATACACAGCCAAAAGCAGCGGGAGAAGAGGAAATAGAAACATATCTGGAGAAGCTAGAGTTACCATCGATAGGGAAAGAACAGAATGAAGAATTAAATAAAATAATTACGGAACAAGAACTGGAAGATGCAATTAGTAGAGCTAAAAACAACAAGTCTCCGGGGAGCGACGGATTCCCATCGGAATTCTACAAGACATTTAGAACTGAATTAGCACCCATGTTAGGGGCGGCGTTCAGACACACGATGGAAGAGGGGAAAATGCCCCCCTCGTGGAAGGAAGCCATAATCACCACGATACCGAAGGAAGGGAAGGATAGGGAATTATGTAGTAGTTTCAGACCTGTGTCCATACTCAACGTAGATTACAAGATGTATACATCGATAATATCAAAAAGATTTGAGACGTTTATGCCAGACATTATAGATGAAGATCAAACTGGATTTATTAAAGGGAGACAGACACAGGACAACGTGAGAAAGACATTACACATAGTAGAGGAGATACAAAAACAAGGGGGTAGCGCGGTACTGATTAGCCTAGATGCAGAAAAAGCGTTCGACAGTGTGAGCTGGACATTTTTATATAAAACATTGATGAGGTTCGGACTGAACGGGAGGGCGATGAAGATGATCAAGGCGCTATATCAAGAGCCGACAGCGAGGGTTAAGGTGAATGGCAGCTTGACGGATAGAATCAGATTAGAGAGGGCTACCAGACAGGGATGTTGTCTCTCACCGACGCTCTTCGCCGTTTTCATAGAACCACTGGCACAACTGATCAGACAGACCGAGGACATCAAGGGAGTAAGGATAAAGGGAACGGAATATAAACTAGGCCTATTTGCAGACGACGTGATAGTATACATGAGGCAACCAGAAAAGAGCTTCCCGGCACTGATGGATCTACTGAAGGAATATGGCCACTACTCAGGATACAAACTAAACGTGACAAAGACACAGACCTTAGCATGGAACTATTCTCCAACGACGGAAATTAGAGAACAGTACGGGATAAGATGGGACATGGACAAGATTAAATACTTAGGGGTGAACATCACGAGAGGGGTGGAGAAACTGTTTGAGGCGAATTATACACAGATAAATCAGAACATAAAGAGAGACCTAGAGAGATGGACAGTAATGCCCTTGGACTTCAATTCAAGAATAGAGGTCATTAAAATGAACATACTATCAAGGTTACTGTACCTATTCCAGTCACTACCCATACAAATACCACAGAATCAATTCAGGGAGTGGGACAGACTGATATCGAGGTTCATATGGGCGGGGAGAAGACCACAGGTCAGATATAAAACACTACAACTACCAAAGGAAGAGGGAGGGATGGCAGTACCCAGCCTACAAGATTATTACTATGCAGCACAACTGAGAGCAGTGACGTGCTGGTGTAACGACAGATATGAGGCAAGATGGAAAGACATTGAAAAAGAAGGGGAGGGATACAAGGTACAAGCTCTGGTGGGGGATAGGGAACTATTTAAAGAAAAAGAGGGACTATTAGATCCAATCACCAAATGCACCTTGACCATATGGAACAGAGTAGTAAAAACACACAAATTGGAGAAGCAGTCAGGGGTCCTGAGATGGGTAGCACATGACAAGAGATTCAAACCAGGGAGGTTAGACCATGGATTCAGAAGGTGGGAGAGGGGGGGGGGGGGGCAACAGCAATATGCAAAATGATAGAGAAGGGAGAAATGCAGACACTACAAAAATTAAAGGAGAAATTTGGACTAGAAAACAGGGACCACTTCAGATATCTACAGGTTAGAGACTACTACAACAAAGAAATAAGGGGGGCCAAAGACGAGGAACAGAATGGAATAATAAAGATGATAGTATGGGCATACGAAGGGGGGCAAGGAAGAGTAATATCAGCAATATACCGGGCTATAATGACCAGCAAGGGACACACGACCGATTACATAAGGGAGAAATGGGAGAGAGAACTAGAGATAGGAATAACAGGGAAGGAATGGGGGAACATATGTGAGGTACAACATTCAACAACAGGATCGAGAATATGGAAAGAATTTGGATGGAAAAATATAATCAGATTCTTTATAACCCCAGAGCTGAAGGGAAAATATGCACCAACACAAAAAGCATGCTGGAGGATGTGTGGGAAGGAGGGGGCAAATCACACGCACATATTCTGGGGATGTCAGAAGCTGAAGGGGTATTGGGAGGAGATAGGGGAAGCAATGATCAGAATATTAGGATACGGGCTACCACAAACAGGACTGGTGCTTTACTTAGGAGACCTGACACACGAGGGAATACAAGGGGGGGACAAATATTTAATAAAAATAATGTTGATAGCGGCCAGAAAAGCAATAACGAGACTGTGGTACAAGGAAGACCCACCGACAATAGCAAAATGGGTAGGAATAGTGGAAGAAATACAGGATATGGAAAGGATAACACACATGCTGAGGTTACAGGAAGAGAAATTTGGGGAAAGATGGGGAAAGTGGGAGGATTATAAAAGGAACGAGAACGACATCACAGAGGAAGAACCAAATGCAACACAAGAGAGCGAAGGGTAAAGGAGGAAAGATGTTCAAGCAGGGTCTATGAACCCATGTCACACACCTGTACTTTAGTTAATATTTTCTATTTTGTTTTTGGGATATTACAAGTGCTGAATGCTTTTATACCTTATCATTTATGTCTGTTTAACGGTGTGATATTAAATATTCAGGGATGAGGTGGTTTGTGTATGGGTGAACCAAAAGGCAAAGTGAAAGTTAATAAACAAGAGAAAAAAAAAAGAAAGGACGAAGGAGAAGGGAAGAAAGAAGCTCAAGGAGGGTCTCTGGACCCAGATCACACATACAAACCTTAGTCAGCATTTATCGTCTTTGAGTAGGAATTACCTGTTTATGCCTGTTTAAGGGAGATACACAATCAACCTTTATATCAAATACCTAGAAAACAACAGTAGGGGAACCAGACAACTAACCATGTGATACCCATGTAAATATTTATGTGCAGTTTTTTCTTTTTGTTTTTATTGTGATGCTAGTTTCTTCATTTTTTATTATTTATTTTTTGTAAGTGCTGTCTGTCTAAATAACTGTTAATAAAAAATTTAAGTAAAAAAAAAAAAAAAACAAGAATACCCTGAAGACTCTGGCAGGAGCACTCATTCAAGGGTACTACGACTATGCTTGCACCTCATGGTACCAAAGCACCTCAAAGGCGCTAAAAACACTACACGACCAAGGTACCCATGTACATGTCAAAATACTTCCCAAAGGTCAGTGAATACCACGATCACAACACCAGAGGGAGCTCCACAAATCTTGTTAAACCCAGATTCGGCTCAAACAAGGGACTAAACACGTTTCGCAATTATGCCACATCAATGTGGAACGCCCTACCCAAAGCTGTAAAGGAATGTGCATCACTACCCACTTTCAAAAACTCTCAAAGAACACCTACGGGAGACTGCAATTCGAAACGGGCCGCTGTAAATGTCCTAACCCAACCCCCTCCAATGTAGTTTTGCTTGCACAGTTGTACAGTGTCCCACACCCACCCCTCCTACCCAACCCCCCCCCTCCAATGTAGTCCCCGCCCAAACCCCACCTACCCAACCTCCTCCAATGTAGTTTCTACGTCAAATGTATATACTCGCTTTTCTGGACTCTTTTTGTATCACAAACAGTAATGTATTTGCAAATCTGGTATGTCATAAATGTATAGATGTATAGCAGTACTGTCTCTGTATGTCGTGTATGTCATGTTATGATGAATTGAAAATGGGGGACCCTGATGTAAACAAGACGAAAGTCTTTCTCTGGTCTGCATCCCCTTAACAATTGTATGTATTGAGCTGTACTGTACCCATTATGCAATCTGTTAAGTTTTCAATCAATCAATCAAACACAACCACTTTGGATGACTTGCGACAAATCCTGGTTGAGTGGAATGCGATGCCACAGCAGTGTGACCACGCTGGTGTCCATGGTGTGTATGGTTCTTCCACATGCTACTGAGGCTCCCGACTGTTGAATGAATAAATTGTAAAATTGCTAATATGTCTCGTTTCTTCCTCGTTACCGATAGACTTCAGTCATCCAATCCACCAAACAAGAGTCAATAGCAACAGCAGAATAAGCTGTTTGAATAAGATTTGGCAAATCTTTCATGGCCGCAACCCACATACTCAGCTGTGCTGCTCATCCCACAAATGCATGTTCCTTACAAATGCGGCACCATTTAAAAAAGGTAAATAAACAGGCTTTCCAACGGTATAAAATGTATTGCCAAGAATCATTGTTACAGAGAAATAATCTACCAAACACTTCGTTTAGTTTATTTCAGAAATCAAGATTTCTTTCCATAAATGTCGACAACAAAATTGTGTATAACAATTAATGTTGAAAAATCCACAACACAGATATAACTATAATAACTGGGCCTATATATTGCCCAGCCCTAACTGTAGAATAAACTGACCATATGCATCACTCCTCATACAAAACATCTGGAAAACAGGTAAACGTTTCAGTAATAGTAGTTCTATCATTTATAAGGATGAATCATGAGAAAGATTCGCAATAGGTATTTTCATGTCATAGTTTATTGTTTCCAGCTAGACAAATAGTGGGATGCAATTACAATACTAGTAAGTCAACAGTTAATCGTTTCCAGTCAGACAAATTATGGGATGCAATTTAAGTACTGGTAAGCTAAAACTACAAAAAACATGAACATTGTATTTCAACATCAACACAGAAGCTCTTTTGATTTTATTTGTAATTTCAAATTAAAGTTACACATCTTTCTAACAATGCAACTGGGTAACTAAATGGAGCAGGTTCAAAAACACAAGATAAATGAAGAATATTTCTTGAATCTCAGGACATTTCAGCTCTTCTCAGGAGACTCGTTTGCCTCCAGCTCCCACTTCTCCAGAAAATCCTGCAAATTCAGATTGAAAACATCGATGCCTTTGGAAGACAGATGGACACCGTCTGCCCGGTACAGGCCTGTGTTGGAGCCGCACCGGATGTTTTCGTGGGTCAGGGCGGTGCCGTTCAGCTCCGCGATGATACTGTGGATCCTGCGGTTGATCGTGGTCCTGACCAAGTCCACCTCGTGGCTGTCCACCGAGTGCCGCCACACCCTGCGCGGCAAGATGTTGGACCACACCAGCTGGCACTGCGGGAAGATGCTCCTCATGGAGGTCAGGTCTTTCTTGACCGAGGCCAGGAGGTCGGTGGGGCTGTCCGTGCTCAGGTCGTTGCCGCCCAGGTGCATGATGAGCACGTCTGGGTTGGGCCACTTGACCTTCAGCTGGTGGAGCTGGGGCAGCAGCTGGGGCCACGTCATGCCCTGGGTCCCCTTCCACCAGACCACCACGTCGTTGGGGTCCATTCCCAGCTGCATACCTACCTCCGGGGACTTGGCCCGGGCCTCCGCCCAGAAGACCAGCGAGTGGCCACAGATCCACACATTCTTAGGCTCCCCGGGAGGTTTTCCTATGAAAGCAACAGACCGTGTTTTTAAGTCATGAGAACCGAAATTCCTAAATATCTATGAACAGTCCAGACGACGATCTCACCGGACACTGAGGTTAGACATCGTCAGGCCTCTGAAGCCACATGGAAATACAGTATTGCCCTATCCTTTCACATGGCTTAGCTTGGTCTAATCATATTTCCATTCTAGTTTTCTTAGCCCTTTAAATAGTCAAAAGAAATCTACACAAGTGTACATTTCTTAAATTCAGAATTTCAATTGACTTGAGTTTATTTGAATGAGTTTTCTGTAAAATAACAAATTAACTAAAATACATTAATTATACTAAACAAGTTAACAATGAATGCTAAATCAAACAGAGAAAAATACACCCAACTCCTTTACTACACTTAATTTAAGTTTGAATGTTTAGAGATGTTCTAGAACGAATGTAGCAAAACTCTTTATATCTTACTAATAAACAAAATATCATAAATATCAATGCATAAACATTTTCTAGGTAAAACTATCTAGTGAAAAACGTTTGTGCGCTCATCTTTGATAATTTTGTTATGCTACAAAATAATCACCTACCTTGATCTTCAAGACATAACATCACCAAACATTATAATTAAGCACCACATAACACTGTCCACCAATCCACCTTCCAAGTGAAAACACATTGACATCAAACCTGACTTCCAATAAAATGTCTATGCAAATAAAAGTAGGAGTCATGAATACCATAGATTCTTAGAAAAACAAATGGTATTTTTAAACATCTAGCTAACAAATATAATAAGGGGGGGGGGGGAGAAGTATTCTGACTGCACATACCAACATTTCTCAGAAAGAGAAATACAAACACCAACAATTGTAAAAACAACAATCCTTACAAAACAATTTCTTCTTTCTCCATAATCTCTACATCATTAAGTTCTGAAACAGTCTTCTGCTCCAGCTTAGCCAACCAAGTGTTGGGACAGATTTCTTACGATTAAAATAAAATAAAATGCATTTGTCCAGTGTAGCTTGGGGCAGGAAAATGGCATTAATTCATCATTTGATATTTGAGAGAAAATTAAGTAGAATTAATAATTTTGTAAACATTTTGCTGCACTTTAGTAAAAATCCTCTCATCACATTACAGTTCAAAATATTACATCGTTATTTTGGTTCACAATCCCATTTCCCTTCTCCAACTATATACTGGACTGGACTGCACTGACTAAACCAAATAGAACAGATCTAGAGTCAGTTCTCCATCCACTACAGTTGTCGCGGAACTGTGCGATGTGAACAGCGGTTACCTGTGCCGGCGCAGAGTCTGTGTCGCATGAAAATGGACCAGATGGAGATATGGCACCAATGCAGTGAAAAGATTGCAAGTATGACCTACCTTGATTTAGTCATGTAAGTGTAGCCTGCAACAAGAAGTCTGTTCTCACCCTTACTAGTAGTATGATTTACCGGTAATTAAGAGTCAAAACGGTCATGCTTAAGAAATTAAAACATCAAAATTAGCTTTAAGTCATATGATACTAATAATGTTTCTTACCATGACAGAGATCCTAATACATGCTATGAGGAAAAATGGCTGTGCAGCCATGGCTAGCTAAATATCTGGCTTGTGAGTCATTTACTATAAGTAATGTATCCTTAAGTGGTGGTGAACGAATGTAAAACATGTCAAAGTATGCTGTTTTAGCTGGACGTTTATTATTATTTTTTTTAACGTAGAATCTGTAATGCTGTCAAACAGTGAACCCTCGGTAAAAGCTCCCCGCTTAGTATTGCACTTTGTTTACATTTTATGTTTTGGTCTGATGTGTGGGTTGGAGTTGAGTGGGGGGTAGAGGAGGGACTGCTACCGCTGGCCACTACCTCAGACTCTACCAAGAGAGGTCTGGAGACATTCACAGTATAATAAGTTACTAAACTCCAACCCACACCTCAGACTCTACCAAGAGAGGTCTGGAGATATTTACAGTATAAGAAGTTACTAAACTCCAACCCACACCTCAGACTCTACCAAGAGAGGTCTGGATACATTTACAGTATAATAAGTTACTAAACTCCAACCCACACCTCAGACTCTACCAAGAGAGGTCTGGATACATTCACAGTATAATAAGTTACTAAACTCCAACCCACACCTCAGACTCTACCAAGAGAGGTCCGGAGACATTCACAGTATAATAAGTTACTAAACTCCAACCCACACCTCAGACTCTACCAAGAGAGGTCTGGAGACATTCACAGTATAATAAGTTACTAAACTCCAACCCACTATTACGTGTGTGTGTGTGTTTGTACCCTGATCAGGTGTTCCCCAGTGTGATGTGTGATGTCTGGTTGTAGTCCCCTGTCCTGTCTCCCGTCTTGGTCTTGTAGTTCTTTGTCGTTTCCCTCTCAGGTGTATCCATTTGTAATCAGCCCAGGTGTTTCTTGTTCTCGTCATCCCCTTTCGTGCATGTGTTCTGTTCTCCCCTGTGTGTGGTGGCTGATCCTGTCTGTACAGTCCTGTGGTTTGTTTGTCATCATTTTTATGTTATCCCTTCACTAAACCATGGTAAATATAATTAAACATTTGTTACTTTGGCTACCGTTTCATATTATGTTACATTGACAAGACAACGAGCACTTTTCATTAGTCAATGGTAACGTAATACCCACACATCTGACCAAAACAATAATAATTTAAATAAAGTATAATAGCTCTTCTGCCTATAGGTCACTGTTTGAGGGCGTTACAGATTCTACCTTTAAGGGAGACAGCTGTTCATGGTAAGAGTTGACTTTAGTTCTCCAGTGGATTATAAAGGTAGTGACTGAACCTTCTCTAAGTTAATTATTCCAACAAAGAAATACTCGCAATCCATCACTGCATTCATGACCCGGTTTATTCTGCAAATTCATGACCAGGTTTACTCTGCAGATTCATGACCAGGTTTACTCTGTCAGTATTAAATGGAATCTTCTTGGTCTTCTGTTACATCGTCCCTTTTCTTGATAGTTGGAATAAACGGCTAGGCTTCACACTTTGAGATAGTGTAAGTGACCAACATGACCCAAACAAGCATTACTTATCCTGCACATTCTCAGTAAGGCCTAGCTCAAAGTCTTTCATATAAACCATAAGGCCTAGCTCAAAGTCTTACATATAAACCATACGGCCTAGCTCAAAGTCTTACATATAAACAATAAGGCCTAGGTCAAAGTCTTACATATAAACTGGTAGTCCCTGCAAATGCTAAGACATGTTATGATGTTACTGATGAATTACTAGCAATAAACAAAACAGTTTAAACTAGGTTAGGTGGGGGCCTCAAAGCCATTTAACACCAAGGGAATTGTATGATGCAAAAATTATGAGCTTTGAATCCATAGTTAATCAGATCCCCACCTTAATTTCTCATGTTTTTTAACATTGTGAATAAATCATTGGTTTGAAAAGGCTTTTAATCTTGAAAGCAAACCTATAAGACTTAAGTGGCTTTCATGAACATGGCTTGAATTTAATTGTGATACTATAGCTGCTCCTCCTACATGGTGGCATGAAATTACACCATTTTTCCTGGAGTAGTTCTGTATATTCTCTATGATGCCTACCAGATCATATCACTAGGCTATCTAGGAATATTCAAGCCATGTCTGTAAAGCCAATTTGAGCGAACCCTACTTGAAAGGCCATTTCATTCTGAATACCTGGCTTAATCCATGTCCGTGCAATTATCCCGTTGCACAAGGCATGATCTAATTAAGATAATTCAATATGCACTGGGCTACACATTACTTTGTAATTGAGATAATTCAATATGCACTGGACTACACGTTACTTTGTAATTGAGATTATTCAATATACACTGGACTACACATTACATTGTAATTGAGAACATTCAATATGCACTGGACTACACATTACTTTGTAATTGAGATCATTCAATATGCACTGGACTAGACATTACTTTGTAATTGAGATAATTCAATATGCACTGGACTACACATTACTTTGTAATTGAGATAATTCAATATGCACTGGACTACACATTACTTTGTAGTAGCCAGAGTAGTGTCCTACAACTACTTACAATTAGAAAATAGCTCACAAACTCTAGGTGGAAATGCAGATTTTTACTTTGGATAGTGTTCCTCCTTTCTCTTGCTCTTCCGGATAGTCTTGTTCCTCGACAGGTGAAAAGGTTCTCTATCTTTGTTTTAACAGCAGGATGTTGCAGGGATAACATAAAATCTCTGTCCATAGTGAGCATCCAACACTAGCTGGAAGCTAAACGAGAACTAGCTTGAAGCTGAACTGAAACGAGGAGAACTAGCTTGAAGCTGAACTGAAACTAGGAGAACTAGCTTGAAACTGAACTGAAATGAGAACTAGCTTGAAGCTGAACTGAAACGAGGAGAACTAGCTTGAAGCTGAACTGAAACGAGGAGAACTAGCTTGAAGCTGAACTGAAACAAAGAGAACTAGCTTGAAGCTAAACTGAAACGAGAACTAGCTTGAAGCTGAACTGAAACGAAGAGAACTAGCTTGAAACTAAACTGAAACGAGGAGAACTAGCTTGAAGCTGAACTGAAACGAGGAGAACTAGCTTGAAGCTGAACTGAAACGAGGAGAACTAGCTTGAAGCTGAACTGAAACGAGGAGAACTAGCTTGATGCTGAACACAAAAGCGGGGAGAACTAGCTTGAAGCTGAACTGAAACGAGGAGAACTAGCTTGAAGCTAAACTGAAACGAGGAGAACTAGCTTGAAGCTGAACTGAAACGAGGAGAACTAGCTTGAAGCTAAACTGAAACGAGGCGAACTAGCTTGAAGCTAAACTGAAACGAGGAGAACTAGCTTGAAGCTAAACTGAAACGAGAACTAGCTTGAAGCTGAACTGAAACGAGAACTACCGTACTTTTCGGACTATAAGCCGCGGCTTTTTCCCCCATTTTTCGACCCTGCGGCTTATATAACGGTGCGGCTTATATGTGGACAAAACCCGAAAATCTAAATATTGCTTTTTTTTACTGCATTGAAATGTTATTTATCTGTTCCCTTATTTGCTAAACTTAATACAAATGAGTTAATTCTTGTTATTTGTCCAACAGTATTGTGTCCCAATGGGAGTCGTTCTCTGTAGAGGTGGGAACTTAAAGCTCAATAAAAGAACGGCCATGCACCACCACCCACAGAATTGAGAAAGAGCAATCAATCTGTCAATCCTTTCCGTGTCCGGGCCGGGTGAGGTTTCCCGTGTTGAGTCAAATTAAGCCGCAGGCTCCACTCCTTACATATGGTAATTAAACATTAAAACACATGCGGCTTATAGTCCAGTGCGGCTTATATATGTACACATCATTCAATTTAGCTGCTGCGGCTTATAGTCCGGTGCGGCTTATAGTGCGAAAAGTACGGTAGCTTGAAACAACTGAAACGAGAACTATCTTGAAGCTGAAATGAAACGAGGAGAACTAGCGTGAAGCTGAACTGAAACGAGGAAAACTAGCGTGAAGCTGAACTGAAACGAGGAAAAAGAATAACTAGCTAAACTAAAAACCTTAACATCCAAAGCTAAACATTTATATTGGTATGGAAAATGTTATCCAATTGTATGAAAAAAGTGAGTCTTAATTAAACTAATCTCATAACATTCTAATTCCTGGATGTGTTGCTTTGTATGGCAAAGCAAATCCCTTCTTGACATTTTGACCAGAAAACCAATAGCTATTACTAGAAAATATATGTGAAAAAGGGTAAGATTTGACTTCCTACTGAGTCAAGAGTTGACAGATGAGTCTTCTTTTCTTCATGTTCTTTAAACCATTTCCTCTCTTGGCAGCTGGAATGGACCACTAAGTTTGGCTAAGAAACAGTATGTGGCAAACAAGACAAATGTGACTGCTGTAAGTGCATTATGACAGGGCTAGCTAAACGCCTAGCCAAAACCAGTAGCCAGGTTTACACAACAGGACCAAACAGGGATCGCTCAGTCACTGATCATAACATGTTCTTTCCCCCCAAAACAAACAGATTCTATTACAGGAATGTTAATATATTATTATTGGTGGCTGGGTAGCACAGTGGACTAAGCACTCGCCTACCACCGCAGAGACTCTGGAATCTAATCCAGCTGTCAGCGGTACCTCCGGCTTGGTCAGTCATCCCTACTAACGCAATTGTCAGTGTTAGAGGGTGGGAAGCCGGTGGGGTATGTGTCCTGATCGTTGTAAACTGTGACTCCTACTGGACGGTCGGGACGCCTGTTCAGCAGGGAGGGGATCTGGGGGAAATAGTGTGAACCTCCGCATGCGCTATGTTCCCCCAGTGAAACTCCTGAAAAACCACAATGCCTTTAGGTGGCTGCGTCGCGTCAGGTCAGGGGTCCCAGTGGATGAGGGTTCCTTGTTACCACCAGGGATGACTCGTCAGCCGGGGCGATAAGAGGACGTAGTGAACAGCGCTTCACATCCCATCTTGTGCCTATATTCTGTCAGTCTAAGTTGTGTAATAATGTAGTGAAAGGCAGGGAACTGGGAATGTTTGTTTGGAATTAGAGGTGCACTGATAGCGCTACCAGGCTAAAATACTGGCACAGACACCCAGAGTACTGGCACAATGCTCTTTAAGGATAATGAAACGATCATCGATCAATTGGAAAATAAAACGAGAGGTTAGCATTTGGTTCAATTAAAACTAAACTCTTAATAAAGAATGTAGCTGTTGAAAATCTTCATTATCAAGTACTCATCTTGGTACTCAGAGTACTCATACTAGGTCAGCAAATAGTCGTAAGTGCGTAAATGGCTGAATCATGAAAGCCACACTTGGCCGTGTTCTGAAACCATGGCTAATGAGACTTATCAAGGCCTTAAAATACTGTGCAACTGTCTGGATAGTACAGTCAGTACAGTTTAACTAGCTACATTTAATTGGCTATTCAAGCAAATCCGAGGCATACATTTAGCGGATTATCGTTAACCTGTCAAGTCACCAATAAATGCAATTTTTCACAATTTAGTTATGAACTATCCCATTACACTTTTAAGTAATACAAATAAATCTTTCCATCACTCTCATCAGTTTATAGAACCCGATTCTTGCCTAGTGTTGGCCTCTTAGTGTTGGCGTCCTGAATCCTCTTAATTCAACCCCTTGCTATTTGCTACAACCTATGTCTGGCTATATTCAGTACAGATATATGTACAGATGAAAGTATTCAGAGTGTGTTTTATACCTGGTGGGGGGTAGACACCTCCTTTCCTTTTTCCTGCTTTATTTCGTCGTTCTTTCAACATCAGCCCCCTCTGCTCCCTCCGCTTGTCCACAAAGCGCTGGTTATACTGTTCCAACTGCAGGACACAAACACACAGAAAATGCTACGTTCAAGTTCTTTATTTGTCAAATACACAATACAGGGGGCATTGCAGGTAATGCAATTATTGTGTTTCGAGCTCAGACTCAACAGTGCACAATTAAGAAACAACAATGAATGTTAACAATAAGTAGTAGTATGATAAAATTAAATATCAAAATGAGGTAAGATAAATATATGAGGTAAGATAAAATAACAATTTTACAGTAAGTGTCTTGTGTAAAAGTGTATGTGGATATTAAGGTGCAGTGCAGGTAAATGGTGCATTTATATAACTCTTTTATCCAAAGCGCTTTACAATTTTATTCCTCACACACCGACGGCCGATGCGACCATGCAAGGTGCCAACCTGCTCATCGGGAGCAGTTAAGGGTTAAGTGTCTTGCTCAAGGACACTTCGACATGCTACCCGGGAGGAGCGGGAATCGAACCGGGAACCTTCTGATTACCAGACAACTGCTCTACCTCCTGAGCCACCGTCACCCCATACGTAGCGTTCCATTAACTTAACGTTAAACACCGTTTAAGAAAAGCCACTTAATGTTGCACAGACCTATTGTTCTTATTCAATGGAATCATGGCCGTTCAAAATACTACAATATCTAGACAAATGAAAAACTGAAATGGCAGGTAAAAACGACAAAAAAAATTAAGACGGCCAGTTGCACAAAAAACCTTGAGGTTTGCATTCTTTCATTTATTTGCATTCATCTAAAAATGTTTGGACCTTATGGTGTTGTTTTCTTCTTGACTTGTTTAAAGAAGACCTGTACGGCCCATGGGGACATTAACGTGTGTTGTCGGGCCCTATAAATAAATTTGATTTGATTTAAGATTTCCCTTAAAACCTGAGTTTCCTTAAAATATTCACTTGTGTATTTACGGTTTTTACCTTATCATGGTCTTATAATTAAGGAGTCCCTTAAAGTTAGTTAAACCGTTGCACAAAAGACCTTAGCAACCAAAGTAAGGAAAGGTATGACTGACTCGATATTAACTGCAACCTGGCCGAGTTTATGGCGATAAATCAAGAAAATTAAGGCACCCAGAGAAGCGTGTATTCAATTTCCTCCCACATTCTTATTTTGTTATTTGCAGATCAAATAGACTGTTCAATATGTTTTCTTTTATTGTATTCCTCCAGTAGTACAATATTTTCCTCCTCTGACCAATTTGGTTTTCTTGCTTTCTGTTCTTGTCCTATTTTACTGTTAGGCCAACTTTGTGAGACCACAGGTGAGGCTGATCACAAGCACACGGGAGAAGTCTCCATGGAAACGGTAGATTTCTTTCAGCTGTAGAATCTCCTTCACTGCAATAAATGCCTCAAAATCTTTCCTTAATTAAGGAAACCATTTAAGGGATTCTGTGCAACACCCTTAAAGGGGAACTATCTTATAAATGGCCTTTTTGAGTGTTTAGCATTGTTTCCTAGCTATGTGAACTTATATTAATATGATCCATGTCTCAAAATTCTCATATTGGCGCATTCTTCCAATTCTCCTCTCACAATATTCACCCTCACTGAACTGAGTCATTTGAAAATGTGCGCGATATGTGATGTCAGAAAGACACCGCTGCATGTTAATGTTCAGGCGGCGGGACCCGGCGCAGTGGTTTAGGAGCCCAGGCTCAAAACGCCTCGAGATCTTCAGGTAGAAAAATGCTGTTTTTGAGGACTTGATTAGAAATACAAAACAATGAATAAAAAAATATATATATATTACAGAGGTGTTCCATAGACTCACAGGAATTGTGTAAAAGTGCCCAAATAGTGAAAGAAATAGTAAAATAGTTCCCCTTTAAGTAAGGATAAATTAAGCCTCAAGTGTCATACAGTACTAAAGGAAAAATCTTAAGGTGTTTTGTGCAACCGACTCATGGTATTCAGAGAATAAACCGCAGTCACCACTAAAGTATAACTATACTACCTATATATAGTAAAATACCTTTTCCTTCTGTTTCGTTTTGACGTCATCCTCCGAGGTGGATTCATCAACAGCACCAGGTTGTAAATAAAATTGGACAGATTTAGGCTTGGCCAGGGTTTTCACAGTTTCAATCACCTTTAGGCATCTTGCGACTGTCAAAGAGATGGCTGACTGACTTGAGTCACCACTCGTGGTACTAGCTATCGTGGTACTAGCCGTAGCCTTCAGCGCTCGAGCCAATGGAACAACTTGAGGTATGGGCTCTGCGGTAGGGTCCAGGACCATGATCGGCTGCCCCAAGAAGGGAGGGACTACACCAGTGGAGCAGATGGCAGGCGGAGTAAAAGGAGGGAAACCCTGTGGAGATCCAGGAGGAGGATGGCCAAACCGCAAGGGAGGTTGAACAGCCACTGGTGGCGAGACGTAGGATGGTTGAGCAGCCACTGGTGGCGAGACGTAGGATGGTTGAGCAGCCAGTGGTGGCGGGACATAGGATGGTTGAGCAGCCACTGGTGGCGGGACGTAGGATGGTTGCGCAGGCGGTGGTGGCGGGACATAGGATGGTTGAGCAGCCAGTGGTGGCGGGAGCCCCATGTCAGGCACCATGGAGCTCTGTGTGCTGCTTCCTAGAGGCCATCCATGTAGCGATATGCGTGTCTGCTTTAGAGTTGTGTACCGGTAGTCAGACGTATCCCCGCTTGTCTGGGTTTGAGTTGTGTAGTCAGGCGTACCCCCTCTTGTCTGGGTTAGAGTTGTGTAGTCAGGCGTACCCCCTCTTGTCTGGGTTAGAGCCGTGTAGTCAGGTGTACACCCTCTTGTCTGGGTTAGAGCCGTGTAGTCAGGCGTACACCCTCTTGTCTGGGTTAGAGTTGTGTAGTCAGGCGTACCCCCTCTTGTCTGGGTTAGAGTTGTGTAGTCAGGCGTACCCCCTCTTGTCTGGGTTAGAGTTGTGTAGTCAGGCGTACCCCCTCTTGTCTGGGTTAGAGTTGTGTAGTCAGGCGTACCCCCTCTTGTCGGGGTTTGAGTTGTGTAGTCAGGCATACCCCCTCTTGTCTGGGTTCGAGTTGTGTAGTCAGGCGTACCCCCTCTTGTCTGGGTTTGAGTTGTGTAGTCAGGCATACCCCCTCTTGTCTGGGTTCGAGTTGTGTAGTCAGGCGTACCCCCTCTTGTCTGGGTTTGAGTTGTGTAGTCAGGCGTACCCCCTCTTGTCTGGGTTTGAGTTGTGTAGTCAGGCGTATCCCCTCTTGTCTGGGTTTGAGTTGTGTAGTCAGGCGTACCCCCTCTTGTCTGGGTTTGAGTTGTGTAGTCAGGCATACCCCCTCTTGTCTGGGTTTGAGTTGTGTAGTCAGGCATACCCCCTCTTGTCTGGGTTTGAGTTGTGTAGTCAGGCGTAGCCCCTCTTGTCTGGGTTTGAGTTGTGTAGTCAGGCATACCCCCTCTTGTCTGGGTTTGAGTTGTGTAGTCAGGCGTACCCCCTCTTGTCTGGGTTTGAGTTGTGTAGTCAGGCATACCCCCTCTTGTCTGGGTTTGAGTTGTGTAGTCAGGCGTACCCCCTCTTGTCTGGGTTTGAGTTGTGTAGTCAGGCGTACCCCCTCTTGTCTGGGTTAGAGTTGTGTAGTCAGGCGTACCCCCTCTTGTCTGGGTTAGAGTTGTGTAGTCAGGCGTACCCCCTCTTGTCTGGGTTAGAGTGTGCCTCTTTTTAGCCTCCAGTTCTAGCTGGTCTAGGAATCCTTCGTACTCACTTCGTAATCCTTCGACACGTTGGCGGCTGCCGTGATGCTCCCGACTAGAGGACTTCACAGGGGAGGGGGAGTGGATATGTTCTCTATCGATGGAACCAGTTCGACTGTGGTGCTGATCTTCCCCTTTAGAGGACGTGTGGCCACCCTCTCCTTCCATTGATAAAGACTGCTCCTTCTTTCCGTAGATTTTCTCTTGGGCCCTACTGGCCAGTTTGGTTGCGTCACCCGTGCCAAACTTCAACCCAATGGTACGGAAAAGGTTCTGGATCTTGTCGCATTGCTCCACCTTGCTCTTACTTTCTTCACTGCTAGTTTGCACTGATGACGTCCTGGGGTTTGGCGTCTTCTCCTCCTCCATCAGGGACGCACCGCTGGTGTAACGCTGCTCCTGTGCCAACCCCACAATCCGAGAGAAGCCGCTGCCATCTTGAATTGCTCGCTCATGAGGGAGCAGGCCATCATCTGGGATTTTCACACCGTCAGCAACCTTGTCCTTGGTCTTTTTGACACCCTTATTGAGCATGCTAAGGAAGAGGTTGAAGGCAGGGTTTTGACTTGGTAATGATTGGCTAGCAGGAGGATTGGCTGGTTTTGGGGGAGGGCTTTTGGGGGGAGGTTCTTTAGGAGAGGGTGGCCTGAAAGGAGGTTGTTTTGGAGTAGAATGAGCAGCGGCAAGGGAGGCACTGGGAGCAGGATGATGAGCGAGAGGTTGGTGTGTGGAGAGCGTCTGGGAAGGAGCTGGACTGGCTTGCTGGGGAGGAGGCTGAGCAGCAGGGGCAGGACCACGGGTTGGGAGGGGCTCAGGTGCCTGACTTGGCTCAGTTGAATGCCGTTTATATGGATCATCCTTGTAAGTGCTGTCACAAGGAGAGTCTCTGTAGGCATCGTCATATACATCGTAGCGGTCACCATATGAACGCTCACCATAGGGACGATCGCTGTAGGGTTGGTTTCCATAGGGGCGATTTACATAGGGCTGGTCGCCATAGGAACGGTCGCTATAGGGCTGTTTGCCATAGGGACGATCACCATAGCGGTCGTCATGAGGACGATCACTGTAAGGACTGTCATATGGATCATCATAGGAATTAATATGTTCAAGAGTAGGAGGGTTATAGCGATATGGTTCAGGACTGTCTGTGCGTTTCTTCAGGATGGACTTGACTGGTGCCGTGATCCTCCCATGGTCATAGTCTATGCAGGTCCGCTGTCCTGGATCTACGGGACCATGTGGATCTATGGGACCACGTGGATCTATGGGATCACGTGGCTCCATGTCCACGAGACCTTTTTTGTAAGCGATCATCTCGTTGAGATCCTCCAACTCCCTCGTTTTCCTGGCCAGCTCATCGTCCACCACGCCACCACGCCTGGGAGGTGCGCCGATGGATTCTCTGCTCATCTTGGAGCTGCCCTCTCGCTCCCTGCTGGTGTTGCTCCTCTTCCTGGACATTCTGTCTCTGCTTCGCTCCCTGCTCCTGCTCCTGCTGCGACTGTGTCTACGTGTGTGGGACCTTTCTCGGCTTCGGCTCCGGATTATTTTGCTCCCGCGTTTGTCCCGGTCCTTGCTGGCGCTGTGCCTGCTGACGCTCTCCCTGTAACGGTCATGGTGTTTTCTGGCTGGGCTCCTGCTTCTACTCCTGCTGCGACCGAATCTGCGCATATGATTAAGGCGAGACACTACAGGTGAATAGGGTAAACATTTTTACTAATAGATATCATAACGAAACTTCCCCAGTTGATTACTTATATTAAGACAAGACTTTTTTGTATTACAAGTTTTCTGAAATAGTATGTTTAAATATGCAAATGAGGCATGATCTACTTAAATATGCACACATTTGCATATAATTCCAGGACAGAAATCTGAACATTGGATAAAGCCATTTTCAAAATTATAGTTTCATTTTGTTGACATATTAGAGCCAAAGGTTATTACAGAGGGGATTTTGGATCTCTTTTTATCACTCCATAAATCAGAAAATACTCCATTCAGTCCAATTCTATGGTAAAATTCCATATTTAGCCATGTTTTTAGGAATAAAATGTGATATAAATCAGGGTATGAATGCGATTTCAACACACCCTTCTGTAAATACCTTCAGAACATAGATATGAATAGAACTGGAAGGTTTGGTGTATGTGAGTGCTACTGAAGTGGAGATTTCTGGCTCAGAGTATGAGGAAAAACTCATAAAACTCATTTTTGGGAAAATGCCTTCAAAGTTCTGTATTGTAAAATGCCATACTTTTTTTTTAAACAGATATTTATAAACACAATACCTAATCAAACCATTAGTAATCGACAACCTAAACACATGCCTGATAACTGAATAATAATAATAATGATGTTATTGAACTGAACAGAACTACACACAGGCTACAAACAGTGTAGTACAGTGTAGTACCCCCTAATAGGCAAAAAATATTTGAATAGATATTACTATGAAACTTTCCCAGTTTGTTATGTACATATAAACTAAGAAAAAATATATTGCAAGTTTTCAGAATTTTATGTTTATATATGCAAATTAGGCACTTTTCCATTAAATATGTGCACATTTATGGATGCAATAAGGCAAAATGAAGTAAAATAAACAACTAAATGTGTGTTATTGACGTTTTATTGTCACTAGTTTCATAGAAGACATGTTTAGGAAGCAAAATATAACAAAATCTCAAAATCAACAAAAAAAAGTATATTTGCCTATTCACCTGGGGTGTCTCGGTGTAAAGGGCATGTGTTCTCTGCGTCCAGTGCCGGCTTTGCTGTCCTGCACTCTCAGGTTTTTTACCACCTCTTTCATCTTGGTAGTTTCAGGTTTTGTTTCAGGTTTTGCGTCTGGTTTCTTTGTGCTAAAACATAGGAAATGAAAGAGATACTGATGAGTTCGACCCGTTGAGTTTTTGTTCTTATTTCACCTTAACCTGTTAAGCTGTAGCCATATTTTTTCCGAAATGTCGCCTAAAGGTACATGCCTAAGTAAATGGAAGATTGCTCCACTTCTACAAGGTCAATTAGCATGTTCTTGGTATCTAGGAACATCTAGGGACCAGGTATGTATTCCCAGTGTCAGAAATATTGTGTCTGTTACTAGGCATGAGTAAATAGTAATGAAACAAAGGAGAAAATAAATGATTTTTTGGTAAATATTTGCCGGTGAATAACACAATGTTACAATTGTGATGGATCCGAGCTCGCTCACTGAGCTCTCACCACCTTCTTGAGATCAAGTGTACAAAATATCTAAGCAAATGAATAAAGGGAAGATGATTAAACAGAAGGATTTGTAGATACAGTAATAAATTATAATCAATTTGAATTATACATTCATAATGGACCTTGACCTTATTATGGCCAAATCATACATCTATGGATAGGGAAAAAGCTCCTCTTTCCAATGACAGTGTTAAATCTGGATGTAGTCATTCCTCGCGGTTTTATGATAAAAGAGATAGAATTAGCATTTTTTGGTCAATCTTAAAAACATCAGTAAACAAACGTAGTGCTGAAAATATACACTTTGACTGCTGTTTTGATAGGGTTAAGGTCTTTACTCTTGGCTACAAGAAACACAACATTAATTAATACGGTCTGTATTGATCGATTTATGATCAAAATCAATTGGGGGACCCTACAGCTTAACTTAAGGCACATGATATGGCTTAAAGTTCTTGTGAATGTCTGTCAATGTGATCCTGTCCAGATCCTTCTTTTTGTAAGGACTACATTTACTTACCCAGGGTCTTCAGAGCCCTTGGGCAGTGTCTCCATCTTCAGTTTGATTGTCATCGTCTACAGTAGACAGAGAATATGATTTTAAGGCAACACATCAAACAATAAAGTAATGTTATAGACACATGTCCTAATTGTTCTGCCCAAATAAGGGAGGGTGGTTCCTTCTGCATGGGGAGATTAATGTGATATTAAACCAGCTGGAACAATGTCTTCTAATATCGATTTCCCTCTGATAATGTAGGATTTTGAATTTCGAAGCAGCGGTTTGCTACTCAAAGCTACTATAGCTCAGGTCCCCTGACGTCACCAGCTTCAGTGCATTCTCATAGTGGGGGTGTAATGAAAATCAGACATCCGGTCATTTAGTGTTACTGTAGCAATGTGGCTCTTAGAATTAGGCTACAGTAGTTAATATATAGTCCCCCAAATCCATAGGTAGGAAAAAAGGTAATTGGGGTTGTGTTTTTCACCACCTGAGAAGTCTATATAACCTAGGTCTTAAAACGGTCAGATGTTGCTAGGCAACACATTTAAAAACATTTAGATCTAATGTATCAAGTGTAATGTAAACAAAGCAGAAGGATAGCTGGAAATTCCAGTGCATCTATGAAAACCTGGCTATGGGTGTGAGACAGTATGTCATGGAAGTACATCACCAAGGTGCCCTGAGAAGTGAACAGAGGGGAAAAAAGGAGAAAAAGGGCAAGACGAGAAAACACACAGAGAGAAAACAGGGTCTGAACCACCACCAGACCCTGAACTTGTTTAGAGCGAAACTTGAAATGTTGAAGTTACACAACGACAGTAACAAACAGGAAACCACGTTTCACAACGACAGTAACAAACAGGAAACCACGTTACACAACGAGGAAACATTTAGTCATTTAGCTGAACGCTTTTATCCAGAGCGACTTACAAGTTCTGTACGACAAGTCAGCAGGAATGGTACAACTCTTTCAGCTGAGTAACAATGTTCATCAAACAGTAGGGGTGTAGCAGTACACGTATCCGTACCAAACCAAACTGTTTCAGTACTGGACCTTCGGTTCAGTATGCGCTGTGTACCGAACGAATACAATGTCTCTCTGAGATCAAATTAATGATAGTTTACGGCATATAGAATGGACTATAGAACGGACATTTCATACACAGCAACGCGCCTCCGAACAAGGTGTGATAAACATGAAGCGATATCTTTTCCTTGGCATGAAACAGGACCTGCACGACGCTTCTTTCTCTATTCAATAACGTTTTATTTAAAGTGCTAAAACAGAAAAGTAGGCTACTTACATTCTTGACACTAGAACTCCCAAAATAGCGTTAGCATAAAAGAGACGGTAGGCCAGCTGTAGTTTACATAGTCTCGAGTTAATCAAAATCCAAAGTATTTCCAACCGGGACTTGAGATGCTCAGAGTGCAAATCACTGTCTTCGCGACCGATGTTTTTTTCCACAATCTAATATAATAAAAAATGTTATTCATCTTTTATTTTTTTTAACAAGTCGATTATTATATTTGAATTAGGGCTGACCCCGATTATCATCATTTCCAAAAGCAAAGAGGCCTAGAAGCGTGGCTAAGGCTAATGGAGCAGTCATACCAGCGAGGCTAACTGCCTAAGAAAACGGGCAGAGGATTTCACCCCGACGACAAATATCACGTCAGTATCCATCAGTGGACCAATTGCAGGCTTTCACAGAGGACAAGAAGCCTTCAGTCGACTCCTTCAGACATTAAGCACCCCCCACAGCCCAAATGGAATGTTTTTTTTTTTACCAGTCGACTATCTGCAAATTTTGGCCAATCAAAGTTGACTATACAAATCCTTAGTCGGGGACAGGCCTAATTTGAATATAGAATATTTGTTGACAGCCCTACTTAACAGTTACTGCACACTACTACATCACCCCTGAGTGTAACATGGAAAGCCAAACTTTCCCCCACTGTACCGAAAACCCATACCGAACCGTGACTTCAAAACTGAGGTATGTACTGAACCATGTCAAACAATACATCAAACAGTGTTGAAACTTGAGTGCTGCAGTGTTGAGTGCATAGTAGTAGAGGGCAGGCATGTTAACACTTTGATTGCCTAAGGCTAAATTCATGATATACCATCCGTTGCCAGCTCTATTTAACATGGAGAAGTTCCCCTTCTTTGCAGGGCTATAACTTTTTAAATTCTATTGCTAGATTGCCATTATTAGGGCCCATTCAAGGTCCTATATGTATTGTTCATGGTGTAGCAACGTTAAACTTTTTCATTCACATATTCATACTAAAATATGATCTAAAGTATAAGTATGTTTTCATCTCTTTCTGCAGCTTTCTCCAGAACGTGATTTATAGCCCCAAATGCATTATATTGATGATGAAATACAGTTTGATAGCAATCAGCGCGATATAAAAAATTCCAACTGGAAGTACTTCTGGAAGTTACTACACGTCATCTGATGTTGACCGGATGGGCGAGGGGGCGTTTATAATTCCGTGGGCAGCGTTATACCATTCATCTAATGTGGGACATATGTTCATCAGATCAGTTAGTATCGAACACGGAAATATTACACGCTAAAACTCACCCCAGTCTCCGCGGGCCGTTGGGCGATCAGCGTGGGGTAGACAGTTTTCCATTATGGGATGTAAAAATACCCGGTCCATTTCCAGGTTGTATAATGGTATATACGTCCAAATCATGTTGTTTATCGAGTTATTGGCAACGGATCGCTATGTATTGTGTCAAGATGGAGTCGCGGGAGCTATAGAGAGTGGCCGGAAGTAATATGGGTGATCAGCACTTCAGCCACATCACTTCCTGTTTGGCGCTTCTGCCGATCGGCCACCAGATGGCGCTCTTGAACCGCTAGAGGATTGAGAGGAGCTCTGAACTGTGTGTGAAGGCTGCGGATGGAAAATATGATTCCGATCACAGATTTTTGAAATATTGATATCAAAGACGAGTTACGGCGTCTTCGGCAACTTGAGCATGGCGGGGAAGGACGCCTAAACTCGTCCTTTGGCAACTAAAGTGTTAATATATTAGGAAGAGTGCATGATGGTAGAAGAAAGTAAGAAGGTTAGTATTTATTTAAAAAAATATATATATAAAAAATGTAATAAGTGTGTCTTTAGGCGATGGCGAAAGATGGGACAGCCGGAACCCGACCAAACTGTGGTTAGAAGTTCGTTCCCATGAGTCATCGCTAGGGGTGTAACGATGCATCGATTAATCGAAATGCATAGATTCTAATGTGTTCGATTCGATGCATCGATTTGAATGTTAGAATCGATTATATCTTTTTTTTTTTTTTTTTTTTTTTTTGTGTGTGTATTGTTTTTATTGACCTATAGTCCATTCATGCTGAGTGAATCAGTTCCCCCAGCCACATTTGTGTATTCAACATGTTTTGGGGAGAAAATTTATCAAAAATGTGTCTAATCGAATCGTGGTCAAATGAAGAGATTTCATGATGCATTGAATCGTTGCCTGAAGAATCGTAATCGAATCGTTACACGCCTAGTCATCGCTCAACGGAGGAGAATGAAACGCGCAAGTGCTCAACAGTGTGAAAAGAGGAACTCCCGTTCACAGAATTCAAATCCCAGATCACACTGATGAAGAAAAACGTGTTGAATGTGAATCCAACCTATGCCGACAAAGTGGCCTGTGTCCAGTTTATAAGAGTGATAAGTTGAGTCTAGAGCTCTGGTTTATGGAGATGGAGCGCTAGCTAGCAATTATGATTTTATTGTGTGTATTTATATATTTAGTATTTTAAGTATTTTTAAGTGCGTACATTTTATTCTACTGTTGCACTTTTTATATCAACCACTCTCAGCACTCACTTTTTCCTACATCACAATTATGCTGGTTTTTATTGTGTTTTTGTGTATGTATTGGTCTATTGTGTATTTGATTGCCATGCTGTAGGTCAGGGCTATTCAACTGGCGGCCCGCGGGCCAGATCCGGCCCGCGGGATGATTCTGACCGGCCCGCCAAAGATTACATGATAATAAAAAAAAATAAAAAAATAAAAATAAAAATATTTCTTCAAATTTTTTTTTTTTTTACTTTTTTTTTTTCATGTCAACGTTAACACGCACAATTGAGCCAAAAGTCACTCAATTAATGACAGATTTCATTGATAAATTGAGGGAAAACTTTGCAAGTCGATTTGATGAATTTGACATGTCCAGAGAATTGATGCATTTTGTGAGCAACCCATTTGCCAATGTAGCTGCTATTTCCACAAAAGGACAAGAGTTCCTTGCATCACTTCACATTGATGAAGGTCTCCTGCAACTTGAAATAATTGACATGCAAGCATCATCTGCTCTGAAGCAGGCACTTGAGAATGAATCCACCACAACATTTTGGATAAAGTGTATTCATGTCAAGACATTCCCCAAAATAAAAACGCTGGCAATATCTGTGCTAACAATGTTTGGCTCAACATACACCTGTGAATCCAGTTTCTCTCACATGAATGCCATTAAAACAAGCAACGTGCCTCCTTGACAAATGAGCATTTGCATCACTGTTTGCGGGTAGCCCTCACTTCCTATGAACCCTCTTTCTCTGCCATTGCCCAGTCAAAGAAGTGCAATCGCTCTCATTAGATGTGTGTATGTAGGCTAGGCCTGTCTGCCCCCCACCCCCCTGATGTTTGAGAGTTAAGAGTGGACAATAAGTGCTAATAAGATGCTGTGATTTGCTGTTGTTGCACAGACATGAAGCACTTTTTCATAAGCTCAGCTGCACTATAAATGTGTTTTTTTGTTCAAGTGTTGATGTTAGAATGTTCAGATGCACATCATGCACTTGTTTGTTTTTTATTTTATTTTTATATTGAAATGTTGAAGAGGAGATGTTGCAGTTGTTGCACAGTCATAAATGAAGCACTTTCTGCAGGAGATGTTGCAGATGTGGCACATAAATGAAGCACTTTTTTTGAAAAGTATACTACTTTCGCAATGTAGTTAAATAAAAGTTGTGAAAATGTGGTTGCGTGTTGGGTCAAGTGTACATATATTCATAGCACGGGGAGGCGCCGTGGCAGTCCGGCCCCTGGCCCCTTGGGTTTCTGACAATGTGGCCCCCTGAACAATTTAGTTGAATAGCCCTGCTGTAGGTCGAGGGGGCAAGACCCAAGAATTTTGCTCTTTTTGTATGAGAATATGACAAAGATGCAACAATAAAACTGAAATCTGAATGGGATCTAGCTTGCTTAGCCATGAACGACATTAACAGTATATAACATTATCGCACTCACCTTTGCTTTGCTAGCTCCCATACCGCCCAGCTTGCGCACGGGGAGGAAGACACTCTCCGTGTAACGTTTGATACGGATGGCTTGATGTCCCCCCTGAACACTTTCATGCTGTGGATGAATGGAAGATCAGGTAAGAACTGGGTTCAAATCTGTTCTGTTATGGTAAATCATTGAAAGTAGGACACAACATTCAGGGGACTCACCGGGATAACGCTGAACTCCACCTTCTCGTTCAGCTCAAGGATCTTCCTCTCAATCACCTCGGACATGAGGAAGTAAAGCTGTGGGTTCTGCGGGCACTTGATGAGACCCGAGCCATTCTCTGCAAACTCGATCACTATGCCCTGGTAGGGAAAACACTTGTCAGGGAGGATGCAATCTTCTACAGTACACTAAGACAAACAGGGATAACACTCAATACACTACTGTGCCAAGCAAACCTCCATTACTTTCTTGTAGAAACAAGATCTGTAAAATTAGAAAATGCACAATCAGCATCCTTTGAGAAACAATGGTGGTGTGCAAACCCATGTCCACGGCTGTCCAATTTGTTTTCTAGTTTTAACATGTATACAGGGTACATTTACAGGGGTACAGGGTAGAGGCTCTTTTTCAGCATTATTCATTCTCTTCCCCGACCACGTTTCTCCTGCAACTCTGGGAGATCGAACCGGCGACCCTCTGTTCAATTCAATGTATACATTGCCTTGGAAGGTGCCTTTATACTTTATTTTCTTTCTTTCTTTATTTTTTATCCTCTCTTTCTCCAATTTGTCTCCGTTTTCTCCCCATCCCAATTTAGTCGTTGTGCCAATTCCCCCCCTCCCCTACCTGTTTGTTGTGCACATGTTCTCCTACTGGTCGGTACAAGGGAACCCTGAAGTCATCCGCACGCTTCCTCCGACACGTGCGGCGACAGCCAGTGACTATTTTTTTCACCTGGCAGCGAGGACTCTCATTGGTGAAGTGTAACGCGTGGGAGGGCACGCTGCCTTCATCAAGTCCTGCCTCCGCTGAGCAGGCGCCCAGACCTGACCTGTAGGCGTCACTGTCCACAACGCCAGATTCCCACCCATGACTTGCCCTCCCCCTAACCCAGCCAAACGGGTTAGTATAGCGATCAGCCCAAGCCTCAAGCAATGCTGACTCCGGGAGTCAAGACCGCAGCCTCTTGCATTGGTGACGAGCGCAATCGCCGCTACGCCACCTGACCGCCCCTATTTATACCCGACTCTTGACTTACCTGTCTCCGTTGCTCAGTAGATTCCACAAATGAGTCGGGGAGGATTTCAACATAGGTAGCCCGCTCTTCTTTGGTCTCCTTGTGAGTGGCGATGTTGAACCGGACCTTTACGGTTAAGCAAATCGTTTAGTTTGTTTGCGCAATAAAAACACAACAGATTTATTATGCACAACATTCTAAGTAGGGGTGTACCGATTCAACCTCACAACGATTAATTTCGATTACGATTATTCAGGCAACGATTCGATGCATCATGAAATCTCTTCATTTGACCTCGATTCAATAAATTTTCTATCAGTTAATTCCCCAAAAAAAATTTAATACACAAATGTGGCTGGTGGAACTGATTCACTCAGCATGAATGGACTATAGGTCAATAAAAACAAATGTATTTTGATTAATTTCGATTATAATCTATTCTAACATTCAAATCGATGCATCGATTCTAACACATTAGAATCGATGCATTTCAATTAATCGATGCATCGTTACACCCCTAAATCTAAGTATATCACACAACTACAACAGTCTTGAACACATTCAGATGGTTATTGAGAGTTTTGTCTCCAATTAATGTAATCTGGACACTTTTCTACCTGGGTATCTAGTGTTAGGCAAATTCATTTCTGTGTATTTAGCTGCCGCTTGCATTCTGGTTGGATGCCAATTGTTGTTTTATTGAAGTAAAATGGGATTGTCAAGCACATTTACTATTTATTATTATTTTATTATCTAGCGCCACTGTATCGATATATCGGCACACAAAATATAACAATATATTGCTGTATCTATCTTTTTCCCCCTAATGTGCAATGACATTAAAGTGAATCCAATCAAATTATTTCATCAAGTGCTTATAGAGATTAGTGAAATTAAAATGTAAAGGTTATATTGATAATCTTTATGTAGATGAATATTTAAAAAGGAAAAATAATAATAATACATCCACAGAGCTTTTAGAAAGATTTGGAATAAAAGTACCGGTATTGCTATTCCCAAAAGAACCATTATGATTGTGAATTCATCATTTAATAAATGTTGTCAGGTCCAAAATGAAGGTTGTGTTTGTGTCTGTCCAACTGGACGTCTGTATGTCGCATATTTTTTACAATTTCTCAAACCAGAACATCATGATATGATTTCTTAAAACACCATTGAGTGACTAAAACACTGCTATCACATACAATTAAGGCTGAAATAATGAAGGAAAATAGGGATTTCTCAAACTGAAAGTCTAAAACGCACTAACCTAGACAAGTTGAACACCCTCCAGTTAGCTTAGCTGGCTCAATTCTCATTCTCTCTCATTTGCTGAAGGTTATCTATAGCCTTTAATAAAAAAAAATACGCCTTGAAGTAGGGCTGGGCGATAAAACGCTAACGTTAATTAATTATCACGATATATTTTAATAATCGATATCGATTGATAATAAAAAAAAATCAATACTTTTTTGTGACCTGCAACATGGCAGTTGCAGGTGGACAGAGACAGTGGACAGACTTGTCTTTCTTGCCTGCAACTTAAAGTAATGGCTTTGCTTGTCCAAATGACAATACTGACCAAATTGAGATTTATTTTTCTCTTGTCCATTTATTTTGTTTGCTTTCTAATTTAAAATACAGTTTGAAACCGTCTGTACACAGTAGGCTATGTGTGCTAGCAGAGCTGGTCTCCAGTCGCGAGTCACGGTGCACATGTGCAGTGGTTTGTCCACCAAAAAAGTGTCAAAGATAGAAAAGAAACTAGCAGAGCCAGAACTATTCAACTCCCCTGGAGCCACAGCCAGCAGAGAAGCCTGTTTACTTTCGCTTTCAAACCAGCTGCAGCCTGAGAACTGGAGTGTGAGGGGCTGTAACACTAAAGATGGCGGCAACGACAAAGAATTGCTGCAAAATAAACATACATCCGTTGTTTAAAAAAAATATATATATATTTTTAATACTTATAACAATATCGATAATTATATATATCGAGTGATATGATATCGTTATTGATATCGATATCGTGATATCATTTTTGGCCATATCGACCAGCCCTACTTTGAAGAAGGATACCGTTAGTAAAATATCATTTTCAAGTTAATAAGTTATAATTCTTTGATCAATTGTCTGACTGATCAATCATATGGTCCCACAATGGGAGAGATGTCATTTGCAATCCCCACCCTATCTGAAGTATCAGATCAATATGGTCCATACGCAGCATGGACACAATACCAGGGCCAGTGTTCGTTCTTGTAAGGTGCACCAGGTCAAGTCTATTGCTCAGAGCTAATTTTTCTACACCGGGATCTCAATGTGGAACAGCCTTCCACTCAGGATAAAACGGTCAGGATCTAGAGGAATAGGTCAGGTTCGCTCATCTCTTGGGTAAAGTGGCCAGATAGCTGTCAGGTCATACTTGGATTGTTGTTTTAATGATGGTATAAGAAATGCGCTATTTTATGGTATTTGGTCAGGATGTTATCGACTTGTTTTTAGATATGCAGAATATGGATTTGTTGTATTGGACTTTTGCTTTATGTGTTGTTTTATGTTATTTGTATATGTCCTTTGGTCAGAACATCAGGGAGGGACCGTGCTGGAAATAAGTGTTGTCACTTTTGCATGTCATCCCTTGGATTTGTTGCGTCTTTGGAACCATACATAAAATCAATCAAATCAATCAATCAACCCTTGTCAAACTTGAAAATACGGAATGGTGAACTTGACACCAGGAGATATTTTGTTTTCCTTCTTCAGGCTATTTAACCAATTGGATAAATAAGATATTTATTATTTCACAAGGGGAAAAAATTATTGATAGCAGCTGAAGATAAAAAATCAAAAATGCATTTTTTTTAATATCATTTCATGACCTGCTTTAAGGAGAGAGACAGTTATCTCACCTTGTCTCCGACCATCATGGTGGCTGTTGTCAGAAGGTCTTTTGGGCAGAAGGTGAGCTGCTTCTGTACTCCAGCCACCGTCATCACCAGCAGGCCCTGCTCACACTTCTTCACCACGCTGTCCTCCTTCCCCTGCTCCTTCTCCTGCTCCAATTTCTCCCCTTCCTCCTTCACTCCTTCATCTCTCTCTTCCTCCTTCACTCCTTCCCCTTCCTCCTTCACTCCTTTCCCTTCCTCCTTCACTCCTTCCTCCTTCATTCCTTCCACTTTCTCTTCCTCCTTCATTCCTTCCTCTTCCTCCTTCATTCTTTCCTCTTCCTCCTTCACTTCTTCCTTTTTCTCATCCTTCTCCACTCCCTTTTGTTCCTCTACCACTCCCTCCATTTTGTCCTCATCAATCACTCCTTTTTTATCCTCCTCTACCACTCCTCCCATTTCCCCTTTCTCTCCTTCTTTCTCCCCCTCCCCCCTCTCTTCATGTTTCTCTTCTATCTTAACCTGAAAGGACAAGAGGAATGTTTGAGGATATAACGTACAGCCTTGCTACAGCCTTTTATCATAGCTACATTTCACAATGTCATTCAAATGCATTAATTAATAATAATTACACAATGCTATAAAAAAGTCTGCCGTTTTACTTTTGCAAACACTGCTACAAGCCCTGCTCATCAAACCAACACTATACTACAAGCCCTGCTCATCAAACTAACACTGTACTACAAGCCCTGCCCATCGAACTAATACTACTATAAGCTATGCTCATCAAACTAATACTGTACTACAAGCCCTGCACATCAAACTAATACTCTACTACAAGCCCTGCTCATCAAACTAACACTCTACTACACGCCCTGCTCATCAAACTAATACTCTACTACAAGCCCTGCACATCAAACTAACACTCTACTACAAGCCCTGCACATCAAACTAACACTCTACTACAAGCCCTGCTCATCAAACTAACACTCTACTACAAGCCCTGCTCATCAAAGTAATACTCTACTACAAGCCCTGCTCATCAAACTAACACTCTACTACAAGCCCTGCTCATCAAACTAACACTCTACTACAAGCCCTGCTCATAAAACTAACACTCTACAACAAGCCGTGCTCATCAAACTAATACTCTACTACAAGCCCTGCCCATCAAACTAACACTCTACTACAAGCCCTGCCCATCAAACTAACACTCTACTACAAGCCCTGCCCATCAAACTAACACTCTACTACAAGCCCTGCTCATCAAACTAACACTCTACTACAAGCCCTGCTCATCAAACTAACACAAGCCCTGCTCATAAAACTAACACTCTACTACAAGCCCTGCATGTCGAATTCCTTCATTCAGATGGGTGCGCTTGTTATTAACTCCTGGGTGCTCCCAGTTGATGACGTAAAAAAGGTGTAGTGGTTTTCACAAGGCTGTATTTATTACCTACGCCTAGTGGGTTTCATGGACTGTATTTCCACCCCTTTTCAACATCAGTATGAAAGGTAGCCGGAGATCTACCAAAACATTTTATACACCTATGCACACAAGATCTGTTAAGACGGACAATGAAGAGAAGTCAGACTCACACTGGTCCTTTAACAAGTCAACGTTCATTAAGGTTCTTACAATCTGAGATGGTGCAACCATGTCGACTCCATTGTAACTTGGTGAAATCGTCTCAGAATAGCACCGATACTGATCCTGAGATGCTTTATGAATACAGAGACAGCTCTACTCGGCATCATACCCACCAGAGGCATCTACCCACCAGAGGCATCATACCCACCAGAGGCATCTACCCACCAGAGGCATCTACCCACCAGAGGCATCATACCCACCAGAGGCATCTACCCACCAGAGGCATCATACCCACCAGAGGCATCATACCCACCAGAGGCATCTACCCACCAGAGGCATCTACCCACATCATACCCACCAGAGGCATCTACCCACATCATACCCACCAGAGGCATCATACCCACCAGAGGCATCTACCCACATCATACCCACCAGAGGCATCATACCCACCAGAGACAACATACCCACCAGAGGCATCTACCCACATCATACCCACCAGAGGCATCATACCCACCAGAGGCATCTACCCACCAGAGGCATCATACCCACCAGAGGCATCATACCCACCAGAGGCATCATACCCACCAGAGGCATCATACCCACCAGAGGCATCTACCCACCAGAGGCATCTACCCACATCATACCCACCAGAGGCATCATACCCACCAGAGGCATCTACCCACCAGAGGCATCTACCCACATCATACCCACCAGAGGCATCTACCCACCAGAGGCATCTACCCACATCATACCCAGAGGCATCATACCCACCAGAGGCATCATACCCACCAGAGGCATCTACCCACATCATACCCACCAGAGGCATCATACCCACCAGAGGCATCATACCCACCAGAGGCATCTACCCACATCATACCCACCAGAGGCATCATACCCACCAGAGGCTGCAAGGTATTTTCCAGCGACGTCTCCTCTTTGCATGTCCTCTCAGCGATTTTAAGGATCGTTCCCTCAAATCTCTCTTTGCTGATCTCATCGGAAGTATCAGGGTCCGTCATTTTGAATCCCAGCGGCGTCCACTATATAAAAAAGGCAGAATGGGAAAACACATTATACATCAACTCATTGTAGGGCTGATCCCAAACGTTCGGACCTTCGTTCGTTACGTTGGCATTCGAATTCTAAATCAACATTAGAATTTTTTATTTTTACATTTATTGAGTCTATTCATTCTGTTTAAACCAATGGGGTTTTTCTTCACAGTTGCAGATAAAGATTAGGCTACACTAATATTATAGTATTAAAAACTGATGAGTTATATTCATTAACCCTTTGGGTGGCGTTCACGAGAATCTTAGTTTCTGTGGCCCAGCGGTTGAGTGCCGGAAACGAAGATTCTCGGTTCTGTGTCGTTTTTCCTTTTTTCGATTTTAATATCCTATTCCATGTCACAGAGCTGTATTTTGCCTGGAAATGGCATATTGGGACTCCGAAGGTGCAGTACCGGCCAGATCCTGGTAGTGGCGCTGTCTCGAGAATGCAGTAACTGCACTTTAATATTGATTACGACGCTAATTTTACGACATACTCACATTATACCTCGTAGATATTAGGGCATGGGATTCGAATATAAAAATAAAATTCGATTATAAAAAAATATATATATATGATTATATTTTTTTTTGGTGCAAAATCAACTCTGCCTCTCTTTGTTAACTACAACAAGCAATGCTGTTTGTTATTCAAGAGGTCGGACTCGGCCCTGAAGCTTCGAATTCCAAAAAAATATTCGAAGGTCAGCCCTAGTAGATATGGCTAAACAAATACCGAACAAGATTGGAACATTAAATGAGGTTGACAATGAATTTATCAGGACTTTGTTCCGTGCTGAGCTTGATGCTAGCATGCTGCAGCTAACCAACAGACTGGACTCGCTCCAGGAGGATGTAGCTAGCGCGACCACGTGGCTCTCTAGGGTGGAAGAGATGGCAGAGGTGGCGGTCGTAGCTGAAACCAACTCCACCGAGATCTCGGCGATTGAAGACTAGTTCCTTTTTTACGAAAATAAGATGGCTGACCTAGAGCAGGGGTTCCCAAACTTTTCAGGCCGGGACCCAGAAAATAAGGCGTCAGAGAGCCGCGGCCCAATGCACATCGTCAGGCGTTTTTTTTTCTTTTTTTTTGCCAGGCCAAATATCACTTCAATCCTATTAAGTTAGTTCAAGTTAGTTATTCATTTATATGTGCTATTTTTGAGAGGGCTAACTTGTTGCAAAATAATAATGATAATAATAATAGCCTCATTAAAATACTATTGTTGCTTCGGTTGTTTTCAGCGTTTTATGTGCATAATCTGTTATTTAGTTTGAAATGTTCGTTGAAATAAGTAGATTTTTCGTTTTTGTTTATTTATTAAGTTAATATAAAACCATATAGTCACACTTTAGAATACAATAGAATATAATTTTAGAATACAACTAGAAACACTGTCCTGGCCTGCTTCTAAGTTCAGTGGCCTGACAAAAAAAAAATTATTTTAATTTTTTTTTGGAAATCATCTCGCGGCCCTCCCGTGGCTGCTTACGGCCCACCTTTGGGTCGCGACCCCGACTTTGGGAACCACTGACCTAGAGGACCGGAATAGAAGGTGCAACATCAGAATATACGGCTTGCCCGAAAACAATGCGCCGATTCAGTACCTTGAAAAGATGATTCCACAGTGGTTTCCGTCCGTCTCTATACCAGAGATTGAGTGGGCGCATAGAATATTCAGGAACGGCCCCCCGGAGAAGGGCGAACGTCCACGTGCCTTTATATTTTGCTGCCTGCGGTTCCCTACACGTCAGGCTATTCTCCAAGAGGCCAGGAAATATCCTCCAAAAGTGGGTAATTATACCCTCACATTCGCCGCGGATTTCAGCGACTACACCGCCAGACGTCGCAGGGCCTTCTCTAAGGCTATGGGAGTTGCTCGTGAGAAGGGCATCGAGGTCTACCTATTATACCCTGCGACTCTGAAGATCAAGATGGGCCACGGGGCGGCTAGGTGGTGTAGTGGGCAAGGCACTCGCCACTAGGGATGCCCCGATCAAGTCTTTTGCCACCGATACCGATCACCGATCGTCTTGAGCCATATCGGCCGATACCGATCCGATACCGAGTCAGTGTGGTAGCAGCAAGTAGGGTGTGTGCATGCCGAGGTCGTTCAGCACATAACTGATAAGGACTGAGAGCAGGCAGAATGGTCAGAGAGAGAGTTTGACATCAATAGAACGGACGTTTAATGTGTGTTAAAGGTGAATAGCAGTTGCCATGACAGCGTGTCACATAGCAACGAGAAGAGAGGCCGGGCCTGTCGTTGCTATGCCGAGAATATTATAATGTGGAGTTCCTTCCGGGTGTAAGTTAGAACCGGACGCAAGGCTGATACGAGCAGACTTGGACAGAGAGACAGATCACTAACTAGAGGGTGGTGGGAGGGGCCTCCCCCCTCCTATGCCCCGAGGAGGCTAGCTTCGGCTAACAAAGAAGGGTTTTGGCTAACGACGAGGCCTCAACCACCATTGGACTAAAAGCAGAAGAGACGATAGAATAATGAATTTAGTTTTCCTTTCAAAGACTTTTCAAGGACAATTACAGAATTGGTTTCCATCTGATTACAGAGGCTTTGTTTATGTAAACAACGTTTTCCAAGAAAGGTAACACGTCTGACGGTGGTGTATTATTATGATTACGGATTGCATTAAAGGGGAATGACCACGATGTACAGCCAGTATGAGAAGATCAAGAGATAAACATAACGCAGAAACTACACGAGCCAACAGATGAAGAGGTGATACTGGCTGATTATGGTTCAAATCTAACAATATTGTTACAAAGGATCAGATTAAACCGAATATATATATTTATTGATTGATATATATTGCATAATATTTGTATATCGTTTGATATCCCTTGTACATATACACGGAATATCCCTTTAGCCTAGTACAGACCATAATATTTCATTCTCCTATTGGACAGCGGTCCACAGGCGCCATGGCCATACCTTCAATGTCGGGTTCAAAGTCACCGCCGGGGACATGCCTGGACATGAACGGTACTGCGCAAGGATATGAGACAGGAATAAAGCTGGTACTAGTTTATTCATCCAAGCGTATAAATACGGCGCAGGTGAATACAGAAGCACTTAGTCAGAAGTCTTAGTAACTAAAGTTGAAGCCTCACCCACGATACGACGTGCGGTGAAGTATGGCCTGTTTGGCCCCAAATAGAGCATTGAGACCGCGTGCGAATTAATAACTGAAGTGTCAGAGTTTAACGCTGTACCGTCGAGTTCGACCTATTCTATTAAGTCAGTAATAGTCTATTTGTGTATAGTGTATCGTGCGGCTAAAGTTCTACAGTGACCAGCATCACCAACGTTTCCTCGTATCAGCTAGAGTGCTTATCCAGGCTGGGCTGCTTACCATGGCGCTTTCACCCGAGGGGCCCTAGACGAGGACTGTGTGGATTATGTACACTGGATAACCTACCGACGACTGCATAGCCCTTTTCGGCTGGATTATATTTGCTTTTGGTCCTGTAATTAATGGAGCGAGAATCACCGACACCCACAAGTGTGTGGGATTTAACCTGTGAGGAGCCACGTCGAGTCTGCCTCTCAGAAGTCTGAGGCCGGCTAGCTTTCTTCCATGTGGAGCTACATGCTACGGAGAACAGCTGTATTCGTCTGTGGATCAAGATCTTATTGCACCGTCTCCTGTACTCGGAGTCTCCTTATCATCGTTGACCCAGACTCTACTACCGACAGATCCTCTACCCTTGCTGGCTTACAACCGGGGGGACCCTACCAGTATCTCCTGCTATATTACTAGTGTACCATAGATATAATTCCCTAAGATTCAGGTTGTATGATTATCTCCTGCGTAATATGAGAATGGACATTCGTTATTGATTTGCCTACGCACATTCCTTTGCCTTATAAGCGCATCCAAAGTGAAGTAAAGTAAAGTATATTATGTACCTTTTGCTGCTAATAAATACTTAAATACAGCTTTGTGTGGAACCGAGTTATTGTGGGGAAGTGTTCATCATTAAATACCTGTGTACTGTATGGCCAGTAGGAATGTACATAAGACGGTAGTGGTTTAATGATACCATACTTATCAATACAGTCAGGGAATTGTACCCCTCAGTTACAAATATGAATACATATAAATCATCTAAAATATAAAAGTATAGTTTGTCCCATTTCATGTCAGGGACCCGATGGACATCAATACTGGAAATCGCGATCAGACAATTGGAATATTCATTTTGGAATACCTCCTAGCAAAGGTAAGGATTATATGACATCAATCCTACTTTGATCCTACAATGATTTCACATCGATCGCAATGATCATATGTCACATACTCCAAAACGTATGCCGTTGCTGACGATCAGAGCATCACAAAACGACCCCCCCCCCCCCCCCCCGCCCCCCATTGATGCCTTCATGATGAAACATAATACCCATTATATACCTTTGATTTGGAAATAGTATCGGGTCCAGGCGAGCAATGCGAAAGACTTTTGCAAAATGCACATAGCGCTCCATAACTCAGCTTCCACAAATTAGCCCGGATCACTCTGAAATAGAGCTGCCGCGGTATTGATGTTTTCCTTACCGCACAAATTTGCGAAATATTTCCTACCGCTGTGGTTATTACCGCACAAAAAAAAATTTGAATGCATTTTTTTCTTTTTTGTAGTCTACTCTTTATAGCATATAGCCTGCCTCTAGTCTAAATGTCTATCTTTAGAGGATGACTTTGCAGCATGAATATTGTTTGGGATTCGGCAAGCACGCATTCGTTATTGAAAGTGAAATGAAGTCTCCCCTCTGGTCGTGCGCCGTTCACTCTGTCGCGGGCAGGGGTGGTAGCGCCCGGCGGTTACCCCCCCCCCCCCCGACCCTTTCTTCTTCTTCTTATTATTATAACGTTACTACTTATGATTACAAAGGCATTCGTTTTGTGGCATTAACGTTATATAGTTACACGTTCAATAACATCAGCGTATTTACCGGACCATAGCAAGGCAAGCATTACTCAATTCATATCTCAGTTCCTTTCTTTGCTCAGAGCGTGCAGAGTTGTGCCCATTCTGCGGTCTGTTAATAAAGTTTTCAATCAGACAAGTGTATAGAACGAAGGGCTTTTATTATAACATTTGTTGCAGTAAAATCATTATGCCTCGTTTAGTACTCCTGAGGAGCGACGGTAATCCACTCCGGCGGGGAGCTAACATTATTAGCCGTGTTGTGAGCTCTGATCAATGGCTGACTATCAGGAAGTAAAAACCTAATACGCGCTTGCCGATTGGTGGTAACAGCAGAGGCGGGTGCAAGCGGTGTGACGTAATTGGCAGAATCGACTGTCAATCAAAATTGTTCCATTGCTTTGGTTGAGAGTATTATTATAAAAAACAGCGGTGATGCGGTATTCAGCTAAACTCTGCGGTGGGCGTGATGTAACAGCGATACCGCGGTAATGCAATAACCGCGGCAGCTCTACTCTGAAACTATACAATATTCACCACGGGATAACACGCGAACGTATACATGAAAAGATTAACTCTTTTTTACATGTTGGATGAGAGATAGTGACTGTCAAATGAGCCATAGTATTGTCTCCATAGCTATAATATAGAATATAGATATAGCTCTGCAAACATCGTGACGCACCGTGAAAATGCCTATCTTTTAAAGTGTGGCCCATTGACAGCAGGGATGGAGATACACGCTGGCGCTGAATGAGTTAAGAGGCAGTAAACTGATCTCAGAGCAGTTGGCAGTGGTGAGGACATGGCTCACCTTGTTCTTCGCTGCAGCCAACGCCTCCGCCACTTCCCTCTTCTGCCACTCCACTTCTTGTCGTTTCTCCTCCTTTTTTTTCACATTCAGCAGTCTTTCACCTCTTTTGTTCATCAGTTTACTCTCCTCCTCTAGTCTCCTCTGCTCCTCCAGCTTCTTCTCCTTCTCCTTGTCCACCAGTTTCACTCTCCTCAGCCTGATGGCCCTCAGCATGTCCTTCACCTGCACAGGCAACCAGACACATGTAGAATCAAATACTATGTCGTATAAATATAAAGGTCTGCATCAAAGATTAAATAAATAACAAATAATAAATAAATAACAACGAAATGTATGCATATATCTCGAGAAGCATTCATCCGATCCACTTCCCACTCTACGGGTGTATAGCTGAGGACCCAAGGGAGGGCAGTGTCAAATGTGATGCCATTTGGCCAGATGGTGGAATATGGAACACAACAGACAGGCATGCTTGGAACACAACAGACAGGCATGCTTGGAACACAACAGACCGTAGTGTTGTCACGATACTGGAATTTTGAACTTCGATACGATACCTTGAAAAGTATCGATATTCAGGGCGGCTGGGTGGCGCAGTGGGCAAGGCGCTCGCCACTAACGCAGGAGATGCTGGTATCGAGCCCAGCTCTCTGCGTTGCTTCCAGCTTGGCCGGCCGTCATACTAACACAATTGGCAGTGTTAGAGGGTGGGAAAGCCGGTGGGTGGGGATTGGACGTTGTGGACAGCGACTCCTACAGGTCGGTTCCCAAACTTTTTCAGCTCGAGACCCAAAAGAGAAATTTGGTGTTTCCCCGGGTCCCAAACTTACAAAAATACATCATGAATTGCCATAACATGGGCGGCTGGGTGGCGTAGCGGAGATTGCGCTCGTCACCAATGCAAGAGACTCCGGTCTCGACTCCCCGAGTCAGCGTTGGGCCAGTTGTCATACTATCTCAATTGTCAGAGGTAGCGGGTGGAAAGTCGATGGGTGGGGATTGGACGTTGTGGACAGCGACTCCTACAGGTCGGTTGGGTGACGCCTGTTCAGCAGAGACAGGAAGTATCGGGGGCAGCGTGAGCCTCCCACGCGTTACTCCTCGCCACTGAGAGTTCGAGCTGTCTGGTGAAAAGATGCGACAGGCTGCCTCCTTGTGTACCGGAGGGGACACGTGATGCAAGGCTTCTATCCTCACTACAGCCGACCAGTGGGAGGCATAGTCTAGCAACGTTCAAGACAGGGGAGGGGAGAATTGGAATTACGAAATTGGGATGGGCGAAAAATGAGAAAAAAAATTTATAAATTTATTTTGTTTGAGTATCGATATTCGATACCACGGGGAAACATTTTAAATCTTAAAATGTTGGGAAACATTTTAAATCTTAAATTTTTTTTTTAATGTATTTTATTTAAACAAAATTAACAAAATGTAGCTTTAGTTGCTGGTAGATTCTCCTCAGCTTCTCTGGTACTATAAGATAAGAGAAATATAACACTTTAAAAACCCTTTGTTTCTCTTTAGATCACATTTTAAAATAACTAAATGATCTAATCTAATCTTAAAAATTAAGTAAAGTTAATAGTTCTGCGTGTTAAGCATAACCGCATCTAAGTTAATTTACTTCTGACCATTATAGTCAAAATATTTTCCTATGAACTTAAACTCATAAGATCACATAACAAGGCTAGCGTTCAGTTACAGCTATTGGCCAACGTTAGCAAGCTATCTAGCCAGCTACTCAACACTTGCACAACCTGAAAGTAGGCACTTCCGGCTGACTTCCGGTTGCGAATGGTACTTCCTGTCCCATCCAAATACATTGGTTTTAGCTACTTTTCTCCCGTTATTTAAACAACTTTGTCGTCACAGAGGGGCAATGAAACGTTTGTATTATTATAGTATAGAATGTATTTAATAAGCAAACGTTTGTCAGCAGGGTTTTTGGGCTGCATTTCATGTAAAAACGTTCACAGTTAGTTTACTTGCTCACGCTAATTAAGGCTAATGCTGGCTAACAGAAGCTAGAGCAAGAAACGACGCCGCAAAGTATTGTTTATAGTGCATTTCTTGCCACCTTATAGCATTTGTACATTTATATAATATATATATATATAATACGTCTATATAATTTGTTCCTCAACATTAGCTTCTAACTGTAGCAGGCTGCAGCTTGCTACAGTTAGAAGCTAATGTTGAGGAACAAATTATATAGACGGGTAATGTTTTGAACAACTAACGTTACGTTTAGAAGCTTGCTGGCTAACGTTAGCTTCTAACTGTAGCAGGCTGCAGCTTGCTGGCTAACGTTAGCTTCTAACTGTAGCAGGCTGCAGTTAGTTTAAAAAACATTACCCGTCTATATAACGTTGAGGAACAAATTATATAGACGGGTAATGTTTTGAACAACTAACGTTACGTTTAGAATGGAAAAGATCGTTAGCTCAAAGCTATCCCGGACAGTTTATCAACTTCCTGTCATTTAGAAATATGATTTTATAGTGAAAATCATTACCAAAACGTCCGGAAAAACCTCACGGGAGCATTATAGACTGTCATACAAATGTACAAATGCTATAAGGTGGCAAGAAATGCACTATAAACAATACTTTGCGGCGTCGTTTCTTGCGCTAGCTTCTGTTAGCCAGCATTAGCCTTAATTAGCGTGAGCAAGTAAACTAACAGTGAACGTTTTTACATGAAATACAGCCCAAAAACCCTGCTGACAAACGTTTGCTTATTAAATACATTCTATACTATAATAATACAAACGTTTCATTGCCTGTGACGACAAAGTTGTTTAAATAACGGGAGAAAAGTAGCTAAAACCAATGTATTTGGATGGGACAGGAAGTACCATTCGCAACCGGAAGTCAGCCGGAAGTGCCTACTTTCAGGTTGTGCAAGTGGAGAACTGCACCACGAACTGCCAGCCAGCCAGCTGGCTACCTTTTAATTCAACAGCCAGCTACTGCACTACGAACTGCCAGCTAGCCACCCCTAATCCACAACACCAGTCAACGGTACAAAATACGGTCTCCGCCAATCACATCAATTTGTACAGTTAGATAGGCACTGCATTGCAAATTAAAAGGTAGCCAGCACAGCCCGTATTAGCTAGCTACAGTGGCTAGGTAGCTAATGTTAGCCAACGGAATAACGATAGCTAGCTAGCCAACGCTAGCCAACAGCTGCAAAAACGAACGGCAATCAGCCGTTGATATTATGAGATATCAGTAGCTAGCCAGCTAGATAATGTTAGACAACGCCTTGTGTATTAAACTAAAGTTAATAGTTTACTGGGCCATTTTGTTTAATGGTTCAGTGATGTTGAAAGAGGAGCTATCACAACAAGTTTGCCGGAGGCTCTGCAAATGCCAATGAGAGGATTTGATGACAAGACTAGGGATGGGTATCGTTAGGATTTTATCGATACTACTACTCTTATCGATACTGCTTAACGGTTCGGTACTTTATCGATACTCTTATCGGTTCTTTTTGATTATTTTTTTATGATTTTTATATTTGCAGTTGAGAGCATTGGTCATCTCCCTACAGTAAAGATTAGAAATGATTGAATTATTGTAAATTTGTGTGGAGTGGTGGGAATAGCTGCTTCAATAATAACTTATAACAACAACAGACAAGTTAGACAACTATGTATACAAAAAAAACGATATACACTGAATGATTAGTTGTTACCTAAAGTCCTTGGACTCCACTGTAGAGAACGGGTGCAGGCCTTTGACAACAAACTTTGTCACAGCCCCGTGACACTCGTTCACCCTATCCTCTGTCATCTTTCCTCTAGCTGCTAGGGGGGAGAAAGGACTTTGGGTGGTGGAGGTAGAGGGAGGATGTGTGGTGGGCTCACTGGCCTGCGACACATTGGTGGCTGACGCCTCAGCTTGACGATCTATAAAAAGTTTTTAGATTGTAGTATTTGTAGCTAAACAATTATTTTGTTTATTAGCCTATTTGTAATAATTCGTTATTAGCCTAGGAAACTCCGTATCTTGGCTTACCGGCTGCAGTGGACGTGGATGCAGATGGACCACTGCGCGCAAGGCAGTCGAATACGGCGCATTTCTGCACACTAATATCGTGTTTTGCCAACAAATGTTTTGATAGATTGCTCGTATTGCCACCCTTACTGGCAAATGTTTTGTTGCACTTGTGGCAACGTGCGTTGTCGGCATTGACCCTTGTAAAGTATATCCATACTTTAGAACGCTTCGCTCTATCCGCCATCACGACTCAGTGCATGCAGACTCAGAGCTGTCTGTGTCTGTGTGCAGCGCGCTTCAGCACGGAGACATCGCTTTCATTAAGGAGTACCCGTATGTGTAAGAACGAAGTACCCGTATGTATAGCGCGACTCGCGAGGAGTGTGTGCAGGGGAGGAAACTAACTTTTTGGCTTACCAGCCAACTGGCGAGTATCTGATTTTTTTTACCAGCCAAACAGATTTTTTACCAGACAAAAAAAATCGCTAATTGTGATAATTACTTCTTTGTATGTCAAGCCGCGTCAATGTTGTGTATGCATCTGGGTAGGCACACTGTGCCTTTAAGACAGCACGGTGGTCTTACGACAGTGCTGTGAAGTACCGTCAAGTGTTGTGGTAACGTCAGTTGGGTTGGTGTGCTGTTGACGTTGTGCACCATAGTGTGCACAGTGCACTGGTTGAGCTAGCCCCTTTCGTGACTGCGATGTGCAAGCCAGGGGCTTTTGAGCATGAAATAAAATGTCTAACCTTACGTCGTAGTCCGGTGCTTTTTTGGAAACATTATAGTCATAACAGATATACACCTAGCTGGCTGCTTTGAGCACACGGGGCTAACGTTAGCTATATCTAAAATGCTAACTGGAAGCTAACCACTGTATACAGTTCCAGTAGACAACATTACACCTCTGTGATTTAAATGTGTCCTTAGTAACTTATACTCGATGGTTGTACTAGGGTTGGATGCAGTTCCCCGTTGGTCAGTCTGTCTGTTTTCCATCTTCTGCTGTGTTTAACGTTATCTGTTTGCGAGTGCTCCTGATGGCTAGCCTAGTAGTACCGCGGGACTTTTATTATTATATGTCCGCGGGTTGGCCAGTACTGCGCAAACGTTTATTAAACATTATATGTCCGCGGGTGGTCTTGTGCAGTGCTCTCGTGGCACTGTCAACTAAAGCGAACACTCAGAAGACGCGCACCGTTTGCCAGTGCAGTGATTGCAGAATGTTTTATTTTTTTGTATACTCGCCAGACTGGCGAGTGGTCTTCATGAATCACTCGCCAAACGTAAAAAATACTCGCATTTGGCGAGTAAAGTGGCCTAATTTCCTCCCCTGAGTGTGTGTAATAATGACTCGCTGCGGCTCGCTTCTCGTGCAGAGACAGAGACAGGAGAGATCGTTCGCAACTTTAAAATAATAATAATAATAATTTCTCTAGAGTATCGATAGCAGTACCGAGGACGTCGGAGCTTATAAATACTTGGGTATTTTCTAATATAGTACCGGTTCCCGTTTAAAACCGGGGTCCGGGGGGCATCCCTAGACAAGACTGGTCTGCGAGGGGGAGGGGCAATGCCTGCACTGCAGCCAGCGTGTGTGTGCCTGTGTGTCAACAACTTGCTGTAGGAGAGAAGACAGCGAGAAAGCCAGCTGGTATCGATATTGCGGGAAATGAGTATTGAAACCGTTTTAATTTAAAACTTTTAAATATTCAGAATCTATATGTATCGAAAAATCTATATTTTTGACAACACTAACAGACAGGCATGCTTGGAACTAGGGCTGACCTTCGAATTTTTTTTTGGCAATCGAAGCTTCGGGGCCGAGCTTCGATTTTAATTCGAAGCTTCGAATTTAAAAAAAAATAATTAAATTTTATTTTATATATAATTTTATTTTATTTTATTTTTATCTTATGCTGTGGGACTTGTACAGCACTTTGGTAAACTTTGTTGTTTTTAAATGTGCTCTATAAATAAAGTGGATTGGATTAATTAATTAAGTAGCCCCTTTCGTGACTGTGACGCAACACGGCTGTGTGATTTAATTCAAGGTGGATCGCTGTTGTCGTTTGAACAACTTCAGATTTCATGGGAACTACCAATCCCCCAAATCAAGAATGTTTAAGATGAATGAAGTAAGATTTTGATTATTTGAAATATGGCCCGTGTAGACTAAACTATGCACAGAATTATGTCAGTCTACAAGGTCCGGCAATGTAGACCTTGTAGACTCCACTACAGACCAATTATCACTGAATGTTCATGCATTTTTAAGAAGGGCTACTTCCACAAAAAAACAAAGAACTCACCAAAACATCTCAGTAGCACCTTATCTAAATGTTCTATTTCATATATGGAGATTCATATTTATTTATGTATTGCATGCATTTCTACATTTTATTTCCTATTTTGTTTATTCATCCCAGTATCTTTCTTTCTTATGTGTGGAATTCTACAAGGCATTTACATTTAGTCATTTAGCTGACGCTTTTATCCAAAGCGACTTACAAGTTCTGTACGACAGGTCATCAGGAAGAATACAACTCTATCAGCTGAGTAACAATATTCATCAAAGTGTTGCGTGTTACAGTGTAGGTTAGTTTATTAGGACAAGTGCATGACAGTAAGGTTAGTTAGGATTAGATTTATTTTATATATATTTTTTTTTTTCAGATAATGGTTGAAGAAGTGCGTCTTTAGTCGACGGCGAAAGATTGGACGGGATTCGGCTGTCCTAACTGGGGTGGGGTAGTTCATTCCACCATTGTGGGGCAAGGACTGAGAATAGGCGTGTAGGTGGTGTATATGTGTTTGAGGATGATATCCTTCAAACAGGCAATAGTGATGATATAATTTGGGCAGTGCTGAGCTGGGTTACTTTCCTCCAGTGTATTTGTCCCCCGGCCCCACCCAATGGCCCCATGCACACACACACACACACACACACCGAAGTTAAAAAAAAAATGAAAAAGAATGGGAAAAAAAATTTGATTATTTTTTTTTACTTCGATTTTTTTTTAATGTTCGAAGCTTGTGCCATCGAACGAAGCTTCGAAGCTTTGAAGTATTTAAGACAGCCCTACTTGGAACACAACAGACAGGCATGCTTGGAACACAGAAAACAGGCATGCTTGGAACACAACAGACAGGCATGCTTGGAACACAACAGACAGGCATGCTTGGAACACAGAAAACAGGCATGCTTGGAACACAACAGACAGGCATGCTTGGAACACAGCGCTGCAAGCAGTACTTCCGGGAGCCAAGCTACATTTACCATCAGGGAAGTGAACTCCACCTCTGCGTTGATGTCATCATCATTGAATGCTATGGTGTCGAAGTTCTCCTGGATGTAAAAGGGTAGTTCAACACACTCAGCCTGGAGGATTCCTTCCTTGCCGTCAATGCGCTTGATGATACCCTGAAACACAAGCGGCATGGGTCAAGGGTTAACTCTCTTGATCAGACAGCTAGGTTTTCCCATGGATGAAAGCCCCAAACACAACGCAGATGGGGAGAGTCACGGAGCAGCAGGCAGTGGATTAAATGATCAAAGGCTATCTTTCAGCTGGGAAATGAATGAATGAATGACTTTATTTGACAATATAAAATAAACATGTGACAGAAGAGCACAGTCGGGATATACTGCCAAGGATGAACACAAAAAAGCTCAGAGCTTATTTCCATTGTGGTCCTTGTAGGGGGGTGGGGGAGTGTGATGCTTAAAACATGCATCATACAAAACGTGACATCACAACACATCACATATACCATTTAACATTTATATACATACAGACTCTTACAACATGCAAGGGTGCCTTAAGCTAAGTGTCTAGGTCAAGTATAGTCCCTTTTGAGCCATGTCTTCAGGCTGGACTTGAATCTAACGGCATTGTCTATGATTTTCAGTTCACTGGGCAGACTATTCCAATAGACAGCTGCTGAATACAGAAAAGACTCCTTCCCCATACATTGAAAGACCGTTCATCACTGCATACAACTTGGTTTAATCCAATTGTCCATTCAGAAACTTTATATTATGAAATAAGACATTCTGGGATGTCTGACTATGACTATTTTCCCTATGCTCAGTCGACACTGTTGACACACCCACTACGCAAAGCGTGCACTCTCTCTCACAGGTGCTGAGCAGGTCACGCAGCCACTCAACTCGTAGAAAATACAGCATCAGGCTATTTTAGAGTATTGAACTGTTTAACAGCTGGGTATCGCGATACTTTTCTAGTATTGGTGTATCATGCAACACTAGTATGTGTAGTGGGGGCCATTTTATGTAATGCATTAACACTTTCAGTGCCAGCAGGGGGCGCACGATTTAGTGCTTGAATGCCCACCATCCACTTCAATGTTAGCATTAATAACGCCTAATCTACGGTATGTTTTAAATTATGGCTATGTGTCTAATCTGCCCGTCGCTTATCAATGACTCGTTTTCCAGTCAACATTGTCGAAGCGGATTGTTTTTTTATCGGTTCATTTTCGTTTTATAGCATTTTGAAAAGCCCTCGTTTTCAAGGAAAATATAAATATTCCATGATAATCGCCCTCTACTGCGCGCGCGCGTACACATGGCAAAACGCTCCCGCGCACATCTGAAATCTGTCGCGCACAGAAACGTGTGTAAAAGCTTGACCATATGTTTGTGTCTAATAAAAGTGGTGGCGATCTCAAAGCTCACATGGACACAGAAAAACATTACAAACAAAGCAGTGCGAGGCGAGAGTTTGATGGCAAAGTTGACCGAATTGATTGAAGTATGCAGCTATACAGAGAGAGAATAATAATAATTGAAAACTAGTTTGATGCCTCAAAATGATGTTTTGGTTTGATAAGATGCTTGTTATGATACAATCATTCTAAGGATTATGGGTGTAATAAATTAGTTTAGTACACTAATTGCAACAAATCTGAAACTGCATAGTGCACTTTTAAATTAGTATCTTTGTGAGGTTACGGTTTTATAATTTACATTACATTGAAAAGATAAAGATATATTTTTTAAGCTGAATTTTCTAATACAGAAGAGGCATTATTTAGAACATTACTTCATATTTTTCTTGTTATTTATTTTGTCCAGTAAGACTTGAAAATATATATTATTTTTTCATAGGTTGATTGTTATTTTCTTGAGATTTGTCAGATAGATTACTTTAGGCATAATACAGCATGTTGAGTAACTTTGGTTATAGAGAGATATTATTTTGTTATATAAAATAATATAAACAATAATTTTATATCAATACAGAGGCACTTTAAATATATTATAATGATAAGGCATCTTTGAGTAAACTTTGAGTATCATTAAGTATCTTGAGGCTGAAGGCAGTGTCCTCTTTAAAAAAAATCACAATATGGTCACCCTTGAAGTCGCATTATAATTCACTTAATAAAATAATGACGAGTCAGCCTCCTAAAAAGACAAAAGTTAGTGACACGACTCACACCGCCACCGCCAAAGTAAGGACTTTGCTCTGTATCGTCAATCAATGGTCAAATAAATATTTGATTAAGGAATATAATATGCCTTTTTGTATTATTTCTCTGTGTATCAGCAAAATTTATATATTTTTATGTTAGACATTGAGGGAAATTAAGATTCTCAGATTTTTTACAAACCGCCGCTTATGATGTATGTTGCTCAGTAGTTGCTGATGTCTGCTCAGGAGTAGGCTTGGGCGGTATCATTTGTTTCACACCGTCATATTTTGATGACATAATACCCCGGTATACGGGGGGGGGGAGAGAACCCGTGTTACCAAGTAAACAAATCATCGTTAGCTCTCAGTCTCAGAGTGGTAGTCAGAAGCCCGCACCGTTAGCATGTAGGGATGGGAACCGGTTCCTAATTGGCCGATGCCTGGAACCGTGTGCCTCCCGTGACTTTCGATTCCGTTATCGCTGCCAGGTTTTCAAAACAACGTTAGCGTTAGCATGTAGCCATGGCAGACTTATTTGATTCCTTAAGGGCTCGAAATTGCCTGGATTTTGGTAATATGCTCCCGAAATGCTCCCGCTGTTTGGCTACTTCTATGTGCAGTGAAAACTACCGTACTTTTCGGACTATAAGCCATTTTTCGACCCTGCGGCTTATATAACGGTGCGGCTTATATGTGGACAAAACCCGAAAATCGAAATATTGCTTTTTTTACTGCATTGAAATGTTATTTATCTGTTCCCTTATTTGCTAAACTTAATACAACTGTAAATGAGTTAATGTTATTTGTCCGACAGTATTGTGTCCCAATGGGAGTCATTCTCTGTAGAGGTGGGAAGTTAAAGCTCAATATAAGAACGGCCATGCACCACCACTCACAGAATCGAGAAAGAGCATCAATCTGTCAATCCTTTCCGTGTCCGGGCCGGGTGAGGTTTCCCGTGTTGAGTCAAATTAAGCCGCAGGCTCCACTCCTTACATATGGTAATTAAACATTAAAACACATGCAGCTTATAGTCCAGTGCGGCTTATATATGTACACATCATTCAATTTAGCTGCTGCGGCTTATAGTCAGGTGCGGCTTATAGTGCGAAAAGTACGGTACTTGAATGCTTTAGAACCTAGTCATTGATTTAGGTCAGGGTGAGCTAAAATTAGCCGCGGAGCTAACGCTATTTAACGTGAGCTAACGCTATTTAATCAAGCTCACAAAGAGAGATAAACAGCTGACAGCGGATAGTACAGGTACAAATACAATAAAACAGCAGGTGGGGGCTGTTGTGTAAACCTTGTACTATTTATTTCACATATAATAAGAGCCGCAGTGTTTGTTTACACTGTAAGCCAGGAAGTACCATGGTGGTGCAACATACAAATGTGTCCGTGTAGCAACACAAGCCAATACCTTATAGGACAGGGGCCCGGGGAGGGAGCTCTGTCTCCGTCTGTGTGTCTGTGTCTGTGTCTGTGTGTGTGTGTGTGTGTGTGAGACAGAAGTCGGAGGAATAACAACCTGTTATTCAATAGATTAAATTAGTTTAAGAATAAAAAAATAAATACATTTTAAGAGAATCTCAAATACATTATTTTATTTAAGTGTAGGCTATAGTTAATGTTTTATTTTTTACAGTTTTTGTATTTTTCTGACATGGGGGCTCAACAATAAATGACAATCAGAAATGTCAAGTTGCATGTTGTTATTCTAACCAGCTTAGACCCCTACGCTCTGCATCTTCTGGCCGCCTCAGACCTACTCCTATCCAAGCTCCGGGAGGGTCATCAAAGAGAAGTCGCCTATTCTCAGTCCTTGCCCCACAATGGTGGAATGAACTACCCACCCCAGTTAGGACAGCCGAATCACATCCAATCTTTCGCCGTCGACTAAAGACGCACTTCTTCAACCATTATCTGAATAAAAAAAAAAATCTAACCCTAACTAACCGTACTGTCATGCACTTGTCCTAATAAACTAACCTACACTGTAGCACTCAACACTTTGATGAACATTGTTGCTCAGCTGATAGAGTTGTGCCCTTCCTGATGGCTTGTCGTACAGAACTTGTAAGTCGCTTTGGATAAAAGCGTCAGCTAAATGACTAAATGTAAATGTAGTTCTGTTGCATTTCCAATTTATTTATGTAAATTATAAATTGATCAGGTATCGATAAGGGTATCGATAAAGAATCGAATCGACAAGCAGAATCGATAATGGAATCGTATCGATAAAATCCTATCAATTCCCATCCCTATTAGCATGTAGCCTAGCCATGGCAGACTATTTGATTCCTTAAGGACTCAAAATTGCCTGGGTTTTGGTCATATGCTCCCGAAATGCTTGCGCTGTTTGGCTACTTCTATGTGCAGTGAAAACTACTCGAATGCTTTATAACCTAGTCATTGATTTAGTTCAGGGTAATCTAAGATTAGCCGCAGAGCTAACGCTAGTTAACGTGAGCTAACGCTAGCTAATCAAGCTCACAGAGAGAGATAAACAGCTGACAGCGGATAGTACAGGACGGTACAAATACAATAAAAAAGCGGGTGGAGGCTGTTGTGTAAACCTTGTACTCTTTAGTTCACAGAGACGGATTATTTGCTTGCTCCACTAGTGCACCACAACAATACACACCAACTCTTGTCACAACTTTACGGTATTTTCACAGCACTGTCGCAACATTACCGTAAAACGTGAACACCGTTGTGACCCACTCGCTTCACTAGTGAGGACTGGTCTCGCCCTCTGCTGGCGCGTGTGTGCACTACACTCAAAACTCCGTTTCACTGTAAAAGAAACTGAAGCGCATCTGTGATTTTGACGGTGACGGACGGTATTGATTTTCAATACCGTCGGGATTTCTAAATACCCTGGTATACCGTAATACCGCCCAAGCCTACTCAGGAGGTTTGAGTGTTTGCTCAGACCGAAAAAAAATTAGAGGGAACATTGTGTACGTATGCACGCTATATAGGCGATCTGAAAAATCGATTCAGATTTCCTCAAAGCCATCACCCACACACACACACATAGGGCGAACGCTGAGATCTCAGCGAATACAACTCTGATTATCCCAAGACTTGTAAAATAGATTCCTTACCTCAGATCAGATGTTCTCCAACAAGGTCATTCCAATTCCTGATCGCCATTCCAAAAATCGATCGCTTTTATTGATCCAACGCTACATACTGTAAACACATATTCCACACTGTTCTGATGGTCCACAATGAATCCAATCGGCTCGGGTTACATGCCTGAGAAGTAAAATGTGGATTCCGGATTTTTCTTTTCTCATACATTTTCATTGAGTCCATTCCAAAAGGGTGCATTACCATCTGGGAGACGATAGGGGGCGGTTTTTTCACATCCGAGCTCCTGATGGGGCTGGTTTACCAACGTGAGACTCGGTTGATGAAATATGAATTCAGATCGATAATAAAAAAATAACACGCTAATTGTCGTGGTGGGCATTCAGGCGTCGGGCTGATAACACGTGTTATCACGTGGTGGGCACTGAAAGTGTTAAATGTAATGTTTATCTGTGAGACGTACAGTTGATGTACGCCGTTTGAAATTGATCCCCTTCACTACTTTTAAGGACTCTATTGCAGAGTAATTTGTCTGTTCCGCTTCATGTATTACATACCTTATAGTTTTATTGGTCATTTGTATGTATAGTCTCTTTTCGGTTTTATTTTATATTATTATGTTTTGAGCCCTTTCCCTGTTAGCCCGTCCTGTTGTCCTCTCGCCAGGCCATCGTTATAAATGACAACTTGTTCTGTCCTCTCGCCAGGCCATCGTTATAAATGACAACTTGTTCTTAACACATTGACGGCCACGGCCACGGGTATTAGACGGACCCACTCTATAAGGCCAGCTTATCATAATAAGGTTTCATTGTGCGTGAGGCTCTTTGGAGAGCTAAATCTATACTTTATATTATTGCTATCTGTCCATTCTCATTGTCAATTGACACTATAAACCGTCCCTTCAAAATGGCTTAAATAAATACATTTTTCATCAATACGTTCCCATTTTATAGCCTCGTGAATATAAGCGTTATATGGGATTGGTCTGGTATATTTCCTGCTAAACTAAATAAAGGGTGCTGCTAAGCTAATGACGTTAAATCGAATGGCGTTTCGGCCCTACAGAGGCTAGAGCTAAAAATCTAAAAGCATATGGTCGGTATCATGGTCCACCATGAATGCATGAAAGGTGGGGGGGGGGGACGTCGTTTCTGATTATTGATTACCAATAACGGCATTAGCCTCAGTAGCCGTATTCGCTGACCGGGTGGATGGCTATCAAAGCAAGGCCCGATTGGGCTGTAATTTACGTGAAAAAGCTCTTACCGTGGGCCGGTTGGACTGCAAAAAGGATTTCCCGGTTATCGATCGTCATCTGGTAGATCGATATGTCCATTGGCTGATGATATATTCCATTACTGCATACTGAATTCAGCGTCCCAAAACGTATTCCATGCTACATGCTACATGCAAAGCTTCAGCCTAACAGGAAAGTCCATTCAAGATAAAAAATAAATAAAACACCGTTCTGCCACAGGGAACACTGCATTATCAAGACAGCGCCCCTACGAGGATCTGGCCGGTAATGCACTTTTCCGAATTCCAAGAGTAGGGTAATTCTGCAGTGCCGCTCGGTGACATTGAGTAGGTTATTAACACTTTAATCGCCAAGGACGCCTTAACTCGTCATTCCCCGCCATGCTAATTCTGCCAATGACGCCGTAACACGTCATTGAGATCAATATTTCAAAAATCTGTGATCGCAATCATATTTCTCCCGCGGAGACTTGAGATCTACTGTTGATCCCCTCTCAACTCTCCAACGGTTCAAGAGCGCCATCTGGTGGCCGATCGGCGGATCGCCCAAACCGGAAACTGGTGCTCATCCAAATTCGGTCCGATCACTCGCTATAGGTCCCGAGACTCGAGCTAGACACAATGGATAGCGATCTGTTACCAATAACTCGATAAACAACATGATTTGGACGTATATACTATTATACAACCTGGAGATGGATTGCATATTTCAACATCCCATAATAGGAATATTTTTGCTCCACGCTCATCGCCCAACGGCCAGAGGAGACTGGGGTATGTTTCAGCGTTTTTTTTTAACCTTGTTCGATACAAACTGCTCTAATGATCATATCACCCACACTAGATGAATCATCTAACGTTGGCCACGGAATTATAAACGACCCCCCCCCCCCCATCCGGTCAACATCAGATGATAAGTAGTAACTTCTAGAAGCACGTCCATTTGAAATGTTTTATCTCGCGCCGATCGCTATCAAACTGTATTTGATCATCAATATAATGCATTTAGGGCTATAAATCACGTTCTGCAGAATGCTGCAGAAAACGATAAAAACATATTTATACTTTAGACCGTATTTTAGTATGAATATGTGAATGAAAAAGTATAACGTTCCTACATCCTGAACGATAGATAATTGACATTGAATGGGCCATAGTAATGTCAATTTAGCAATACAATTTAAAAAGTTATAGCCCTGCAAAGGAGGGGAACTTCTCCATAGACAGCCTCTACCTCCGTCAATCATTTGGCGATCTCGAAAATTATTGGTCATGGTTGTAGCCAATGAGTAGGGCTTTCCAAAAGTCACGAGCCAAAACAGGAAGACAATTCTCTGCCGAATGCATTGAAGTCTATGAGAAAATCGTTTTCCGAGCTCTCACCTTTTACCAAAACCGCTTCTAATCACTCATTTCTGAACTGATGTCTATGAAATTTGGATATGTACTACACAAGACTTCAGGCTATGGACCCAGGGTGTCTTTTCAGCCATACCAATTTTTGGGGAAATACTACTTCTGGACTACTTAATACAGAAAAATGTGAGTAACAAGTTTTTCTACAACTCAAGTTCAGACCTATGTTACTAGTCTATTTCATTAGCACTAAAAGTGAATTTTCTTTAATTATTGTATCAGAAACTTCAGAATGCCCAGGCAAAAAAATAACCCAGGCTCATGCATGTGCTATAAGTATAAATGTCCTAAAATGTCCACTTTTGGGGGCGATTGTTGGTTAAGGCGAGACACTGCAGGTGAATAGTCAAATATACTTTTTTTGTTGATTTTGAGATTGTTATATTTTGCTTCCTAAACATGTCTTCTATGAAACTAGTCACAATAAAACGTCAATAACACACATTTAGTTGTTTATTTTACATCATTTTGCCTTATTGCATCCATAAATGTGCACATATTTAATGGGAAAGTGCCTCATTTGCATATATAAACATAAATTTCAGAAAACTTGCAATATATTTTTTCTTAGTTTATATGTACATAACAAATTGGGAAAGTTTCATAGTGATATCTATTCAAATATGTTTTGCCTATTAGGGGGTACTACACTGTACTACACTGTTTGTAGCCTGTGTGTAGTTCTGTTCAGTTCAATAACATAATTATTATTATTATTCAGTTATCAGGCATGTGTTTAGGTTGTCTATTACTAATGGTTTGATTAGGTATTGTGTTTGTAAATATCTGTTTAAAAAAAAATATGGCATTTTACAATACAGAACTTTGAAGGCGTTTTCCCAAAAATGAGTTAAGAGTTTTTCCTCATACTCTGAGCCAGAAATCTCCACTTCAGTAGCACTCACATACACCAAACCTTCCAGTTCTATTCATATCTATGTTCTGAAGGTATTTACAGAAGGGTTTGTTGATATCGCATTCATACCCTGATTTATATCACATTTTATTCCTAAAAACATGGCGAAATATGGAATTTTACCATAAAAATGGACTGAATGGAGTATTTTCTGATTTATGGAGTGATAAAAAGAGATATCCAAAATCCCCTCTGTAATAACCTTTGGCTCTAATATGTCAACAAAATGAAACTATAATTTTGAAAATGGCTTTATCCAATGTTCAGATTTCTGTCCTGGAATTATATGCAAATGTGTGCATATTTAAGTAGATCATGCCTCATTTGCATATTTAAACATACAATTTCAGAAAACTTGTAATACAAAAAAGTCTTGTCTTAATATAAGTAATCAACTGGGGAAGTTTCATTGTGATATCTATTAGTTAATCTTTTTACCCTATTCACCTGCAGTGTCTCCCCTTAAGTGGCGAGTGACGTTTTTTTGTTGTCCACTTATTTCTCGCTACATATCAAGCCTGCATCATTAGTAGTGGAAGCAAATCTGTCCACACTGAATTAAACACTCTAGTTTTCTTTTTTTGAGATTTATCCATGGTTAACTTACTGGGGGGTGCGAAACTCAAGATTAGCCACCTGCAGATGGCAGGGAGAGGCGCGGGGTGTGACATATTTTAGTTGATGAAATATTAAAGACTTTAATTTATAAAATTGTATAAAAAATTGCCGTTATTTATTTCCATATTATTATTCAAACCTACAGGAAGCCACTGCAGAGTGGCTGAAGAGCCGCATGCGGCTCCAGACTGCGGGTTGCCGACCACTGCTCTAGACGATACGTTTAACGTCGCTACACGGATCCACTGAAACGGATATTTAAAAAAAGATCTTCACTTTAAAATGCATCTTCGAAAATCTCAGTTTTTATTTCCGAAAATGCAGTTTACGTGTGGATGAAAGGCCCAAACGTAGAGGAAAATGTGTGTTTTACTAAATATCCGTACTCATGTGGACTGGGTCTTAGAGCACCAACTTACGATCTCCCTCTTCTCCTTGGTGTAGTTGAAGGTGACAGGTATTTTGAGCTGAATGTTGGCAGCTCTCCTCTTTCTTGTCGTCAAATCCACTAGAAGGTTGATCAGCACTTGGTCATTCTTCAGCAGGGTAATAGCACAGTCCCTGTGATCGAACGTCACGTTGGTCTTTACGGTGCCAATGTAGGCAAAGATTTGTCCAGGGTATCCCTTCAGAGTAGGCTGCAGAAAGACGAGATCAAAACCAGGGATTCAATACAGACTTAAGTCTTATGTCCTAAGCATTCAATATTTTAATAACAATAAGAAATACTATTTTATTTTGCTCCAAAACATTAAAATGGCCAGTTCACCAAAAGGCAATGCTGATTTATTTTGCACATAAACTCACAATGCTGATTTATTTTGCACATAATCTCACACATCCAAAAACTCTTCAGTTTACACACATTCATTTAGTTTGACAGTTATTGAGAGTTTGAATGTGGCCACCAGTGATGTCATCTGGGACATTGAATCCTTGTGTTGCGTTAATTACAGCTAAATTAAATGATAAGGTAGACGTCCCTATAAGACAAGGTATTGCTATTTGTTCACCTACCATCTGTCATTTTATGGAGCTGTAATTAACTAAATGAGTGTGTGTGTGTGTGTGCGTGTGTGTGTGTTAGAAACTCAGTTTTTGGATGTGTGAGATTATGTGCAAAATAAATCAGCCATGTTTTTTGGTGACGTGCAATGACGATTGAATCCCGCCAGGTGGCAGTATCGCCTACCTTATGAACATGCATGGGCCCCACAGCCCCAAAACAACGACAGCCCCCCAAACAACTAGTAGGTTGTGAGCAGGACACGATCACCTAGAGCGAACTATTGGATATTATGAAAAAGACAAAATGGATTACCGTAATTCCTATAATAATAGTAACCCCGGCTTGTATTTGTTTCAACTGTAGCGGGTACCAGGCTTGTATTAGGAGGAGGCCTGTATAAGAGGGAGGCCTATATTTCAAATTTTCAAACGGATCATAATGAATAAATCAACATTTTGTGTCAAGTTTGAACCCAGTAAAATGTACTGGGTTAATTTATTGAAACCAAGTACTGTATGAAATAGTAAACAGTGCAATTACAGGTGGTCACTGGTCATTTCAATGTTTTCAAAGTGAAATCAAGTAACTAGCTCAGTATGCAGCTCAGTATATTAGTAACCCGGCTTGTATTAGGAGGCCGGCTTATAATTGCTTAGCTCAAGAGCGCACCCGGCCATTAATAGAGACCCGGCTTGTATTTGAGACCCGGTTACTATTAGAGGAATTACGGTATATGGATGATGATTATGGACGATAAGGTGCGTTTCCACCAGACTATGTTGGACTCAGCACTACTGGTAAAACGTAAAAAAAAAACTATAATCAAATCGACCGATGAGGAAACCTATTCGGCTCCGTCTAGTCTGGCCTGAGCAGACTTTAGTAGAGGAAGACAACGGATGAGGGCTACCTAACGTATTGTGTATTGATCCTGTTCTGATTCAAGACACTTGGACTCGAAGTGAGAAATAGAGTACCTCTAAAACAAAGGTAATTTTTTTATGTCAACTTTACCGATCCTAAAACATGCGTTTGTATGATCGCAGCGTCTGAAAAAGACCCCCCCCCCCCCCCCGATGCCTTTGTGAAGAAACATAATGGTGGTGCACCTTTTGACAAAGGTAACGTCTATTTTATGTCTATTTTACCGAACCCCGATCCTAAAACATGAGTTTGTATGATCGTAGCATCGGAAAACGCCCTCCATTTTGGATCGGTTTTTCAACAATTGTTTTTATTATTTTTTTTATATGTTTTTAGTCGATTTTTATTGGCTTTTTACTACTGGGCAGTCCGGTAGAGAGAGAGAGAGGAAGAATGGGAGATAGACGGGGGAAGACTTCAGCAAAGGTCGCCGGGTCCGGGAGTCAAACCCGGGACGGCCGTGTTGCGACGCAGCGCAGTACGTGGTGTGCTACTTGAGCGCCCACGGTTTTTAAACTCTGATTGTTGCTAAACGTTCACAGAAGGTAGACACAATAACTGCGCTCCAATATATGCCAATAACGTTCAGTTTTGTGATTAATCCAGAGAAATAAAAAAAAATTAAAATGGCATCGCATGGGATCTATAGCGTCGTTTATTTAAAAAAAAATTGCATTACCGACGTGTTTCGGTCGGTACCCTTAAAAGTACCGAATTCGGTACCCATCCCTACAAATGAGCCATACTATTGTCTCCATAGCTATAATACAGAACACACGATGGGTCTGCAAACATCGCTAAAATGGTCAATAACGCTGGCGCCATTGAGTAAAGATGGGAAAAGGGCGTTGCGCTCAATGAGTTAAGCCGAGCCCTATTTTCTGAAAATCCGCCTAAAAATACATACCTAAGTAAATGAAAGATTGCTCCACTTCTACAAAGCCATTTGCATGTTCTTGGTATCTAGGGACATCTATGGACCTCAGGGAATGTATCCCCAGTGTCAGAAATAGTGTGTCTATTACTAGGCTTGCTTCAATTGTGATGAAACAGAGAATATGAATTATGATTTTTCTTTGCATCTTTGACAGTGAATAACACCATGCTAAAAATGACCAGACATGAAAGCTCGCCAGTGAGCTCGTTCAGTACCTTCTTGAGATCACATGTACAAAATCTAAGGAAATGAATAAAGGGAAGAGGATTAAACAGAAGGTTTTGTAGATACAGTACTGAATTCTGTCATCCAGACCCATGCAATTTGAAATATTATTATAGAATATAGAATATGAGGTCTATAAATTACCTTATTATAGCGATGTTGCACATCTATTGTTTAATTTGGATTTAGTATCACCAGGCGTGCATGAAGAACAGAGAATGAAGCTTTTTATTTTTGAGAAAGCTCCGCCATTGCTAAATGTTCACAGAAGGGAGACAAACAAACTGTGCTCCAAACTATGCCAATAACGTTCAGTTTTGTGGTATATAATCCAGAGAAATAAAAAAAAATCAGGAAGTCATTTCCTTCCAGAAAGCTGGAGAACCCTAGGAGATGTAGTTTTTTGAAATTTCAACGCTCATTGAAAGTCCTGTCTTGGAGACTTCCGGTATGGTGAGCAGGGTGTAAGACGTGTTCTCCCCCTCTCCCTCATGTTTTTTTAAATTCTACGTTTTAAGACTCCAAACCTTCATAGTTATTGTTTATATGCAAGTATCGATACAGCTAATTAAATATTTATCTTCGCAAAGATGACATCCAAGACTCCAAAACCAAAACGGGGCGATGTTCAGAAAGAAGAGGAAGCGGATGACGCTTTTAGCAAGGCCTGGCTAGCCACCCTGCTTGAAAACCACAAAGAGGCTATGACCACCGAGTTCAGAAAAGCCATTACCACTCTGGAAAATAAACACGACCAAATGAAATCGGACGTGGCCGAGAACGGGTCAAGTCCCTGGAGGAGAATGCGGAATCTGTAAGCGAAAAAATTGCGTCGCTGGAGGCTACATGTGCCGATCTGAGGGCTAGCCATGCTATGCTAAAGGCTAAAGCGGAGGACCTGGAGGCTCGAGGGCGGCGTAATAAGCTTTGAATCATTGGACTACCAGAACAGATTGAGGGCCCGAGACCAACATCCTTCTTCGCCACCCTTTTATCCCAGGTTTTTGGGGCAGAAACCCTCCCTACCCCTCCAGAATTGGACAGCGCGCACAGGTCGCTAGCAGCTAAACCGAAGCAGGGTTAAAAGCCTAGGCCTGTTATCATCAGGTTCCATAATTATCAAACCAAAGAACGGGTGATCCGGGAGGCCAGAAAGAGAAGGGCGGAGATGCAGTACGACGGTCAACAAATTGCTTTCTACGAGGATTATACCCCGGCTGTGTTGGAACAGCGAGCACCGTACCGCGATGTGATGGCACTACTTTACAAACGGGGGCTGAGGCCTAGTCTTCATTACCCGGCCAAACTGATGATTACGGAGGAGAGCGGGGACAGATTACGCTTCATGTCTGTTGGCGATGCCGAATCGTACCTTAAGGCCAAGCTAGCCTAGCGTGGACGGCTACCTAACGAGTACCTAGGGGTAAGCTAACCTGACGCCGGCAGCAATGAACAATGAATGTAGAATGCAAGACTGAAATTATAGACATCGTTTGGGCTAAACTGGTCAACCGCGTTAGACCTGACACTTATACTTCATGGGGAGATGCTATTGACATTAAGCGGACTGGCTTCTGAAACAGAACTTTATGCTTCCCAAATAGCCGACGCAGATTCTATTTACACTTATTTCTAATTCCATTTTTTTTTTTATTCTTTAATAGCTCTTCTTTTACATGCGTCTCTCTCTCATTCAAACTGTAGACGTTCCCTCTGTTTAGAGGCTGCAAGATAAATAGACTGGACCGGTTTGACAGGATAATGAAGGTTCTATGTGTATGCTTCAGGAGTACTCAATGCGCGGATTGGAATGTACAGAGACTGGGCCTGAATTTACTAGACCATTTACCTATGTCTAACGGACACCTCAGGGCCAGCTGAAACCAACACCAACAGCAATAGACATGATTACGACATATTAAATGTGTGGCTGAACTTGTAGACCTTGGTTGGATTATAGTGCCCAGTCACTATAGAGTGGCCACCTATGCCTCAGAAGGGTAATATTGTTATTTCAATCGGAGTGACTCCTTCAAAAGGAACCCTATGCCAATCTGGTTGCTATAGCCATGACCTTGTGAATAATTGCATGCCGTTTTCTTCTGCTCCCCATTTCGTAATTTTTGTTATTGCCCTTTTTTTATTTATATATATATATAATTTTCTTTTTTTTTCTTAACTTAATTTGCCCTTTCTTTTTGTATGGATTTATATACATACGACTCTCTAGGCAGGGTGAGCATATTCAGGGTGCACATGTTCCTCTTACTATCTGAGGGTCTCAATACAAACAAACCGGATAGTATCTATTGGGTAGTGGGGGTTTTGTATACATGTTTCAGGAAGCACTCAAGGTAATGACTGAACCAACTCAATTTGCACACGCTTCTTTTTACTGTCTGAAGGTACAGGTCTCTAACACTGCCGAATGTAACTAACCACATTACCTTTCTATACATATTTTAGGTACATTTTGAGATCCCTGAATCGTGTGACCCCTGTAACTGCATAGACCTCTTGATTATTGTTATTTTACTATTTAAATATATGTATATATTTTTTTATAGACAAAAGGAGAAAGGGGGGGGGGAAAGAAGAAGAAAGTGGCGCCTCTTTTTCAACTCTGTTAAGGTTTTGCAATTTTTATATCCCTAGTTGGCATGGTAGCAGGGGCTAAAGACATTCTCTTCGAGCCATTATAGGTTGGAAGCGGGCTTTGCCCAGGTCCACTGAATTATAGGTTGACCTACACACACTGGAGCGCCTCGGTATACTCGTTCACTCAACTTTTTATGGGTCACACTCCTTAGTGGGAGTCATTGGTAGCGCTTTTACGTCCATGCTCTAATGGATGAGCCCCGAGTTGTGTTGCAAATATCTTTCATTTTTATTCTAGTTTATTCATCCTTTTTTTTTTTTTGGTTGTTCGAATGTTCTTTTAACACAAATTTGAAAGTTTATCCATAACCATATTGGAGGCTGTTCGAAATGAACGGGAGAGAGGGGAAAAGAGGAGTGAGGATGGAGTCTCCACCGGAAGGAGCGTATCCTGAGAGGTACAAAGGCTGTTACTGTTCCCTTAGGGACCAAGGGATGTACCCCCGGGTGAGTATGTTTGTGTATGGTTGTGTGGGTGCATGTGTGTGCGTCAACCCCCCCCCACTTTCTTTATCCCCCTCTACCTTTCTCCTCTCTTCCAATGTTTCATCTTTTCAACTCAGGTATGTATATACTTAATATATACGCTATCAAGGTACTTAACCACCTACGGCATCTCAAGGGTGACCTTTGTTTTTTTACAAGAGACACACATCTGCACCTCAGATATCCCCCGTATTAAGAGAGCATGGATGGGACACATTTTTCATTCTAAATTCTCTGCAAAAGCCAGGGGAGCTGCAATTATTATACATAGGGATGTACCCTTCGAGCCTTCCACCATTTTAACTGACCCTGACGGACGATATGTTATAGTGTCGGGCAGGCTGCAGAACATTCCGGTGGTTTTGGCCTCAATATATGCACCAAATTGGGACAATGATAAATTTGTATCCAATTTATTTTCCTCGATACCTAACCTTAATGATCATCACATAATTATCGGAGGAGACTTTAATCAGGTCCAAAACATAGAACTTGACAGGTCTTCGGATAGACGTACTACCATCTCCAAAGCGGCGAACATCCTAAAATTTCACATGGAACAGCTTGGCCTTATAGACCCTTGGAGAGCAAAATTGCCTACCGATAAACTTTTCTCCTTCTTCTCCCATGTCCACCACACATATTCGAGGATAGACTTCTTTTTACTAGATGAAAAACTACTACATAATGTAGTCTCTACCAAGTACCATAGTATAGTCATTTCCGATCATGCCCCGACATCCGTTGAAATTAACTTCCCCCAGGGTAGAACACCCTCTAAATTTTGGAGATTCAACTCCCACTTATTATCTGAACCTGAATTTAAGGATTTTATTCATGCACAAATAAAAATCTTCTTTGAGATAAACGACACACCTGAAGTTAGCAGTGACATACTCTGGGAGGCCTTTAAAGCATATCTCCGCAGACATGCCATCTCCTTTACCTCTCATTTTGGGAAGCAGGAACAATCCAAATTAACGGGTATATCAGATGAGATTAAATGATTAGACATCCAGTACTCGTCTAAACCCACCCCTGCTCTATATAAAAAACGACTCCAGGTTCAATCACAATATGATTTGCTTTCAACTAGTAAGATCGAGAGACCACTCCTGCACACCAAGCAACGTTTTTTCGAACAGGGGGACAAGGCCGGAAAATTACTTGCGTACCAAGCACGAGTGGCGAGTGCCTCTAGACCAGTGGTCACCAACCCGTCGATCTTGATCGACTGGTCGATCTTTGAGACTGTCCCTGTAGATCTTTCCATGAAAATTAAAAATTAAAAATAAAACGTTTTTTTTTTTTTTTTTTTTAGATCTTACCCTGAGAGTCCACATTACAGTTCTACTTTTGTTTTGATGTGAAAAGTGATGCTGCACTTAGCACTGACTGAGAAAGTACACATACAGTTCTACCTTTGTTTTGATGTGAAAATGATGCTGCACTTAGCACTGATTGCACTTAGCACTGACTGCACTTAGCACTGATTGAGAAAGTACACATTACAGTTCTACTTTTGTTTTGATGTGAAAAGTGATGCTGCACTTAGCACCGACTGAGAAAGTACACATTACAGTTCTACTTTATAAAATGCTAATTGTAAATATGTTTGTCAATGTTAATAATATGAGAAAGTCCACATTACAGTTCTACTTTTGTTCTGATGTGAAAAGTGATGCTGCACTTAGCACTGACTGCACTTAGCACTGACTGAGAAAGTACACATTACAGTTCTACTTTATAAAATGCTAATTGTAAATATGTTCGTCAATGTTAATAATATGAGAAAGTTCACATTACAGTTCTACTTTTGTTTTGATGTGAAAAGTGATGCTGCATAAGATGACTGCACTTAGCACTGACTGAGAAAGTACATAATAGTTCTACTTTGACGTTTTAATGTTGGACCAAAGCATTGCATGTAATTAGAATACAGGCAAATAAAAGTAGTTTAGTTTAAAGTACAATCTTGGCTGTCTTTTTCTCTCAACGCTTCAATAGGTAGATCTTGCCTTCACCAAAAAAAAAAAAGTTATCTTGGGCTTAAAAAGGTTGGTGACCACTGCTCTAGACTGATTCCCAGGATAAAATCCCAATTAGGTGTCACTACAACAGACCCTACGGAAATTTCTGACATTTTCTCTGACTATTATTCCAAACTTTACACGTCGGAATCTTCCCAGCAGGACTGGGATCGCCCAAACCCCCCTCAAGTCTTTTTTAAACTTAAATTTTTATTAACATTTATAGACAAACACTTACACAAAAATGGAACCCATAATACAACATTGTTAAACAGACATAAATAATAAAGTACAAAAAATATAATACAATTGTAATACCGAAAAAAATAAAAAATAAAATCAGAAAATGCTAACTAAGTCAAAAGTGTGTGACATGGGTTCAGAGACCCTCCTTGAACCCCTTTCCTCCTTTACCCTTCGCCCTCTGTGATGTCGTTTTCGTTCCCCTTGTAATCCTCCCACTTTCCCCATCTTTCTCCAAATTTCTCTTCCTGTAACCTCAGCATATGTGTTATCCTCTCCATATCCTGTATCTCCTCCACTATTCCTACACATTGTGCCATTGTCGGTGGGTCTTCTTTGTACCACAGTCTTGTTATTGCTTTTCTGGCCGCTATCAACATTATCTTTATTAAATATTTGTCCCCCCCTTGTATTCCCTCGTGTCTCAGGTCTCCTAAGTAAAGCACCAGTCCCGTTTGTGGTAACCCGGATCCTAATATTCTGATCATTGCCTCCCCTATCTCCTCCCAATACCCCTTCAGCTTCTGACATCCCCAGAATATGTGTGTGTGATTTGCCCCCTCCTTCCCACACATCCTCCAGCATGCTCTTTGTGTTGGTGCATATTTTCCCTTCAGCTCTGGGGTTATAAAGAATCTGATTATGTTTTTCCATCCAAACTCTTTCCATATCCTCGATCCTGTTGTTGAATGTTGCACCTCGCATATGTTCCCCCATTCCTTCCCTGTTATTCCTATCTCTAGTTCTCTCTCCCATTTCTCCCTTATATAATCGGTTGTGTGTCCCTTGCTGGTCATTATAGCCCGGTACAGTGCTGATATTACCCTTCCTTTCCCTCCTTCGTATGCCCTTACTATCATCCTAATTATTCCATTCTGTTCTTCTTCCTTGTCCCCTCTTATTTCTTTATTATAGTAATCTCTAATCTGTAGATATCTGAAGTGGTCCCTGTTTTCTAGTCCAAAGTTCTCCTTTAATTTTTGTAGTGTTTGCATTTCCCCCCCCCTCAAGTCTCTCAAGTACCCTCAAGCGAATAAAGCGGAAGCTGAAGAGTTAGGCACGCCTATAACCATCTCTGAAGTGACTGAGGCAATCAAATCTTTACAAAGTGGTAAATCACCCGGGCCAGATGGCTATACTACAGAATTTTATAAAACACACTCCGTGTTGGTTGCTCCTTTCCTACTGAGAGTATATAACGACTCCATTCTAAAGGGCCAAATGCCACCCACGCTATCAGAGGCGTCATTGTCCCTGCTGCTCAAAAAAGGTAAAGACCCTCTCCTTTGTAGCAGTTACAGTCCTTAATGTGGATTGTAAAATATTGGCTAAGGTCCTTTCATGCCGTCTTCAGAAGGTGGTCCCATTCCTGATAGACCCGGATCAGACGGGTTTCATCATGGATAGGCAATCCTTCTTTAACACCAGAAGGCTGTTAAATATCCTTTCCACAACCACGACTGGCGCACCAGAAATGGTACTCTCCCTAGATGCTGAGAAAGCGTTTGACAGAGTGGAATGGAGATACCTGTTCCATACACTTGAGAAATTCAGTTTGGGCCCGGGTTTTATTTCATGGATAAAACTCCTATACAAATCAAATCAAATTTATTTATAGGGCCCGACAACACACGTTAATGTCCCCATGGGCCGTACAGGTCTTCTTTAAACAAGTCAAGAAGACAACATAACAATAAGTCAAGAACAGAACAAGAACACAATAGGGTCCAAACATTTTTTAGATGAATGCAAATAAATGAAAGAATGCAAGCACTCCCAGACATACCCCACGCGAAGGTAAGGAAAAACTCACTAAAACCTAACAATAGGGAAAAAAGCTCCACAGGCGGTGTGGAGGAGAGAAACCTTAGAAGGGCCATTCAAGGGGGGATCTCCCTTCTTAGATGTTGGTGATAGTAGTGTTGCAGACGGACAGTTGGTAAGCATGCACTCATCCCCGGTGGCCTCGGTTAATGTGAATGGTACCAAGTCGGGCCAGTTTGCGCTTTATCGTGGCACCCGTCAAGGATGCCCGCTTTCTCCCTTGCTCTACACACTCGCCGCAGAACCTTTAGCCATATGGCTTCGCAGTGAGGACAGATTTGAGGAGATTGAGAGGTTCGGCCTGGTTCATAAACTCTCATTGTATGCCGATGATCTCCTACTTTATGTCTCCAATCCGTCATCATCCATCCCTGTTATCCTGGATATTCTAGAACAGCATAGACAGCTCTCCGAGTACAAACTTAATCTCCAGAAAAGTGAATATTTACCCGTTAATGCATCTGCGGAACGGCTTCCTCAATCGCTTTTCCCCTTTAAAAGGGCCACGGAAGGATTCACATATCTAGGGATTTTTATGGCCAAATCACAGACGGAGCTCTTCGCAAAAAATTTCCGTCCTCTGCTGGATCGCTTTAAGTTAGATCTGACGAGATGGTCCTCTCTCCCCCTCTCACTTTTGGGAAGGGTTAAACTGATAAAGATGGTGGTCTTACCCCGATTTTTATACGCTTTTCAGCATATACCAATATTTATTAATAAAGCCTTTTTCACTTCGATTGATCAACTTATAGGTTCATTCCTGTGGGGTAACAAAAGAGCACGTATTAATAGGACGATCATGCAACTTCCCAAATCAGAAGGGGGTTTTGGCTTTGCCTAATCTTCGCCATTACTACTGGGCATGCCATGTAATATAAACAAACTCCTTTACTGGAGGACCAAGAGGGAGGAAGAAGACCAACCCCAATGGGCTCGGATGGAAGTCTCCTCTTCAAAGTACTCACTCTGGTCTGTGGCAACATCCCAACTACCCATTTCAATCCCTATTAAACAGGTGGCTCGGAACCAAATCGTAACGGATACTTTGAAAATCTGGAATCAGTTTAGGAAACAATTTGACCTACACGCTCCGTCGGGGCTAGCTCCAATCTCTTGAAATCACCTATTCCTACCGTCCTGTTCTGATCCTGTATTCAGAAGCTGGGCGAACAAAGGTTTGCTAACCATTAATGACCTCTACTCCGGAGGTGTGTTCTCCTCGTTTGCAGAATTATCAAAAGAATTTGGTCTTCCAAACTCCCACCTTTTCCGTTTTTTTCAGATCAGAAATTTTTCTCAGAACCAATTCCCACAATTCCCTGGGCGTCCTCCAGACTCTAGGACTGACCCTCTCCTATCGCTCGATACCGGGCGGAAAGGGCTCGTCTCAATTATATATGATAAGATATTTTGGATGAACCCAACTTGCTTAGACTCCCTAAAAGCCAAATGGGACGAAGATCTGGGAATTATCATTACAGATGAACAATGGGATCATATATTAGACCTTGTACACACCTCCTCTATATGTGCAAGACACAGTTTGCTGCAGTGTAGGATCCTGCATAGGGTTCATTACACCAATGCGAGGTTAGCAAAGATATACCCGGATAGAACAGATGTGTGTAATAGCTGTAAACAATCTCCAGCCGATTATATGCACATGTTTTGGACGTGCCCCAAACTCAGAGTTTTGGACTGCAATATTTGACACACTGAGTAAGGTCCTGGGTGTGAAATTAGACCCTGATCCACTCACTGCCTTTTTCGTTATCCCGAATACCCCTTCGATCGCATCTAGGGCTGCAAAACGAGTTGTGGCGTTCACTACCCTCCTCGCTAGGAGACTTATTCTCTTTAAGTGGATACACCCTTCCCCACCCACTCACAACAGATGGATACATGAGATACTACATTGCATTAGGCTTGAGCGAATCAGATTTTCCCTAAAGGGCTCCCTTGAAACATTCCATGTGACCTGGCAACCATTTCTGCAACACATCGATACCCTGACTATCAATGAAGAGACTTAGAAAGGATAGAGCTTTACACCTCTAACTGCACTTGCATATCTTTTATTATTATTTTATTCCTATTTTCTAATTCCCCCCCCCCTTCCCTGTCCTGGTATGTATGGGTGTGAATGAGACCCCGGGGGGGTGGGTGGGTAACTGGGGGAGGGAGAGGGACACAGCTGCAGAAGATCAAACTACTCAAGAATTACCACAACACTATAAGTAGGGGTGGGGGAAAGAGTGAAATAATATTATTGTTGACTTTCTTCCACAGCCACATCCGTGCTAGAGAGGTTTTTTGTGTTTTTATTTCTTTCTTTATCTCTTTGTATCTGAATATTTGTGCACAATGCAGATGGGTCTGATTGATATTGTTGTTGTTTTTTGTTTTTTTGTTTTTCTTTCCCAGCAGCATCTATGCTGTGTGTTTGTATATTTTGCAGATGTGTTTGTCAACAACCTCGGTGTGGGAGGGATGGGGTGGGAATGAGGGAGGGGGAGGGGAAAGGAGGGTAAAAAAGAAAAAAGATGGAAAATGTACAATATCGACAACTGTAAATGTTCAAAAAAAATTCATGTAATAATGAAACAAAAAAAAGAAAAAAAAAGTCCAGTCTTTCCTTCATCATAATGACTACAGCAATATGGCCGCTCGGATTTATTTCCGGTCGAAATTCGCGATCTATTGAATACAATTCCTAAACTCATTGGTAAACAAACATATTGCTGAAAATATACACTATGACTGCTTTTGTGACATGGTTAGAATGTTTACTGTTGGATACATTTGGGGGAAAAAACGCTACTTATATTGATACAGTCTGGAGAGATTGATTTATGACGTGATGTCATTTTGGGATCGGTACCGTACCCGTCGGGCTTAAGAGGTTAAGTGATGTTGCGTTTCTTTTTCAAATGTAGCCAATAGTAAAGACCCTAACCATATCAAAACAGCAGTCAAAGTGTATATTTTCAGCACTATATTTGTTTACCAATGATGAAGTGTTATTAGCTAAATATGAGCTTATAAAAATCTCTGCACATTGCATCGGAAACCGGATGATTTAGACGTGAGGAAATGACGTCATGAAATTGGTGTAGTCCTAAGAAAGAGGGGATCCAGGGCTTTCGATGGACGTCAATTTCATAAAACTACACTACCCAGCTCACACCAGCTGCTGTCAAAGCTGCAGCCATCTGACGTGAAAAATAAATGTTTGAAGTTATTTTCATGATTATATATCACGGGTCGAAAGAACCTGAACGTTATTGCCATAAAATACAATGTATATTGTTTTTATTTACCTTTCTGTGAACATCTAGAAAATAATAATTATTATTTTGATTTACCGTACTTTTCGGACTATAAGCCGTGGCTTTTCCCCCCATTTTTCGATCCTGCGGCTTATATAACGGTGCGGCTTATATGTGACTCGACGTGAACAAACCCGAAAATGTAAAAATCTAAATATTGCTTTTTTGACTGCATTGAAATGTTATTTATCTGTTCCCTTATTTGCTAAACTTAATACAACTTGTAAATGAGTTAATTCTTGTTATTTGTCCGACAGTATTGTGTCCCAATGCTAATTACATATGGTAATTAAACATTAAAACACCTGCGGCTTATAGTCCAGTGCGGCTTATATATGTACACATCATTCAATTTAGCTGCTGCGGCTTATAGTCAGGTGCGGCTTATAGTGCGAAAAGTACGGGTACTCAAGCATAGTAACGGAAACAATATTTCTGACACTGGGAATACATTCCCTGAGGTCCATAGATGTCCCTAGATGTACCAAGAACATGCAAATGGACCTTGTAAAAGTGGAGCAATATCCCATGTACTTTTAGAAAATATGGCTAGGGCTTAAGAGGTTAACCAGTGTCACAGCAGTGCAGAGATATTCCATTCCTAGGTTCCACTGCAAGGCTCCCCTTCTCACCAAACCGAGAAGCTCAAAAGGGGAATTTCATTGGAATAAGCACAACATTTTGCGTTTAGACTACATGGTCCTCATTGCTGGACTGTGCTGGATGAGGACGTTGAGTCAACCATGAAAAGCGCATATTCCAACTAAATTTCCTTAGAGCTTCTTTTGATTGGTTAGTAGCGAGAGGCTCGCTGTGAGATTTTAGGATCTCTGTTCACTGCTGCTACGCTGGTCAAGGAAACCTGCTCACAGTACACTGAGTCAATGTGTCCATGTTAACACATTGAGTGCCAGCGACGTCATATCTCGTTTTATTAGCCCCCCCCCCACTGAGTGCCGACGATGATTATCGTTTTATTTTTTTATTCGCGATCTGAATTGATATTTCATCAACCGAGTCTCCCGTTGGTACACCAGCCCCTACAGGAGCTCAGATTGGAAAAAAGCGCCCCCTATCGTCTATCCCTGTGTAACTGCAAGTCAGTCGCTTAGACTGACCTGGGATCTGTAGAGGTGGAACCAACTGGCTCCTTGTGCTGGCGAGCAGTCTGCTCAAGAGGGATCTGATCGCGGGACGGAAATCAGCCTGGAATATATATTTACAGCAGCCAATAATCAATCAATAAGCGTGATCGATATTTGGAATGGCGATCAGGAATTGGAATAATCTTTTTGGAGAACATCTGATCTAAAGGTAAGGAGTCTATGTTACCAGTCTTGGGGTAATCAGAGCTGTATTCGCTGAGATAACAGCGTGTCCCCTATGTGTGATGTGGCTGTGATCGCTGATGAGGAAATAAGATAATCGATTTTTCAGCTCGCGTCTATAGCGTGCCGTGCATACGTACACATATACTATCGATAATCAAGCGTTTATTTGAAAACTATTCATAAATAGGCCGAAAAATTACAACGTTTGTGTATTCTAGAATATTCCAGTAAATGTATTTTATCGCGGAATCTTTATATTTTCCTTGAAAACGAGGGCTTTTCAAAATGCTATAAAACGAAAATGAACCGATAAAAAAACAATCCGTTTCGACAATGTTGACTGCAAACGAGTCATTGATAAGCGACGGGCAGATTAGACACATAGCCATAATTTTAAACATAGATTAGTTCCGGGGCACCGAGCTCCGGCACGGAAAGTGTTAAGATTGAGATTTTCAAAACAGAAAAATGGTGTTAGAAAGTAACTTGTAACTTTAATATACCTATGCACAACATTCTGAACCTGCTTATTTTACTCTTAATAATGGTTCATTATTCTCCTCACCGTTGGCTCAATGATGGTCTGACTGACGTGTCCTTCGTACAGCTCTGTGTCCAGTTTCATATTTGGCCCAATGACATCCAACATTGGCTCCATAATGTCGTCCACAATGTCGTCCACATGTGTTGGAAGGAATGCGACCTGAGTTATAGGATCATTCTCTCGTAATATTCGGCCGGCCTTCTTCCCCTCCCGTGTCTGCACAAGAACCATTGACATTATATCATTAACACAACTATTAACATTATCATGTCATTATTATTAACATTATATCATTAACATAACACAATCATTAACATTATACCATTAACATAACACAATCATTAACATTATATCATGAACATAACACAATCATTAACATTATATCAGTAACATAACGCAATAATTATCATTATCGCATTAAACATAACAATAGTTAACATTATATAATTAACATAACACAACCATGAACAGTATATCATTAACATAACACAACCATTACATCGTTAACATAACACAACCATTAACACATTGAGGTAACGAGTTAACTCGTTTTTGGCCACCATGCGTTGAGCGAGTAAACTAGTTTTTAGATAATTTTCTCTTTTATTAGATTTTTTTTATTCATTACAGGTTCAGGGACCTCTGTGTTACCATAGGAAATCATTCTGAGATCGCTAGAGTGCAATACCGGCCGCATCCTGCTAGGTGGCAGTATCGCCCACCCTTTGAAACCTTATTTCACACTGTGTGTCACATCTAATTTCCTCCGGGTGAAGAATTTAGAGCAAGCCATGTCTAGCGGTTCATCCGATCACTTCGAAACGCGTTCAGCACATTTGAGGCATATCTTGTGCCACTTCATGTCGGGGACCAGATGGACATCAATACTGGAAATCGCAATCAGACAATTGGAATATTCTTTTTGGATTAACCCCGATCAAAGGTAAGGACTATCTGACGTCAATTCCACCTTGATCCTACAATGATTTCATATCGATCCAGCTGATCAGCGTGTGTGTTGTTCAAAACGAATGCCGTTACTGGCGATCAGAGCATCAAAAAAATCTCCCGACTGAAGTTTTTTTCAGGCCAAGTCATATTCTTATTTTAACCTCCACTGTATATTTATTATTTAATAGCGTTAGCGTTTTAAGGGAACTAGATTATTTTGAACATCTTTTCTATTGGCAGTTTGCTTTTACGTAATATCAATGCCGTTTTCAATTCATTAAATAAAAAACTGATGCAAGGGTTGACTGTCATACAAATAATGAACCATCTACATACTTTTCAGTGCACGTTTTTATTTACATTGTGACAACTGAACAAGCTTATGACTTGAACAAGCAGCTTCATTAATTCTGATCCGTCTCAGCCACAGCATAACTGTATACAGCATTACTGTTAAGATTAACGATCAAGTTAGTTTACTGTATGCAGGCTTCGCAGGGCTCCGTGTCTGTGCCATGCGTTATGCGCAAGTTAGTCGCATAGTTGTAGTCAATAGAGGCCTATATGTAGGCTATGCTATTATATATAATTTATATAGGCTACCTAATACCGACATCAAAATAGATTGTATGCCTCTACAAATCATATTATACCAGGTAGCCAATTGACAGAAAATCTGTCATAGGATGGAGTCCTTTAATCCCTGAACATATCATAACCATTAACATTATATAATTAACATAACACAATTATTAACATTATATCATTTAGGGCTGGGCGATAAAACGATAACGATAACTATCGCGATAAATTATTTCCTCGAAATAAACATGAAACGTGGTCACAAATAGGGATGCACGATGATATCAGCAATTATGACGTCATCCCGATAAACCCGATAACGTTATTGATGGCTCCGATAATATATAATACATTTTTTGGTTAAAAGAAATCCGGTGTGGGTGGATTTGGATGAAGGGCGCTTGTTTTTATTATAGCCTCCTCCCGTTTTGCCAGTACTGTGGTACGACTGACAGCGTGTGGTTTAGGAACAGGGAGTTTTTCACAAATCTAGCGCTCCCTTTCTTGGCTGTGACGTAGTCGCGTTACATTCGGAGGCAGACAGTCAATCTGCCAATTACGTCCCACCGCTTGCACCCACCTCTTCTTACCACCAATCAGAAGCTCTCGTTCGTTTATTTACCTCCGGATTGTCGGCCATTATTCTACTCGGAGCTCAGGCTAATAACGTTAGCTCCCCGCCAGCCACATTGACAAGTACCAGTGCTTATACATTACTGGCAAATGTCTTGTTGCACTTGTGGCAACGAGCGTTGTCAGCATCGACTTTAGTAAAATAGACCCAGACATTTGAACGTTTCGTTCTGTCCGCCATGATGAGAGCAGAGCCGTCTGTACTCGGCAGCACCAGTGTGTGTGTGTGTGTGTGTGTGTGTGTGTGTGTGTGTGAGTGAGTGTGTGTGTGAGCACAGCCCGCTCCTCGCGCAGGCAGAGACACAGAGGCAAGAGAGATATAGAAAACGGCCAACAAGATTAGTTTGCGACGTTTAAATTCCTCAAAAAAAAACTCCATAATTTCTCGAGTACCGATAGCAGTACCGATGACGTCGGAGCTTATAAATACTAAAAAATAAATACTAAAAAATGTGACCAAAAAAAAATATATATATATACATTTAAAAAGAAAATACAATAAATATCGGTTATTGATATCGGTTATCGGCTTGAGGAGCATAAAGTTATCGTATCGGTGTCAAAATCAATATCGTGCATCCCTAGTCACAAAGTTTCGATATATCGATTTTCTAAATGTGCCCTCAGCATAAGGGGTTTTAAGAAACAGCACAGCATGCTCACCTCTAAAATGGTGAACTCCACCTCTTCATCCAGACTGAAGTCTCCATCGCCGAGGTTCTCTACGACTTCAAAAGGCAGCAGGTGCTCCTCGGATTTGATGGTGCCTTTCTTTCCGCTCAAGCTCGCGATGACACCCTGGTACAAAGAAGCACAAGTCAAACTCTCAGAGGGACCGTCTAGTTTCTTAAATCACACTGTTGCTAATGTTAGTAAACACTGGCATGAAACGGATAACTATCTTCCCATTTACAGTTGGTTCCAAATAGCAGATCATCCATCTACAGATCAAACTATTCAAGAAAGCATGTGAATAGATCTACGGCTGGGAGGTATACTGAATACGAAGCTACTTGTATACCGAATACGAAGCTACCTGTATACCGAATATGAAGCTACCTGTATACTGAATACGAAGCTACCTGTATACTGAATACGAAGCTACCTGTATACTGAATACGAAGCTACCTGTATACTGAATACGAAGCTACCTGTATACTGAATACGAAGCTACCTATATACTGAATACGAAGCTACCTGTATACTGAATACGAAGCTACCTGTATACTGAATATGAAGCTACCTGTATACTGAATATGAAGCTACCTGTATACTGAATATGAAGCTACCTGCATACTGAATATGAAGCTACCTGTATACTGAATATGAAGCTACCTGTATACTGAATATGAAGCTACCTGCATACTGAATATGAAGCTACCTGTATACTGAATATGAAGATACATGTATACTGAATATGAAGCTACCTGTATACTGAATATGAAGCTACCTGCATACTGAATATGAAGCTACCTGTATACTGAATATGAAGATACATGTATACTGAATATGAAGGTACATGTATACTGAATATGAAGCTACCTGTATACTGAATATGAAGCTACCTGCATACTGAATATGAAGCTACCTGTATACTGAATATGAAGATACATGTATACTGAATATGAAGGTACATGTATACAGTCATGGAACCATGCAAAGGTATAGATTTTTACTATACCATCATCCACGAACCACGATATAGTATAGTTAAATAAAATAAAAATAGCCTTGTAGCGGTATTAAAAGTAGTAAAAGAAATTAAAAAACACCATACCGTCTAGGGGTGGGAATCACCAGAGGCCATATACGATATTATCACGATACTTAAGTCACGATACGATAGTATTGCGATTCAAAATGTATTGAGATATGCTGAGTATTGCGATATTAATATTGCGATATATTGCGATTTATTAACAGGCCGTAAAAAATAACAAGGAGACATTATGGGATGCATTTCCACAAAAGGGCTAGACTGTACACTAAAGCAGGTAATAAAACGCATCGTGTGTGTGGCGCTGAGGTGAGTGGCAGCCTTTCGTAGCAGCTCCCACCTCCCTCTACTTCTTATCCCCATTTATTACTTTTTACTTATTTTTTTTGTGATTCTACTTCTATTAATATGTGTCTAAGTGACTGTGTGTTAGGGGTGTAACGGTACACAAAAACCACGGTACGGTACGTACCTCGGTTTTGAAGTCACGGTTCGGTACGGGTTTTCGGTACAGTGGGGGGAAGTTTGGCTTTCCATGTTCCACTCAGGGGTGATGTAGTGTGCAGTAACTAATTGTACTTGTCAATGAATATTCTATATTGAAATTAATAATAGACTTGTAAAAAAATAAAAGAAATAAAAGAAATAATAATTATATTAGATTGTGAAAAAAACAGCCCCCGGTGGGCGGTCGTTAGTGGTTAACATACTGTTGTATTCGTTCGGTACACTACACAGCCATTCGGTACGGTACACACTGAAACGGTTCGGTTCGGTACGGATACGTGATACATACTCAGCGTATCGCGATATATTTAGTATCGCGATACTATCGTATCGTGACGCAAGTATCGCGATAGTATCGTATCGTGAGGTCTCTGGCGATTCCCACCCCTAAATAATACTACCTTATGCATACTGCACCTTATGTGAATACTGTATATTTCAGTTAGTTAGTTAGTTAATTATATTGAATTGTTATATTGTTTACACTGCTTGTTTTTACTACCTGTACCTCCCCTCCCCCATGCTGTTATGATGCCTGAATTTCCCCAAGGGGATCAATAAAGGAATATCTTATCTTATCTTAAAAGGTATGTTTACCATGGTGAAGTTAGTTTTATGTTAGACATTTGTTAAGACAGTTATTTGTATGAGTGTACATGATCCTCATTGCAAATTATTGAAAATCTTGCATATAGCTCCTTTAAATGCTTACTTTTGAATAATAATCACAACACACAAACCCAAGCCGTACCTTCAGCCTGGGCCCTATTCCCCGTACCTGGTTCAACTAAGTCAATCAAAAGTCCCATTAGCCAGATTCAATTAACCCGATGTTTGAAACCAGGCTTTCCCTGTTCCTCGAACGCCGATTCACTCTTGTTAATTCGAACCAGACTTGATACTCAGGATAATTGCGCGCGGCCGCCTCACCTGAAAAGACAGCAGGTGTCGATCGCAGAAATCCTGATTTTCTAACGGCATTGATTGAAAACTTTATTAACAGATCGCAGAATGGGTACAATACAGTATGGCTCAATAGCCTTGCAGACAAGTTAAATGCATATCTATAGGCTCATTTTAAGTCCCTCATTACCCCAATCAATCAGATTATATTTCTTTAAATGTGCCTATTGGCAGTAGGCTTAATGGAATGAATAATCGAATGAGATCTTGCTAGTGAAAATAATTAGTTCAACTCTTTCAGAATAAGTAGATAAAAACAAGCCCAAAGAGTATCTAATTGATACGAATTAATATATACTTATGAGGATATCTGTACTGTATGCGCTTAGGTATCATGTACTATATAAATACATGGTTCCCAAAGTTTTCAAGGCGCGACCCCCGAAATAACGTGTCAGAGAGGCTTGGAGGCTATACAGCTTCACTATTAAATCAGGTTTTAATCTGTTTCGGACATCATCCATACATGCATTGAATTGATTAACCTTTGGTTTATACCAGCGACACCCTCTTGTTCATCATCAGTGCTTGAACAGATAAATGCATTTTCTCAAATTCCTTCATCAAAACGTCAAAGGCTTGCAATTGCTCATTCACTTTTCTCAAGTCACGTCCACGTCATCAAATCAGTCAAACAGCGCATTTCGTCAGACATTTTAATCCCAGTTACAATATGACAATAACGTGTGAGTGACAGTGATACAATTCAACAATCCACAGATTAGTCGTAATTCACATCCACAATCCACGCATAAAGACACTTCAATTTATGCTTGAATGAAACACAATCCGGGCACTCCGTTAAGCAAATACATCCACAGCGGAGAATATGAAACGAATCAGAGCCAAACGCCCGATGGGATAAATATCCCCGCGGGATTCACATTTGCAATGCTCAGTTATTAAAATAACCACATAGTGTGTCGCGACTCGCAAGCGCCGTATAGATGACGTGCATTATTTAGGACAAAGTAAATCCATAGGCTGAATATGATTTATTATCAGCATTTTAGGTCTATTATTTTACATTTCAAAAGCCCCCTCTAGAAAAACGAAGCATAAAACATAATTCAGAATGGTATAATGGGATCTGTGAGGAAGGGAGCTGGCATTTTTTGCGAGGGCGTGGCCAGTTTATCCAGCTAACTGAACTAAACTCTGCGCTGGAGCAGGTTCAAACTTTTTGATCTGTTGCCATAGTGATTTAGACAAACGCGCGTCGGGGAACCGAAAAGTCTAACTTATGTCAAGTTATCCTGAAAATTATCCGGCTAACTCAGTTAGTCCGGTACGAGGAACAGGGCCCTGGTCTCCTTGGTGAAGGTGGTTTTGAATAATAATCACAACACAAACCCAAGCCGTACCTTCAGCCTGATCTCCTTGGTGAAGGTGAAGGTGGTTGGAACTCTGGGCCTGATGTTTGTGGCTCTCCTGTGCTCCGACACCAAGTCTATGAGGAGATTGAGCATCACATGGTCGTTCTTCAGCAGGGTGACGGTGCAGTCCCTCTTATCGTAGGGCAGAACCTTCTTCAGGGGACAGAAGTCGACGCTGACCTGACCAGGATGCTACAGAAGAAAAAAAAACATTCAGCTAATCCTTCCACCTAAAAACCTTAAATGCAAACGTTCAATCCCAACAATCAACCCATGCTATATATGACTAATATTCAATCTTAATAGACAACTATTAATGAGGTTAAGGAATTCATTATATTGTTTGCACAGTTTATTTTTCTCGTATTTTTATATTCAGATCAAGTTTTCTTGCCTATATTTACGTATGTCTTTCTACGTTTACCCTGCCCATACGCGTGAACATTTAAGGAAACCAACTTGTGTTCAGCTTTTCGTTCAGCGTTTCTCTGATTGGCCGCGCTAGCACACGCCCTTATCCGCGCCCTGCCGCTGTGTGTTGTTGCGCCGCCCGCGGCAGAGAGTGACCCGTCGGCCGCGCATGCGCATGAGGCTCCCCCAGGTGCTCTGAGAGGTGCTCGTTGTGTTGTTGGTTAATGCCAGAGGTGCTCGTTACGCCGTTGTGTTGTTGGTTAATGCCATATCAGCAGTGTTCGCGCGGTTGCTTAACGCCATAACTAACTAATTCAAGATGGACCCTGCCGCCAACGTGCAAGCTTTTGGCACGCCTGAGATATTACATTTATACATTCATATATATGACATAACTGTAGCATATAGATTGATAGGCCAAGTTGTCCTGAAAAAAAAATTGTATATCACTTAATTTTGCAATACAGGGTTGAGGTTACACACATGTTGTGCATGAACCTTCAAGTTCCCTGGTGCAAAATATAACATTTTGGCAGCCCATGAAACAAGACAAACAATACAGTAATAATCAACAATTATTTGTAAATAGAAGAAAATTAATTCATTGTCCTTGCGTTACATAAAACCCATCTGTGGCCTCGCGTAGAGGAAGGGCGTAAATACATGTTAAGATATTCAAAATCGTCACAGCAGTATAGTTTATACTTCAGAAGTGCGATATTTGAACATGGTCCCCAAAATGAAGAAGCGAATGAGGAGCCTGACGCCTGACACCTGGGAGGAATGGGGGTGTTGCAGCGTTGGGGATGTTTAAAAAATATAATTTAATATATAATATAATAATAATCTGGTCAGCAGCCTCCACTGATGTAGCGTGATTCAAACCCCCTCAATGTGCAGTTTCTAGTTAATCAGTCAGCAGCCTCCACTGATGTACAGTGACGAGTGAATCTGGTAGTTGGTTTATGACGTTAAAAACGCGAAATAACGTTACAGTGTACAGTTTCTAGTTAATCAGTCAGCAGCCTCCACTGATGTACAGGGACGCGTGAATCTGGTAGTTGTTTTATGACGTTACAAACGCGAAATAACATTATACATTATATAACGTTACAATGTACAGTTTCTAGTTAATCAGTCAGCAGCCTCCACTGATGTACAGTGACGAGTGAATCGCGTAGTTGTTTTGATAAATGAGTTGTGTATTCGCGTGATTCGATTCGGACAAAGATTACAGCTCCGCATTTCATTCATTTCATTTGGGACCTCTGCCGCTCGCAGGGACCTCTGCCGCGCTCGCGGCAAAAGGGGGCGGGGGGTCGTGGCCAATCAGAGAAAAGCTGAACACAAGTTGGTTGCCTTAAATGTTCACGCTGCCCGCGTCTGTACCTCCCCTCCCCCCCCCATGCTGCTATGACGCCAGAATTCCCCCAAGGGGATCAATAAAGGAATATCTTATCTGGTCTTTTTCACCAATGCCAGACAAAACTCTTAACAAAGCGAACAGGTGATATTGTATCGTCTCCAAGTCAGAGCTGGTTAGGATCCCTGCTGTTTGAAGCCCTCACACACCTAGACTGTCACTGCACGGTCTTTCCACAGGGAAAAGCACAGGACCAGTCTGGATGCCAGGTGGTTTCATCAAGACTGTCCCTGCTGGAGACTAAAGCGGTCTATAGCAGTGGCTCTTAAAGTGTGTGATGATAACAACCCACTCATTTCACATTCTAATTTTACCACACGGCTTAGAAAAACTTCATTTAATTACGAAGTCAAAACGAATTTAAAAGCAGATGAAAACATAAATAGTTTAATTTAAAATGGCTACTGAATGTGTATATTTCCGTTGCAAATATGGTTCGTCAACTTTTGTCAAATGCAAGTGGGCAATAGCATTATTTATTCTAAAGTATCCCACCCCAATCAATGAAGACTATGACTAGCTTTAGGGCTGTACGAAATGTCATTTTTTAACATTCGAAGCTTCTATTGAAGTATTCAAATGAAGCTTTGAATGTCTGTCGTCATATTTTATGACATAATCACATTTTTCTTTTTTATATAAATATCCTCAAACTAAATCCTCAATTTGAATAAAGTGATTAATCTGATCAAATGAGTATCTTTTTTTATTAAATCAACTTTCTTTAATGAATATAACTCATCAGTTTAGTCAACATAAATAATCCAATAAGGGCACGGTTGGTACGAAAGTGATGGTGACATCTTGATGGAGCGCCGAGTGCCAAGCGGATGCAGATAGGCTACATCATTTATGATAAATGTTTTATTTATATTTTTATGACGAGTCATATACTAGTCAAGTCAAGTCAAGAGTTTTATTTGTCACGGCATACAAGTATACAGTGAAATGCGGGGGGTCTTGCGCGCAACGATTGTGCAATAATACAATAATGCCATAATACAATAATAAGAATCCAATAGGATGAGAATAAGACATTTGTGCAATAATACAAGTAATAAGAATAAAGACATCAGGTATATGTACATGAAGTTTACAAAAAGCATGGTAAGGGCCCGTGTCGACCGGGGACGTTTTATGAGTTGTCAGCTCCTTTCTGTCATTAATTTCTATGCTACAGACACGACAGGCGCGCTCCTTTTCCCAGCGCCGCGCCTCGCGTTTTAGCGCTCTCGGCGGCTAGCGTTTTTGGGCGGAGCGCTCCCAGCGCCTAAAGTTGAAACTAGTTCAACTTTTGGAGAGGAGCGCCGCTCATCAAGGTAACTTTTTTCGACCGACCAATCAACATCGAGCAAGTGGCGGAGACGCGAGAAAACACTGAGCATGCATATTTTTGCTTTTCAAAGCGGTCCGCCTTGAAAAAAAAACATCCCCGGTGGACACAAAGCCTAAGACATGCTATGGTCCTGCGATAGTGCAATACACTGTTAGCTACGGATGAGGCACTGGGTCTTATGTACACTACTATACAATGCTATACTATACAATCTACAGTTATACTATGTGTCCTTATGCTAGCTTGCTATCCATCTGTTTACTATACAAGAACCACTCCCGTTCTTGTTTTTAAAGTGACCTTTCATTGTGTAAAGTGACCATGAGTGTGAGCGTGTGCAGTTAGTATGTGTGTTCATGTTAAAGTGACTGCTAGTGTGTGAGCGTGTACAGTGTGTGTGTTGTGTGTGTGCTCATGTGTGCTTGTGTGTGGAGAGTTCAGTGTTCAAGACTCTGATGGCCTGGGGGAAGAAGCTGAGCCGAAGTCTCTCGGTCCTAGTTGCTGGTGTGCGCAGGCGTTTGCCTGACCGCAGCAGCTTGAACAGGCTGTTGTTGGGGTGGTGAGGGTCTTTCATTATTCTGCAGGCTCTTACTATAATATTAGTGTAGCCTAATATTTAATACAAATTTGAATGTTGATTTAGAATTCGAACGTCAACATTATGAACGAAGCTTCGAACTATTCGGTACAGCCCTAACTAGCTCTATGAATGAAGACTAGGACTAGCTCTATGAATGAAGACTAGCTCTATGAATGAAGACTAGGACTAGCTCTATGAATGAAGACTAGGACTAGCTCTATGAATGAAGACTAGGACTAGCTCTATGAATGAAGACTAGGACTAGCTCTCTATCCACAGCATCAGCTGCTGGTTTGGCCGCTAAAGCTCGAGATGACCTAAGAGAATTATCTACAAATGGACCTCCAGACGCTCACTAGTCTCACGTTGACAGACTGTCTCCACACTGTGTCAGAGCGCTGTGCCACAACGTCCATCTCCACACTGTGTTAGAGCGCTGTGCCACAGTCCATCTCCACACTGTGTTAGAGCGCTGTGCCACAGTCCATCTCCACACTGTGTTAGAGCGCTGTGCCACAGTCCATCTCCACACTGTGTTAGAGCGCTGTGCCATCTCCACACTGTGTTAGAGCGCTGTGCCACACAGTCTATCTCCACACTGTGTTAGAGCGCTGTGCCATCTCCACACTGTGTTCGAGCGCTGTGCCACACAGTCTATCTCCAGTGTTAGAGCGCTGTGCCACACAGTCTATCTCCAGTGTTAGAGCCAGGCACAAGTTAGTTTTTAAATATTATCATAGCCTGTGTGCATTTTTTACTTTGCCAAATAAATATTCTGTTATTTTATCTTGAAATTATTTTCAATGAAATGTGTTTTCCTGTGCTCATTTTACTTTGCTCCAGGGACCATGAGTGGAATTGAATCCTGAAAATAGAGAGACTCATTTATCTGATTTAAATATCGCTGCTGGCGGGTAGGGCTGTCTTAAATACTTCGAAGCTTCGTTCGATGGCACAAGCTTCGAACATTTAAAAAAAAATCGAAGTTTAAAAAAAGTTTTTTTTTTTTACTTCAGTGTGTGTGTGTGTGTGTGTGTGTGTGCATGGGGCCATTGGGTGGGGCCGGGGGACAAATATACTGGAGGAAAGTAACCCAGCTCAGCACTGCCCAAATTATATCATCACTATTGCCCGTTTGAAGGATATCATCCTCAAACACATATACACCACCTACACGCCTATTCTCAGTCCTTGCCCCACAATGGTGGAATGAACTACCCCACCCCAGTTAGGACAGCCGAATCCCGTCCAATCTTTCGCCGTCGACTAAAGACGCACTTCTTCAACCATTATCTGAAATAAAATAAAAAAAATCTAACCCTAACTAACCTTACTGTCATGCACTTGTCCTAATAAACTAACCTACACTGTAACACGCAACACTTTGATGAATATTGTTACTCAGCTGATAGAGTTGTATTCTTCCTGATGACCTGTCGTACAGAACTTGTAAGCCGCTTGGATAAAAGCGTCAGCTAAATGACTAAATGTAAATGCCTTGTAGAATTCCACACATAAGAAAGAAAGATACTGGGATGAATAAACAAAATAGGAAATAAAATGTAGAAATGCATGCAATACATAAATAAATATGAATCTCCATATATGAAATAGAACATTTAGATAAGGTGCTACTGAGATGTTTTGGTGAGTTCTTTGTTTTTTTGTGGAAGTAGCCCTTCTTAAAAATGCATGAACATTCACTGATAATTGGTCTGTAGTGGAGTCTACAAGGTCTACATTGCCGGACCTTGTAGACTGACATAATTCTGTGCATAGTTTAGTCTACACAGGCCATATTTCAAATAATCAAAATCTTACTTCATTCATCTTAAACATTCTTGATTTGGGGGATTGGTAGTTCCCATGAAATCTGAAGTTGTTCAAACGACAACAGCGATCCACCTTGAATTAAATCACACAGCCGTATTGGCTGTGTCACAGTCACGAAAGGGGCTACTTAATTCATTAATCCAATCCACTTTATTTATAGAGCACATTTAAAAACAACAACGTTTACCAAAGTGCTGTACAAGTCCCACAACATAAGATAAAAAAAATATATATATATATATATATAAAAATTAAAAAAAAAATTAATTCGAAGCTTCGAATTAAAATCGAAGCTCGGCCCCGAAGCTTCGATTGCCAAAAAAAATTCGAAGGTCAGCCCTACTGGCGGGACAAAACCTCCTAACTCAATTTTTTTTTTTTTTTTTTTATCAACTCAGTAGATCATCTTCCATGTGTGTGTGGTTTTACAAAGTCTACACAATGGGAAAGCATTAAACCAATCATCTGTCTAAACCTCGTAACTCTACTCGCCCTCAAATCTGTGTTCGTTTTTTTCTGCTGAAAAGTTATGCTACCAACAAGTACCTTGGTCCAAACAGGTTTAGTCTACTTATAGGTTACAAACACATAGGAGCTCTATTAGCTCTACTTTTAGCATTGCATCTCACATTGTTTGTGCATCTCACATTACATAAGTTAAATTCCATCTCACCTGAGTATTAGTGAAGGTTTCACTGATGACGCCTTCATAGATATCTTCATCCACGTTCTCAGTGCCTGCTGGGGCCACTTTTACATCAGTGGCAATCTGTTTGTTCTGTGTTTGCAACATAGTCAAGGTTAAAACAAATTAATAATAATAAAGAATAAATAAATAATGTCTTTGATTGCAGAAAAAGGATAATAAATGTTTCTCAGATGTTCAGATGTTGACTCACCTTCTCTTTGCAGAGTGTGAAATGAACTCTCACCCCTGGTACCATGGCCCTGGGATTTCCATAAAATGCTTCAAAGCTGAAGGTATATTTCTCAAGATCCTCCCTTTCAATATACCCGAAGGCTGGCTGTGGGGAAGGAACAGAAGCAGACCATAAATCCTTACGTTGTCAGAATAACATGTTCCTTGTGAGAAGCACACAAGAAGAGTCTCTCCTCAAGAGCACTGGAACTTACCCCCAAAAACGAGATGATCCCTTCAGACCTTCCAGGAGCCGGCCTAAGAGTGTAGGATTCAGGAAGGAAGGGATTAGAGAGAATTCAATGATTCAGGAAAGATTTTACAGTTTATGATCCATGTTCTAAACTTCTAGCGGTTCTAGTTTATGGCCATGAAGTTTAAAAGTTGATTGTCAGATTCAATTTAAGGCTGAGACGATATGCCATTTGGAAGAATCGATAAATTGGGACAAATCATCGATATATATTTAGTATTATTTTTTTAATCTGTATTATTATTTAAACAACAAATTTATGTTTATTTTGCAGCAATTGTTTGTCGTTGCTGCCATCTTTAGTGTTACAGATTTACACATTCAAAACTACCAGTGATCCTTCTCATTTTATAGTAGGGCTGCAACTAATGACTATTTTGGTAGTCGACTAATCTGTCGATTATTTTTTCGATTAGTCGACTAATCGGAAAAAAATTATATTAACACTAACTGCCAGAAGACGAGTTTAGGCGTCCTTCCCCGCCATGCTCAAGTTGCCGAAGACGCCGTAACTCGTCTTTGATATCAATATTTCAAAAATCTGTGATCGGATTCATATTTACCATCCGCTGGCCTGAGACCCACCAAAAAGCCCCACTGAACCCTCTAGCGGTTCAAGAGCGCCATCTGGTGGCCGATCGGCGCAATCGCCAAACAGGAAGTTACTTGGACGATGTGCTGTTTACCCATATTACTTCCGGGCACTCGGTATATGTCCCGGCACTCTAGCTCGTCACAATACATAGCGATCCGTTGCCAATAACTCGATAAACAACATGATTTGGACGTATATACCATTATACAACCTGGAAATGGACCGGGTATTCCAACATCCCATAATAGGAAAATGTATACTCCACGCTCATCGCCCAACGGCGCGAGGAAGATACGGTAAGATTCAGCGTTATTTTTCAATGTCTTCTATACTAACTGATCTGATGAACATTTGACCCACATTAGATTAATGGTATAACGCTGCCCACGGAATTATAAACGCCCCCTCGCCCATCCGGTCAACATCAGATGATGTGTAGTAACTTCCAGAAGTCCGTCCAGTTGGATTTTTTTATATCGCGCCGATTGCTATCAAACTGTATTTGATCATCAATATAATGCATTTGGGGCTATAAATCACGTTCTGGAGAAAGCTGCAGAAAGAGATGAAAACATACTTATACTTTAGATCATAGGTGTCAAACTCACGGCCCGCGGGCCAAATCCGGCCCGCCACGTCATTTGATGTGGCCCCCCAAGAGCTCAGGTAAAAAAAAAAAAAAAAAAAAATTTTTTTTTTACATTAATATTGGGTTAAAAAATAGCAGTGTTAAAATAATTGTGGGTTAATGCGTTAATAAAGCTTTAACTTTGACAGCCTTAGTTATTACACATTCTTACACATACATGTATGTTGAACATCTGAGGTAACAAAGGAAAAAAGCCAAAAGCACTTACTCCTCAGACATTCTTTGACAATTTTACAGCCCAAAATACAAAAAAGATCCAGGCGGAATAGGTAACAAAGGGTTGAAAAAATATTGTCTGAACTGTCAGATGCAAACTGGCTGTGTGACATAACCGAGCATCTCGCTCAATTGAATAAGAAGCTGTAGGGACGCAAACAAGTCCCACCCAAAACTTGACCAATATAGTTGTGAACTGAGACAACCCTTATTTTGTTATTTTTGAGTACAGTTACAGTTGTGTGTTCATGCAGACACATAATAGCAATTTCATTACGAATTGAAAATGGGGGACCCTGATGTAAACAAGTCGAAAGTCTTTCTCTGGTCTGCATCCCCTTAACAATTGTGTGTATTGAGCTGTACTGTACCCATTCTGCAATCTGTTAATTAAAGTTAATTAAACTATCTTCCATTAGTTGGATGTATGGCCTCTGCAAGGTTGTGTGCAGCCATTTGTTTTTGTAACATCTGCTACATCTGTCCCACATGTTCTTTGCAGCTCACAGTTGTTAGTTCTGCCCCTCTTGACTGTGACAAAAAGGTTTTGAGCAAACTTAATGTCATAGCTTGTATTTGATGATATTCTTCTTTGTTATTTACTTTAATGGTTTGATCATTGATTGGTGGAGTAATATGGGGTTCTGATAAACTAAAATTATTTGTTAAAATATCATAAGCTAACATATATTTTTACATTTATGCAAATGAATATGCAATATGTATAACTTGAATAAGTAATAAATACAGAAACACCATGTTTAACAATATGTAAATGTGTAGCTACATTTATTTTACATTACATTAACATTTATACGGTCTTTGGCCCTTTGAGGGCAACCATAATGCTGATGTGGCCCTCTGTGAAAATGAGTTTGACACCCCTGCTTTAGATCATATTTTAGTATGAATATGTGAATGAAAAAGTTTAACGTTCATACACCCTGAACAATACATATAGGACATTGAATGGGCCCTAATAATGGCAATTTAGCAATAGAATTTAAAAAGTTATAGCCCTGCAAAGAAGGGGAACTTATCCATAGACAAATAGAGCTGGCAACCTATGGTATATCATGAATTTAGCCTTAGTCAATCAAAGTGTTAAAAAAAAGAAATTATATTTTTTTTTTATAATTTTTTTTTTTTTTTGCACTACCTATCTTTGTGAAAGTGGCTTCTCAGCTCTGGTCCAGCTGAAGACAGAGCAGAGGAACAGATTGGACATTGAGCATGACCTCAGAGTTGTTTTGTCTACCATCACCCCAGACTTTGAGACTCTTGTCAGGACCAACATCCCCAGTTATCCCATTAGTTCCCCCAAACTTACTGTCGTCTGTTATGTTAAGCTAAGAAGTCTTCAGCTGGACCAGAGCTGAGAAGCCACTTTCACAAAGATAGGTAGTGCAAAAAAATAAAAATAAAAATAATATTTTTTCGACTAATCGACGCAACAATTCCTCGTCGACGATTTTTTATAAATCGACATCATCGATTATGTCGACTAATCGTTGCAGCCCTATTTTATAGTCAGTGGTCTCTGGATATGATGGAGTGCACTGCATATTGAATGCACAGTGCATAGTTGCAATTCAACTGAATTTACATGAAAATGGCACAAGACCTAGTATTTTAGTATAGTATTACCTTTTTTTCTTCTTCACATGAAAAAAAAATGTATAAGTGATGCCACTTATCGATTTCACGCAGTTATCGATAAATTGATAAGTGGTCTCAGCCTTAATTAAAATTGATGTTATTTCCAGCCGTAGCTAATGAAAATAATTACAGCCCCAGCGGTTCAGGCTGCCAGAAGAATTGGCCTACATTCTCCTTAAAATAAAGCTGACTGTCTGGATCAAAACATGACTTCACATCCAAGGTAACAATGTGTTGTTTGTAGCCCTCCAATCAAAATAACAACAAACATTAAAGAGAAGTAAAGTAAAGATTCACACAAAAATAAGTTACTTTTCAAAAACTCTTTTCCCGAGGAGACCCCTCGGTCTGAGCCTCTTCTCAATCTCTGGCACCACGGCAGGGGGACTAGTCATGTCAACGTGTGGCTGAGTGGTCTTTGTCTTCTGGGTTTCCACGGTGACAACAAGAGTGGGCTCCGTCTCGGGGGCCGATATCAAGGCCTTGATCTTTTGGAAACACAAGCGGTGGTTGAAGGAGAGGTTGAAAGGCTTTGGAAGTAGAATCACATAGAATAGAAATAATTTATTCATCCCGAGGGAAATTTGGCACTACAAATCGCTCACAGTAAACCGTAAACATTTAGGTAGACAAAACAAGTCACGAATAGAATAAAAATAAGCCTAAGAATAAAGAATGAAATAAGCCTAAGAATAAAATATGGTCCGGGGTATACATTTCCTATGTTATGTATATATATTGTAATATAAAATATACAGTAAAATATACAGAAATCTACAGTAAGTGTAATATTGAACAATGTTGTTAACTGGCAACCAGAAAAGTGGCAATTTTTTTACTTAAACTTGAGGACTGCATACTTTTTTTGAAAGGCATATCTTTATACTTATAGCACATGCATAAGCCTGGTCTCTTTTGAAAGATAACATTCTCAGGGTATCTGCAGGTTTAGCCCAGTCATATTTAATGCTTTTTAAGACTTTTTAATGCCACTCAGAATTAAATTTAATACCAATTTCACAATAACAAAATAACAAAAATCATGCAATGACACCAATTAGTTTAAGTTTAGGGACACATTGGTCCAAAGATGTTTATTAAAACATAACTTGGAAACTTAAAAACTTGGAAACTTAAAAATCTTGAACTTAAAGGAGTAACTGGATTGGATGAATTTCAACAAAGGGGTGACCAAACATAAATAGCAAATATAACAAAATATACCAGGGGCCAAGCAGCAAGTGCAACAGCCACTGTCAGAACACATAACTATTACCACCCTCCCCAGGGTATCAAAAAAGTCAACCAACAAACAAGATTCTTGTGCCGGATCTCCTCTCTGGTAAACAAGAATAGTAATACCCTGAAGACTCTAACAGGAGCACTCATTCAAGGGTACTACGACTATGCTTGCACCTCATGGTACCAAAGCACCTCAAAGGCCCTAAAAACAAGATTACAAACATCACAAAACAAACTGGTCAGACTACTGCTTAACCTCACTCCTAAAACCCACTTTACCCCTGCCCACATTCATAACCGCTCTTAAAGAGCACCTACGGGAGGCTGCAATTAGAAACTGGGCACCGTAAATGTCCAACACCCCCCCACCCCCCCTCCTAATGTACAGTCTCCTCCCCATCATATGTATATATTTTCTGTTAGGATCTCTGGGTAACAGTACTGTATATTTGCATATCATATATGTCACAATTGTAACACTACAGTACTATATAGTATACCTGTATGTCATGTATGTCCCTATGCCATAAATGTCATGATGTCATGTATGTTGAGTATGTCATAAATGTCATGTCACTATAATTGAAAATGGGGGACCCTGATGTAAACAAGACACACGTCTTTCTCTGGTCTGCATCCCCTTAACAATTGTGTGTATTGAGCCGTACTGTATTGTACCCATTCTGCAATCTGTTAAATAAAGTTTTCATTCATTCATCCAGTTGTTTTGTTTTTGTGGTTTTGGTTGAATGAATACTTTGTTTAACAGATTGCAGAATGGGTACAATACAGTACGGCTCAATACACACAATTGTTAAGGGGATGCAGACCAGAGAAAGACGTTTGTCTTGTTTACATCAGGGTCCCCCATTTTCAATTCATAGTGACATTTATGACACTCAACATACATGACATTTATGGCATAGGGACATACAGGTATATAGTACTGTACCGTTACATCTGTGACATATACGACATGCAAATATACAGTACTGTTACCCATAGATCCTAACATACATGGGAGGATACTGTACGTCATTAGGAGGGGGTGGGTGGGAGGAAAAAATACATAGTGGGTGAAGATCTCATCGAACATAAACACAAACATGTCCTTGTTTACATCCGTGAATAGATTATTTTCAAGTTAAGACCTCAGCTTCAAGCTTTGGCGTGGAGCCGAATGTTATCCGGACTTCTGTTGGTGCAGATGTTATAGTCCTACCTGAGATGGCGCAGCTGGTGTGGAGGCAGGGGCCGAAAATAAATGCGAAATAGTAGTTTGCAGGCGGTTTTGCAGAACGCTCAGCATGTGCGAGGAGACTGTTTTTTTTTTTGCAGCGGGGCATGTAATGGTCTTTGACTGGGACCAACCATCGCGCAAACAGTGGATTGTCGAGCCAGTTCTCGTTAAATTGGCACTTAGTTTCCCATATTAACGAGTGCAAATGCTAAACTAAACTAAATGTAACATTAGCGTTATCGCTTCGCCTTGCTAACGTTAGCTAGACTCCGTTGCTGAAATGGTTCCCCGGCCAACACATTACACAAGGAGTTGTGTTGGTTCCGCCCCATTCCGGTCGGCGTGATTCTACAATGAAAAGTCAAACTTTATCTCCCGTTATAGTTTTCCCCCAGATTTCATAATAAAACATAAGATGACATGGGATTTTATCTTTCCTTTCTATGGCATTTTTAAGACCTCTGAAAATGGATTTAAGACATTTTAAGACAAACTAAGGCCTTAATAATTGATAAACAAATTTAAGACCTTTTAAGACTTTTTAAGGATCCGCGGACACCCTGCATTCTGGGGCGCCCGAGTGGCGAACCACGTAACGTGCTGCGACGCGACCGGGTTAGATTCTCGGACCCGGCGTTCTTTGCCGAATGTCTTCCCCTGCTCCGTCTCCCATTCTTCCTCTCTCTCTCTCTACCGGACTGCCCGGTAGTGAACACCAATAAAAATCTACCAAAAACATTAAAAAAAAGATAACATTCTGAAGTTTCTGATACAATAAAGAAATATCACTTTTAGTGCTAATGAAATAGAGTAACATAGTAGTACAGGTCCAAATTTCATAAGAATCTGTTCAGAAATGGGTGATTTTGGTCATCTGTGTACAAAACAAAGTTCTCCAGTTTTCGGTCGTAAATGTTCACCTAGATCCCTGATAAGATAAGATAATCCTTTATTGATTGATTGAGTAATATAAAAGTACAAACACAAGATAGACCAGTGTTATGAAGTCTCTACTCTCTAGTGCAAAGAATCAAGATAGAACCAAGGTAGTCGTTGATGAGTCTGTCTCTAGATCTCATGTCCCGAGTTGAGACTGTGATAACTCTGATTCGCACAACCCCACGTGGGGTATCATTGGAAAGCTACATTCATTGGCTACAACCCTGTCCAATCATTTTCACAATCGGCGAATGATTGACAGTTCCAGAGCCTCGGGAGTCGGGGTGGTAATCTGACTCTTGCATGTACAAAGTTGCACGCCTGACATATCGGCATGTAACTCGAGAACCGCTGAACGGATTTTGTCGAACAGCAACAAATATGGATTTCATTCTAGATATTATATGTTTTATAAAAAATGCAGACCCGAGCCGCCAGACGCTCGCAAATGGCGTGATGTGGGCCCAAGTGCAAAACGGGTCCTATAGGACCCGGTGCAAGTTAAGAGGTTTTAAAAGTAATGGATGATGATTATGGAAGAAGATAAGGTGCGTTTGTTGGACTAAGCACTAGTGGTAAAACGTAAAACAACTATAATCAAACCGACCGATGAGGAAACCTATTCGGCTCAGTCTATAGTCTGGCCCGAGCAGATGAAGAAGACGGATGAGGGCTACCATGTATAATCCTGTTCTGATTCAAGACACTTTTGGACTCAAAGTGAGAAATGGAGTACCTCTAAATCAAAGGTAACGTCTGTTTTACTTGTACTTTACCGAAACTCCATCATAAAACATGCGTTTGTATGCACGCAGCAATGGATAAACAAGGCCCCCCCCCCCCCCCTGTGAAGAAACAAGGTCATGCGTTTACCTTTGACCTGGCAATAATATAGGTGTCAAGCAAGCAGCCGCGAGATTTGCGCATACGCTGCACAAAACACACTTTATCTCACGATCTAGGAAACCAGCCTGGATTTGAGTGAAACGGGAAACAAACTCTTTTTTTACATGTTGGACTAGAAATCGTGTCTGTCAAATGAGCCATACTATTGTCTCCATAGCTATAATATAGAATATACAATAGCTCCACAAATATCGTGAAAAATGGAACAAAATAAACGTTTTGGCTTACCAGCCAAGGTGGCTGGTAGATTAAAAAAACTACCAGCCAGGCAGATTTTTTACCAGCCAAAAATTTGAAATAGCTTTTTAGTATATCGCCATGTGTTATTATTATTACTATATACAGGGCTCTACGCTAACTTTTTCCCCAGGGAGCACATGTGCTCCTAAATAAAATAAAAATTAGGAGCACACAAAGAGATTTAGGAGCACAGTGAACATTTTTCAAGTAAGAGTTTATTAACAAACTATTTATTATATGCATATTATACTGTGCGTGCGTGTGCATACTAAGGGTCAACATTTGTGCAATAGCACATATCACCAAAATCACACATTGGCCGATGCCTACTAGACACAAAGGATATCGGTTGTCAAGCTGCTTTTGTATGTTGTACTGTTGTCACAATACCAACATTTTGACTTTGATTGATACAGATACAGATAGGAAAGGTAATGGAATATATTATTAGATGACAGAACATGGAAAATTCTTTATACAATTATTTAATTCATTATAATTTAAACGCTATTGAATAATAGTTAATCAATAGTAATTAATACAATTATTCTGTTACAGCTACTGAGCTATATACTATAGCTATTGTCCATCAATATCTTCCTTTTGAATGAAATAGGTTCAGGAGAGAGATGGAGAGAGGGAGAGAGAGAGCGAGACACACACACACAGGGGAGGAAATTAGGCCACTTTACTCGCCAAATGAGAGTATTTTTTACGTTTGGCGAGTGATTCATGAAGAGCACTCGCCAGTCTGGCGAGTACTAGTAATTACAAAACAAAACAAAAAAATCATTCTGCAATCTGCTGATTCGCTCACTGGCACAAGCCGAACTCCGACTCCCCCCTTGATTCCTCCCATTTGCGCCTCATAATAATCCGACCATAACCAATGAACATCATCGTTGTACAGATGCGCTCTAAGCTCCTCCAATGAACACTCGTTTTCTAGAAGATGTCGCGCATCTAGGGGAAGTGGACAGACCACTGCGCGCGGACCTACAAACTCCTGTCACCGGCTTGACAACGTAGACAAACTTAGACAAAAATACATCGTGGATGAAAATAATTGCATGTAGAGTTGTCGCTTTCGGATATCAGTGCGGTCTGACATGGGGGCGAACAACAGCACACAACATTCTCCTTCGAGTCGGATGAGAATGACAAGTGGGCGTGAGGCTAACCAGCATTAGCCGGCTAGCTACCTAGCATCAAGCTACCATAACGCGCATTCAACATAATGGACTATACTGAGCGGCTTTGCTTAAATGCAGCCGAGTGACATTTTATTATTACCGGGTTTCCCCCCATATCACCACTCGCCCATATGCCACAACGGTGATGTTGTCATACTTGGCATTCAGAATACACCTGCTGAACCCCTAGCGTTGTCATGAGATTCGGTTCCAATGTATTGTCATCATACAGCACAAGTACAGTACAACCAGAATACGTTTGGCATACAACCAGAGTGCAAATGTAACAAGTCAAGTTCAAGTTGTTTTATTTAGCTATTACATTACAGTGAAATGCTTGGTTCTTTCACTGCCCAGCCCAGTCCAACCTAGACCAGCCCAACCCAGTCCAGCATCTTTCACTGCCTAGTTCAGCCCAACCCAGTCCAGCCCAGCATCTTTCACTGCCCAGTTCAGCCCAACCCAGTCCAGAATAGTTCCCTCTTTCATGTTAATATGTGATATCCTAATATTTTGAAGAGTAGAGACAGTGTGATTAATACATGTTGTATGCTAATATTGTGGAGAGTAGAGACACTTATTAATGTTTTATGCTAATAAATATTTTAAAGAGTAGAGACACGGTGTGATTATTACAATGATTGAAAATCAATTTAGACGAAGACATACAAAGAAGTAATTATCACAATTAGCGATTTATTTTTGGCTGGTAAAAAAAAACAGTTTGGCTGGTAAAAGAAATCATCTACTCGCCAGTTGGTTGGTAACTGGTAAGCCAAAAAGTTTGTTTCCTCCCCTGCACACACACAGAGAGATAGACGGAGAGAGACACAGTCTCAGCCCTCCCTTCCCTCACTATGCCTCCGAGCGTCCCAAGTGATTAGCGTTAGCAGTAGTTAGCGTTAGCAGGTTAGCTTAGTTGGAGTACTCAGTTAGCAGATAACATTACAGTAGTTATTGTTTTTAGCGCGACGTGGGCATAACTGGCGAGGATGCAAAGCATGTTAGACAATTGGAACTAGGGATGGGTACCGAATTCGGTACTTTTGAGGTACCGAACCGAAACACGTCAATACTACCGAGTATCGAATCAAGTGAGAAACCAAAAAAAAAAAAAAAAAAAAAAAAAAAAAAAAAATTTAACTTTTTTCTTTTCATGTCAACGTTCACACGCACAATATATGCTTACCTAGGATTTGACTTGATTCAACAACAAAGCAGTCGGAGCAATGACAAGCCGAAAACTGTCGAAATTGTAGTTATTTGAAGTTTGGATTTTTTTTTTACGACTGAGGTAGGTAAATTAAATTTCTTGAGACTAAAGTACCGAAAAAAGGTACCGTTGTCTGTGTGTATACTCGAGTGGCCTCCAGCTCCAGCAAGGATTCTCCGGGGGTGCAGCTGGACCCTAAACGCTACATTCAGCATGCAAAAGGATTCTCCTGAGCTACAGCTGGACCCTATTCAGCAGCCCTCACTCGATGTAAACCAGGGACTCGAATACGCATGTTGTTGTTGTAGGACATTGATGCCAGGAGCTATCTGTAGCTACTGCTGGATGGCGTTGGGACAACGCCTCAGTGAACTATTTAGTTTACTGCAACATTTCGTAGTGACTAGTTACCTAGCCAACGGAGGTATTATGCACTGGACTATTGCTGGAGGATTTGTTGATGTCTGGAGCTATCAGTAGCTAGCCGGCTGGATAACGTTACACAATGCCTTATGTATTAAACTAAGTGAATAGTTGACTGGGTCATTTTGTAACGGTAGCTAACGTTATCTCACGAAGGTCCCACACTGACTAGACTAACGTCACGGTGACTCGGAGGCAATAGCCTCTGTTTACATGCAGGCATACAGGGGTAGGAGCAGCAGCAGCAGTGCTAACTAACGTCACGGTGACTCGGAGGCAATAGCCTCTGTTTACATGCAGGCATACAGGGGTAGGAGCAGCAGCAGCAGTGCTAACTAACGTCACGGTGACTCGGAGGCAATAGCCTCTGTTTACATGCAGGCATACAGGGGTAGGAGCAGCAGCAGCAGTGCTAACTAACGTCACGGTGACTCTGAGGCAATAGCCTCTGTTTACATGCAGGCATACAGAAACAGGTGGGGAGGGGGTAGCAGCAGCAGCAGCAGTGCGCGGTGCGCGCTTCATGTCTGTGCTGAGTAGGGATGGGTACCGAATTCGGTACTTTTGAGGTACCGAACCGAAACACGTCGGTACTACCGAGTATCGAATCAAGTGAGAAACCGAAAAAAAAAAAAAATAATAATAAAAAAAAAAATTATTAATTTTTTTTTTTACCTTTTTTTTTTTTTGTTTACTTTTTTCTTTTTATGTCAACGTTCACACGCACAATATATGCTTACCTAGGATTTGACTTGATTCAACAACAAAGCAGTCGGAGCAATGACAAGCCGAAAACTGTCGAAATTGTAGTTATTTGAAGTTTGGATTTTTTTTTACGACTGAGGTAGGTAAATTAAATTTCTTGAGACTAAAGTACCGAAAAAAAGGTACCGTTGGGTACCGGTATCGATTCACAGGTACCGGTACCGTATCGGTTCAAATGTGAAAGGTACCCATCCCTAGTGCTGAGACAGCGAGTGAGAACTCCGCTAAAGAATTGGATCATGATTTTCGGTTTTCACATGACTATTTGATTGCCCGCCACACGGCGCTCAGACGTCTCAGTGGGAGGCGCCAAACGTAAAAACTGAGCGCAAATGGCGGGTGGCGCTCTCTAGTTTCGGTCCCTGTGTGCACAGTAAGAGAACAGCAGCAGTACTCACCCACTCTGGCTGCTCAGGGGCCGGGTTGACCATCACCTCTTCAGAGACATGAGCAGAGGTCTGAGGACAATGAGCACAAAAGACGTGGGGATTCAAAAATCACGTTTCAATCACAGACAAGAGAGACATTAAAGTTCTGTCAACAGGCTCGGGAAGCGGGTCGGTACTTTGCTACATTGTTAGCTGTAAAGGAATGTGAATCACTACCCACTTTCAAAAACACTCTCAAAGAACACCTACGGGAGACTGCAATTCGAAACTGGCCCCTACAAACGTCCTAACCCAGTTGTACAGTAAATGACCAAGTATGGCTTTGTCAGTATTCCAAAGTACAGTGTCCCCCACCCACCCCAACCTCCAATGTACAGCCCCCCCCCCCCCCCCCACCTCCTCCAATGTACAGTTTCTACGTCAAATGTATATACACTCTTTTCTGGACACTTTTTGTATCACAAACCGTACTGTATTTGCAAATCTGGTATGTCATAAATGTATAGATGTAGCAGTACTGTCTATCTGTATGTCGTGTATGTCATATATGTTATGATGAATTGAAAATGGGGGACCCTGATGTAAACAAGACGAAAGTCTTTTCTCTGGTCTGCATCCCCTTAACAATTGTATGTATTGAGTAGGGGTGGGAATCGCCAGAGACCTCACGATACGATACTATCGCGATACTTGCGTCACAATACGATAGTATCGCGATACTAAATATATCGCGATACGCTGAGTATTGCGATATTAAATTTTTTTAGTGAGCAAATTTTATTTATTACCTTTTTTCAACTGCAAAGTAAAACTTTGTCAACATGTTTTATCTAATAAAAAAAAGTTCAGTCTGTTCATCTCACTTCAATTATTTTTATTGCAGAACATGGTATTTTCTCAAGCAGACACTGTAATCTGTGTTGCATGTACCTGACAAACTGAACTGTTTGTATTACAGTCATATTCCAACTTAACTGAATTCACGTGTGTGTGTGTGTGTGTGTGTGTGTGTGTGTGTGTGTGTGTGTGTGTGTGTGTGTGTGTGTGTGTGTGTGTGTGGACTACTGTACTATTACAGGTATTGAAATGAACAATGCAACTTCCTTATACAATTCTTTTTTTATGAATACTTTTATATCGATACTTGGCGTCCCTGTATCGATACAGTATCGCCACGCAAAGTATCACGATACTACTACGTATCGATTTCCCCCCCCCCACCCCTAGTATTGAGCTGTACTGTACCCATTCTGCAATCTGTTAATAAACTTTTCAATCAATCAATCAATCACAGACGTCATCTTGACCGGGATCACGGACATCAATTTGAAATGAGAAACGTCTAAAACTGTTTAATTCAGATCAGATTGATATTGAAATTATTTTATTTTATATTTTATACATATTATTTTTTTAATGTACATATTCAGAAAAACTTGAAATGCTTGTTTTTCCCAGCTCCTCAGCCGTAGTAAATTTGTAAACAACAATACACAACGATCTATACAAACTATACAATACAAGGTATAATATGAACTGAATATGAACAGCGGATAAATAATGAAGGAATTATATATCTAATACATCTATTTGATTGTTTTATTACCTGCATTGTTTTACCCTTTTTATTATTATCTGCACTATTTTTATTCCATCTGTTTTTATTGCTTTCATTATTATAGTTTTTACTGCTGTGAAGCTCTTTGGGCTGCAATTCTTGTATGAAGGTGCTATACAAATAAAGTGTATTATTATTATTATTATTATTATTATTATTAAATGAACAAAAATGTAGGAAGGGTTGGGGCGGAGAAGAAAAGGGTTTCGTTTTCTGACATAACGGTCATTAAGATTTTCTGTCCGAATTTCACCTGTCTGCCCAAAAGTCTGCCCGTCAACAACACAGTGAACAGGAGTGACCCATTACATACTGACCCAGAAATCTGACGTCAGCTTCTCAAACTCTATAATAGTATCAACACCTGACTCCCACTGAACACTGTGGCAGAATACCTCACTAGAACCTCTTGGAGACTGAGAGAACAGGGATTATTGACACAATATTATGGAATAGGTTTGCCTTACTGGGTCGACAGGACACTAAAAACGGTGTATCCGGTACGTACCTCGGTTTTGAAGTCACAGTTCACGGTTAATTTCGGTACAGTGGGGGAAAGTTACGCGCGTCCATTAGTGGTTAAAGTAACTTTGTATTCGTTCAGTACACAGCGCGTACTGAACCGAAGGTCCTGTACTGAAACTGTTCGGTACGAATAAGTGTACCGTTACACCCCTAGTCGACATGCAAGATGATTTCTACTGGTCCGGCTGCAACTAAGAACTATTTTGATAGTCGATTATTACTTCAATTAATCGGATTAAAAAGAAAAAGCTAAATTGAATGCAAAAACAAAACTACCTCATCTTGTACGATGCTCTTTCAAACAACTTGCAAATTGATGGGGAAAAAACTAATGTAAATGTATAGTATGATTGATATATCTACATCAAGAGTGCAAAACTATTCAATGAAGTGCACATATAGGTCTTTTCATATTTGTTCTCAGTTTGAAAGGAGTTGAACGGTTTAAATATTGATAAAGGAAAACATTAAACACAAACGAAGTGTTAACACTACAGGCTTCACATCAAATGGCTTCAACAACAGACCATGGAGGTGCATCATAAAACAGACACAAATAATACATACAACTATTTTTTTATAATGGATTAGTTGTTGCAGCCCTAATCTACTGGTGGCCACTGGACACAGATCAACAAGTTCTGATCTACTGGTGGCCACTGGACACAGATCAACAAGTTCTGATCTACTGGTGGCCACTGGACACAGATCAACAAGTTCTGATCTACTGGTGGCCACTGGACACAGTTCAACAAGTTCTGATCTACTAGTGGCCACTGGACACAGTTCAACAAGTTCTGATCTACTGGTGGCCACTGGACACAGTTCAACAAGTTCTGATCTACTAGTGGCCACTGGACACAGTTCAACAAGTTCTGATCTACTAGTGGCCACTGGACACAGTTCAACAAGTTCTGATCTACTGGTGGCCACCACTGGACACAGTTCAACAAGTTCTGATCTACTAGTGGCCACTGGACATAGTTCAACAAGTTCTGATCTACTAGTGGCCACTGGACACAGTTCAACAAGTTCTGATCTACTAGTGGCCACTGGACACAGTTCAACAAGTTCTGATCTACTGGTGGCCACTGGACACAGTTCAACAAGTTCTGATCTAGGCCTGCCACGATAACACATTTTGCTGGGCGATTAATTGCCCCCGAAAATATCGCGATAAGCGATATTATTGCGACCGGTTAGAGAATTTTTTTTTTAGACATTTATTTCCCCAAACTTTTATTTTGAAGCCCACCGCTCCGTCTTTTCCGGTGTTTTAGACTTTTCCCCGGCGCTGCACCTGGACCCTAGTCAGCAGCCCTCACTCATGCGATGTAAACCAGGGACTCGAATACGCATGTTGTTGTTGTTGTTGTAGGATATTGATGCCAAGAGCTATCTGTAGCTACTGCTGGATGGCGTTGGGACAACGCCTCAGTGAACTATTTAGTTTACTGCGACATTTCGTAGTGACTAGTTACCTAGCCAACGGAGGTATTATGCACTGGACTATTGCTGGAGGATTTGTTGATGTCGGGAGCTATCCGTAGCTAGCCGGCTGGATAACGTTACACAATGCCTCGTGTATTAAACTAAGTGAATAGTTGACTGGGTCATTTTGTAACGGTAGCTAACGTTATCTCACGAAGGTCCCACACTGACTAGACTAACGTCACGGTGAGGCAATAGCCTCTGTTTACATGCAGGCATTAGCAGCAGCAGCAGTGCTAACTAACGTTACATAGTTACAGAAACAGAAACAGGTGGGGAGGGGGTAGCAGCAGCAGTGCGCGGTGCGCGCTGCATGTCTGTGCTGAGACAGCGAGTGAGAACTCCGCTAAAGAATTGGATCATGATTTTCGGTTTTCACATGACTATTTGATAGCCCGTCACACGGCGCTCAGACGTCTCAGTGGGAGGCGCCAAACGTAAAAACTGAGCAGGAGCAACACTATTGAGAAATGTAGTTAAGCTATGTGGCGTTGCCCCACGGAGCTCCTGTGCTACTGCTCTGTAGTAAAGCCAGCGGCCCGCCTCCCAACACGGACAGTGACTGACAAGGGGCACTGGTTCCGCCTCATTAAAACAAACGCGCAAATAGCAATTAATCGCGCCCGTCAAAATCATTGCATTAATTTTAATTATCGCGGCAATTAATCGATTTATTGCTTATCGCGGCAGGCCTATTCTGATCTACTAGTGGCCACTGGACGTTACCGGAGCGATACCGGAGTCTCAAGGCGAGCACAGAAAGACTCAGAAGCTTCTATCCCCAGGCCATCAGGCTGCTAAACGAACAATGAACACTACACAACAACAACAACCATCAAACGCACATAGCACACACATCCACACGCACACACACTGTAGCACCCACTCCACACACTTTATAGCACACACCCACTTTAAACAAACACACTGTAGCACCCACTCCCCACACTTTATATTTATTGATGAAGGATTGCACTACAACTCGACACTCGTACACCTTACTGTAAATTGTACCTAAATTGTACCTCATCCCATTTCTGCTTTGCACTATATAGTACTGTACATTAGTACACTGCATAGTATTGCATATTATATGGTAACTCAGTTACATCTATTCTGCATCGAACATTGTACATATGTCTATACTGAACACTGTGACCTCATTTTCTACTTCTAAATTACATGCTATACTATGTTATTTGATACTATCTTGTCTAGCACAGTCTCTGGAGCGTAACAGTAAGAAGCATTTTGTATGAAAGTATTCTGTACTTCTGTATGACAACTATTAAAGAAACTTGAAACTTGGACACAGTTCAACAAGTTCTGATCTACTAGTGGCCACTGGACACAGTTCAACAAGTTCTGATCTAGTGGTGGCCACTAGATGGGAATCGAAAACCGGTTCCCGTTGCCTGGCTTTTGGTCATATGCTCCCGAAATGCTCCCGCTGTTTGGCTACTTCTATGTGCAGTGAAAACTACTTGAATGCTTTAGAACATGGTCATTGATTTAGTTTAGGGTGAGCTAAAATTAGCCGCGGAGCTATCGCTAGCTAACGTGAGCTAACGCTATTTAATCAAGCTCACAAAGAGAGATAAACAGCTGACAGCGGATAGTACAGGTACAAATACAATAAAACAGCGGGTGGGGACTGTTGTGTAAACATTGTACTCTTTAGTTCACATATAATAAGAGCCGGATTGTTTATTTACTAAGTCTCTACTCTGAGTCCGTCAGACAGGAAGTACCATGGTGCAACATACAAATGTGTCCGTGTAGCAACACAAGCCAATACCTACAGGACAGGGGCCCGGGGAGGGAGCTCTGTGTGTCTGTGTGTGTGTGTGTGAGACAGAAGTCAAGAGGAATAACGACTCCTAAAGAATCTCAAATACATTATTTTATTTAAGTGTAGGCTATAGTTAATGTTTTATTTTTTGTATTTTTCTGACATGGTAAATGGCTGCTTTTTTATATAGCGCTTTTATCCAAAGCGCTTTACAATTTGTTCCTTACATTTTACCCAATCACTCACACATTCACACAACGACGGCGCAGGCAACCATGCAAGGTGCCAACCTGCTCATCGGGAGCAGTTAGGGGTTAAGTGTCTTGCTCAAGGACACATCGACACGCTGCCCGGGAGGAGCGGGAATCGAACCGGGAACCTCCGGATTGCCAGACGACTGCTCTACCTCCCGAGCCACTGTCGCCCCTGACATGGGGGCTCAACAATAAATGACAATCAGAAATGTCAAGTTGCATGTTGTTATTCTAACCAGCTTAGTTCTGTTGCATTTCCAATTTATTTATTTAAATTATAAATTGATCAGGTATCGATAAGAGAATCGATAAAGAATCGAATCGATAAGCAGAATCGATAATGGAATCGTATCGATAAAATCCTATCAATTCCCATCCCTAGTGGCCACTGGACACAGTTCAACTAGTTCTGATCTACTGGTGGCCACTGGATACAGTTCAACAAGTTCTGATCTACTGGTGACCACTGGACACAGATCAACAAGTTCTGATCTACTGGTGGCCACTGGACACAGATCAACAAGTTCTGGAAATATCACACCAAAAATTTGAGACAAATGTATAGATTAAATCAGATAATCATTCATCAGTGCCTTCCTTAATACTTAGTATTACTGTAGCCTATTATCTTTAATACCTATAGGTTTTTAATGTAGATTTTAAGTTGCTGGTCCTCTGCTCATATTTAAGTGTTTTACATAAAGGGGGCTGTCATATCAGCTGTCAATCACAAAAAAGAGAGAGGGGGAGAGGGAGAGAGCGATGGGGGGGGGGGGTAGTTTTGCAAGACAGGAAAAAATTGCTTTAATATTACCTCTCCCTCTCCTGTCCATCCAGGGGGGGGATATGTGATGCCATTGGCTCCTACTGGTGCAACATAACCTGGAGGTGGGACTGTCACAGGCATCACTGGTGGAGGAGGCATAGGTGGAGGCGGTGGTGGAAAACCCATAGGGGGGAGTGGATCCCCAGGTGGACCTGGAGGCCCGTAGCATCCATCCGGGGGTGGTGGCCCGTCTGGCCCCCAGTCCCCTGGAGGCAACGGGCCCCCGGGTCCCCAGCCTTCTGGCCCCATGGAAGGTCCACCAGGTCCCCAACCGTCAGGTCCGCCTGGGCCCCAACATCCAGGTCCACCTGGGCCCCAACCCCCAGGTCCACCTGGGCCCCAACCTCCGGGTCCACCTGGGCCCCAACCTCCGGGTCCATCTGGGCCCCAACCTCCGGGTCCACCTGGGCCCCAACCTCCGGGTCCACCTGGGCCCCAACCTCCAGGTCCACCTGGGCCCCAACCTCCAGGTCCATCTGGGCCCCATCCACCTGGGCCAGGTGGTCCCCAGCCTCCAGGAGGCCCCCAACCAGGCGGCGGTTCTCCTGGTCCATCTGGGCCCCATCCGCCTGGCGGTGGAGGCCCCCACGGGCCCCATTCTCCCGGCGGTGGAGGCCCATTAGGCCCCCAGTCTCCAGGTGGACCTGGCCCATTCCACTTTCCTGTGCCTCGTCCCATTCCGCGACTTCACTTATATATAAACCTAACGTATCATTCGCCCGAGTGCCTGCTGGCAAGAGAAGCTAAGCGAACTAACCTTTTAGGCACAACAGGAACTTAGTAGCCATATAACGCGAACTTTATGTAGCTTATTATTAGCTTGCTCGCTAGCTAGCCAAACGTTAGTTAATGGAAACGTATACAACTACAGGTAAAGGCTACGCTAGCTAACAGCTAGCTTGTGGAACTGAGATGCAGGCTCCGCCAACAAGCAAAATCACTCTGAAGGGTGTTTTTCTATAATAACGTCGCGTTTACCGACGGCATTAGCGCTCGTGGTTCCGGTAGGAGCTAACTAGCTGTCTGGCTGTGAAGATGCTGAACAAACAAGCGTGATTTATTTCCGTAGCCTATGTTTGCGAAGACGCTCTCTGATTGGCTAGCCACGTACAGCGAAGACCCTCTCTGATTGGTTTAGCGCCGAAGGGTCTCTTCCGCATATTCAATGATGTTCCCGACCCTCCCTAACCCTAACATTAACCCTAACTCTAAGCATAACCCACTTCGAAAGAGGGCCAAAGCATAACCACTTTGAAGCAGAGAATATATATGTACAAGGCGGAAGAGACATTTCGGCGCTAAACCAATCAGAGAGGGTCTTCGCAGTACGCGGTTAGCCAATCAGAGAGCGTCTTCGCAAACATAGGGTACGGGAGAAAAAAATCACGCACAAACTAACGCTGCCAAGATGGAGGCGACGGTCTGATGCTTTCACAATAAAAGCACAGATGTGGGGGAGGAAATGTTCTTTGTGGTGTCTGTAGTAATATCATTTAATTGTTTGATTTTGAATTTAGCGTCTGTATTTATTATCTTTGTTATTCTATTGTCATTATTATTATTATTATTATTATTATTTGTATCACAAACAGTACTGTATTTGCAGAATGAATGAATGGATGAATGGATGAATGAATGAATGAATGAATGAATGAATGAATGAATGAATGAATGAATGAATGAATGAATGAATGAATGAATGAATGAAAACTTTATTTAACAGATTGCAGAATGGGTACAATACAGTACGGCTCAATACATACAATTGTTAAGGGGATGCAGACCTGAGGAAGACGTTTGTCTTGTTTCCAACAGGGTCCCCCATTTTCAATTCATATAGACATTTATGACATACACAACATACATGACATTTATGGCATAGGGACATATAGGTATTTAGTACTGATACATTTGTGACATAAACGGTATTCCAATATACAGTACTGTTACCCCTAGATCCTGACAGAGTATATACATATGATGGGGAGGGGACTGTACATTAGGGGGGGGTGGGTGGGTGGGTGGGAGAGAAATATACATACGGCGGGGAGGGAATATATACATGCGGTGGGGAGGAGACTGTCTATTAGGAGGTGGTGGGGGTTTTGGGCATTTACGGTGGCCAGTTTCGAATTGCAGCCTCCCGTAGGTGCTCTTTAAGAGCGGTTTTGAATGTGGGCAGGGATTCACATTCCTTTACAGCTTTGGGTAGGGCGTTCCACATTGTTGTGGCATAATTGTGAAACGTGTTTAGTCCCTTGTTTGAGCCGAATCTGGGTTTAACATGATTTGTTGAGCTTCCTCTAGTGTAGTGGTTGTGGTATTCACTGACCTTTGGGAAGTATTTTGACATGTACATGGGCACCCCGGTCGTATAGTGTATCTTGTAGACCAGGCCCATTGCAAATCTGGTATGTCATAAGACTCATAAATGTATAGACGTAGCAGTACTGTCGTGTATGTCATATAATGATGAATTGAAAATGGGGGACCCTGATGTAAACAAGACGAAAGTATCCCCATAACAATTGTGTGTATTGAGCTGTACTGTACTGTACCCATTCTGTAATCTGTTAATAAAGTTTTCAATCAATCAATCAATTATTGTCCTGTCTATTATTATTATTATTGTATTGTGTGTTGTCATGTTTTGTTTTATATTTCATGTAAAAGAAAGAAATACAATTTTAAAAAATAAATAAAAGCACAGATTTCCCTGGTGCTGTTCTTGATCTGCCTTCAAATAAAATTGTAAATGTGTGGTGATAGATTGATTGATTGATTGAAAACTTTATTAACAGATTGCAGAATGGGTACAATACACAGCTCAATACACACAATTGTTAAGGGGATGCAGACCAGAGAAAGACTTTCGTCTTGTTTACATCAGGGTCCCCCATTTTCAGTTCATAGTGACATTAATGACATACACAACATACAGATATATATCTTGACATCTGACATACATGACATACAGGTATACAATACTGTTAAATTTGTGACATACAAGATATGCAAATATAGGGTACTGTTATCCTAACAGAAAATATATACATACGAGGGGGAGGAAACTGTACATTAGGAGGGGGTGGGTGGGTGGGAGGGGGTGTTTGTACATTTACGGGGGCCATACAGATATATATCATGACATTTACGACAATACATGACATACAGGTATACAGTACTGTTACATTTGTGACATACAAGATATGCAAATATACAGTACTGTTAACCAGAGATCCTAACAGATAATATATACATGCAAGGGGGAGGAAACTGTACATTAGGAGGGGGGGTTTGGACATTTACGGTGGCCAGTTTTGAATTGCAGCCTCCCAGGTGCTCTTTGAGAGCGGTTTTGAAGGTGGGTAGGGATTTACACATTTTTACGGCTGTGGGTACGCCCTGGTAATGACTTATTGCTCGTTCATCATGGCTCAGACTCTTGTGTGCTGCTCAAATATATAGTAATGGCTCAAATATGTGGCCACTTTATTAGTTAGGCTACAAGTGAGGTGCATATGGCCAGATGTATGCCTTTAGGCTCTTAAGACACACAAATAAAAGGGATTTAATTGTATTTTTCTCCATGAAAATAAGCCATGTATTTATTTCTGTGTGCAGGCCTCTCCTTATGTATTTCTGTCTCTGAATGTAGCTGCCTGCCAGCATGGTCTCTATCTGTCAGAACGTACAGAGGAGATGAATGGTTCACTGAATGGTAAGTACTGACGTGAATTCTGCCTGCACTAGTAACAATTAAAAACCTAGTAAGCTGTTTTTACATTCAGATGATTCAGGCTTGATGGATTTTGTCTACCTAAATGTTTACTGTTTACTGTGAGTGATTTGTAGTGCCAAATTTCCCTCGGGATGAATAAAGTATTTCTATTCTATTCATGGTGTTGCACAAGGACCACGTTTACATTTGGGGGTGGGGGTGGGATTTGGGGGAAGAAATGTCTTTTAGCAATATAATTGTATTATTATTATTTTATTTTATTTGTATATATATGATATATATATATATAAATCATTTATTTTTCTATTTCTATTCTCTCTAGTCTTGTGATCCCAATGTCATTGTTTTTATTATCATTTATTTGATTTAATTTAATTCGTCATGTCTTATTTTATTTGTTATCATTATTATTATTGTTATTGTATTGTGTTGTGTCTTTTTCCATAAAAAAAATGTTTGATTAAAAAAACAAAGACAATAAATTGAATCTAATCTGATAGCAGTATTTTCCTCAGTACTGTGTGCATGGATGCAGGTAGTGAAAATGCTTACTGGTGGTGATTGAATGCCTTCCAGCTCCAAGGCAGTAGTTAAAAGGTAACATAGGCAGTAGTTAAAAGGTAACATAGGCAGTAGTTAAAAGGTAACATGTTGGATACAGTAACGCTGGTGGTGATTGGCTGCTGATTGGTATCGTATGTCTCAAAACATTTTCAATACCAGGTAGTATTGATATGATTCAATCAATACCTTGATGGTATTGGTTTTCAATACCCAGCCCTTATAATAATAATGACCTATTATAACACCATTTACCCCAATGAAAAAAAAAGGGGGTGGTGAAATGTAACAAAATATTAATGTATGCTGAAATGATGACTTACTATATGTGTTGAATCTATGACCTACTTACCTTGCTTAATTGTCGATATATTCCTATTTTGTTAGCAAGCTAATTCTACAAATAAGAACTGCATATGGTAAGAGTGTTGAGACACACAACCAAATAAGCCATGAATACATACCTTATTCACAGCTGAAGTATTCAAATATTAAAGCAGACTTTCCAGTATAAGAGGGCACACAATACGAACTGTAATACCTTGATACATGAATCTTTATGTTTAACATATTAATCCTACCTGTTTACATTGCCTGGTCCTGACACAGGTAACGCACTTGTTATTGTTTACAAAGAAACTCTTACAGAGTATTGCACAACCTTTCTTTATTTCAATTTTGTTCATAGCTTATAAAGCTTTCTTTAAAAGAAGGAGGATGTAATATTCATGCTTTGAATATATCATTTACTGTAATATTCATGCTTTGAATATTTCATTTACGACAGGCACGCCAGGCGCACCTTCCTATTATGTATACCTGACAAGGGGTCCTGACAGTCAGTTGGCTGCCAGCCGTGGATGGAGTTACACTCATGCTTAACGAGTACTTACCTTTGAATAAATATCTAAATGCAATCTCCTTGTCCTGAAGATTATTCTATATAAATCGAATACGACAAGTAGTAGCCTATAAGTACATAGTAGTAAAAAGACAGTAAGGTTAGGTTTATTTTTTCAGATATTGTTTGAAGAGGTGTGTTTTTAGTCGACAGTGGAAAATTGGGTGGGTTTCAGCTGTCCTGACTGTGGTGGGAAGTTGGTTCCACCATTGTGAAGTGAGGACAGAGAATAGCCTGCTTCTCTTTGATGACCACACAGGAGATCAGATAGGAGTGGGTCTGAGGGGGCCAGAAGATCTTGAGGGTGTGTAGTTAGAAACCTGAACCATTTTCAGGAGAAACTGGGCAACGAGCTCTCAACCATCAGACAGTTAGCTCAATTACAACAGGCTTTCTCTATATTTAGGGGAGAACTATTTAGTTTGTTTGGTTCTGGAAGCAGGGTAAGGATAGCTGCAGATCTCAGGGTTGTTTGGGGAACCGAGTCATTGCTGCAAAGGTCTCCATTAATTACTTGGTTTGCATGTTAGATAATAATGTGGATGGAATGGCTATGAAGGTTTTCAAGATTCAAGAGGTTTATTTGTCACACCAGGGCATACAGTGAAATGTGGGTGGCCATGCTTGCTTTGATTGTGCAATAATATAATAATTAAAATAAGTAGAAGATAATAAAATAGACATGTCAGAAGTCCTGAGATAAATGCAATACAATGTTAGCTACGAATTAAGGCACTGGATCCTATGTACACTACTATATAATATACAGTTTTTACTCTATATCCCTACTTGCTATTTCTAAACTATACTATACAAGAACCACAACAGTTCTTTCCTTAAAGTGACCTTTTTTCCCCTCGTTCCTTTAAAGTGTCCTTTTCATTGTGTTTAAAGTGACCGTTTGTGTGTGAGCGAGTGCAGAATGTGTGTCTGTGTATGCTCATGTGTACCTGTGTGTGGAGATATCAGTGTTCAATGTTCTGATGGCCTGGGGGAAGAAGCTGAGCCTTAGTCTCTGTTCTTGCTGCGTGTGCGTGTAGGCGCTTGCCTGACCACAGCAGCTTGAATAGGCTGTTGTTGGGGTGGTCTTTCATTATTCTGCAGGCTCTGGATTTGCACCTCCTGTTATATAAGTCATGCAGGGGTGGTAGTGCAATACCCATAGTACGCTCTGCTGAGCGCACCACTCTCTGTAGGGCCTTCCTGTCCTGGGCCGTGCCGTTTCCAAACCAGGCAGTGATGTTTCCAGTCAGGTTCTGGGGGAGGTAAACGCAGACGACATTCCTGTCCAGAATGGTTCTTCTGAATATCAGGGCTCAGGAGGTAGAGCAGTTGTCTGGTAGTCGGAAGGTTCCCGGTTCAATTCCCGCTCCTCCTGGGCAGCGTGTCGAAGTGTCCTTAAGCAAGACACTTTACCCCCAATTGCTCCCGATGAGCAGGTTGGCACCTTGCATGGTTGCCTCCGCCATCGAGTGTGAATATGAGGAACAAATTGTAAAGCGCTTTGTATTAAAGCGGTTATATAAATGCACCATTTAACTTAGCATTTTCTATGCCTGATTATGTAAATACACATGGGTTGAATGGATCAGTAATGCTGAAAAGAAGCCAGGGGTTTCTCAGAACAAAGGTGGTGCAGGAGGTGCTGGGGCCCAATGGAACACATAGGCAGGGAACATTTTCAGAGTTAAAACGGTTTCCATTTAGGGGCAAGAATAATAGTACAACTGACCATCGCAAACCCTGCCCTCTTTTATTGATCCTCCAATCACTGTTGCTTCCCTCAGACAAACTTTTGAGACATTTAGATTCAACGTGGTGCATAGGATTACCAATGCCAGGGGTCATACTGTAATGGACCTATCACAAACCCTGCTCTCGTTTCTTGATTGGAGGCTAGATTATGCGCTTTTATTTTGAAGCCAAATACAGTCACCGGAAGTGTTATTGTCAAATCCAGTATCTTTGTTTGGGCCACTTCAAGTGAAGCACACCCCCTACTGTTCTGGAGTAGTGGAGTCCACGTTAGATACTAATCATGATTAATTTATTATGGACAGTTATAGCTCTTCGCTAAAGGACAATTTGTCTCAGGAGCTAATAATATATATATATAATATAACTACTATCAATATGTTTATTGCTCTGCAGGCTAACACATGGGAAATAAAATTATCTACGATCATATTCAGACAGAGCAGAAAAAAAGCTTTTATTTATTCATTTAGTTAGCTGGCTGAAGTCGCTCAACTTCAACGATGATATCAGAAAGATAGAACATTTTAGAACATGAACAATATGAATATAGGATCTATCCCTCAACCCCTTATACAGGTGACCATGGTCACACACCAACATGTCCAGAAGCCAACCAGGATGTCCTTATGGAAGAAAAACAAATCACATGAAACATAGGTTTTTGCTTAGCAAACTATGAAATAGTGAGCCATTACACTTTCAGGTTGTTATTATTGCAATGATATTCTAGAGTTTGTTATCATGTTTCAGATGATACACCTCCTTGTTACCCCCCCCCCCCCCTCACACCACTAGTTCAGGCGAGACCAGATCACTGTTGTTTCAGACATGTGGGAACCTCCAACTCTTCACACCGTATGCATAAAAATAAACATCACATCTGCGAGTGAATTCTACACATAAACTCAAAAGTTAACAACAGTATTTAGATGTGTCTTCTAAAGATATTCCCATTTTAACAGATCCTTTATTCTCGGATGAAGGCAATTTCAATGTATTAAAAAATAAATCAAGGCAAAACTTGTGATGAAAGAAATATATTCTTAACCGTCAAATCAATACACCAGTATACAACATATATAAAACATGAATTAATATTTAGGACTAACAGCTTCTAGCACAGGATTATAAATCCCTTTTTTATTTTGTTGCACGGGTAAAAAAAAAAAAAGAAAAAAAGAGAAAAGCAGCAACATTGTATCAAACATAAAGTTTGGGTTTTGTTCCCAAAAAACACATCTGACACGTTTCCTCCACAATGTATTCTGAACAGAATCCTTCGTTGACGTTTTGACAGACATGGAACTTCTTCTCGCTAACCAGCGTCAAAAGTATACAATGTGGAAAACCGGGAACAACCAGGAGCAATTACAGTTATTGGAATCACAGAAAGTGAATCACAGCAAGTGAAAAGAACCAAAGTGCAGCCACCTGGGGAACGAGAAACGTATCAGAAAAATGAATCCAAATAATTTTCACCGACTTAAAACGTTTGAAACAAAGATCTCCCTCCGCTGGTTTCGCTCCCGTCTGATTGTTTATAATCTGACTGTCGGGACACGTTCAGTGGTTCAGTCAAAGGGACTGAAGTCCCTCTCCAGGTTCTCGGACTCATCGTCGTCGGAGAAGAAGTCGTCCTCGTCCAGGTCGTCCTCGTCGTAGTCCTCATGCCACTCTGGGACGTACTCGTCATCGTACTCATCGTCCTCCTCCACCTCGTCCCCCGCTTCCTCTCCGCCCTGGTTGTTGTTGTTGTCCGCGTCCGCAGAGTCAGCCCTGTCGGATTTGGAAGAGAAGTTTATAATAATAATAATAATAGTAGTAACAACAACAATAGTAGTAATAATAATAACAATTAAGTCATAACGATAATAATGTATGGTATAAACCAAAATTAAAAGGTGCTATAGATAACATTTTACATTTAGCTGAAGCTTTCATCCAAAGCGAGTTCTGTACAACAGGTCAGCAGGGTTGAGGGGCTGAGAGGCGGGGTGGACAGAGAGTGTGAGACAGAGACTAGCCGGGGCCGCTGTGTCAAACAGGTTTAGCTCATTGGCCCTTTCCACGTCTCCATGGGGCTCATATAGTGCCTGCCAGTCTGTGACCTCAAAACAGCCCTGTAGTGCCTACAGTGGCATCGTTTCAGTAAAAGCCAAGGTATGGCAAGGAGGGAGGGTGGCTGTTGCGGCCGGTGCTACGTATAGTAGGAAGGTCGCGGGGGTGGAGGGAGGGACGTAGATATATATATATTTTTAAATCAGTTGTGCAATAGTCAATTTTGGTGAGTTGTTTCTATACAATTCACTTATGACAAGTCATAACACCGCGTGAGTCTCGGAACGTGTGTACTGTGTTGTGTGTGTGTGTGTGTGTGAGTGAGTGAGTGAGTGATAGAGAGAGAGAGAGAGATATCACGCTATTTATTATCTACAAAGCAGGCATGGCCAGTCCACCCTCATTTCACTGTCTGTATGCGCCCCCAGACATTATTTGAAGACCCTGATAGGCCAAATTGATTTGCTTGATCCATTTACATTGGCTGCGACAATACAACGCCCCCGAGTGCCTCTTGGGCCTCCTCCGACCACATTCTCACTGTTATTTTGGTTGCAGGCTGTCTCTTGACCCGAGGCACATAACAGGGGTTGAGGTGAACCAGGTTGTGGTCCGACTGGCCCAGCTGTGGTAGTGGTGAGGAGCTGTACACCTCCTTTAACACTTTGAGTGCCAACGACAAGATTTCTCGTTAGTTCATGCCAACCGTTGAGTGCCAGAGAGACGAGAGATCTCGTTTTTGATCGTTAATTTTTTTTTTAGCGATTTCCATTCATATTTCATCAATCTAGCCTCACGTCACCACTGGAACTCTCTCTGAGCTCCATTGGGAAAATACCGCCCCCTATCGTCTCTCCAGATGGTACTGCACCCCTTTGGATTGGATTGAATGAACCGCATGGAGAAAAAAAATTCCTGCTTCCACATTTTACTTGTCAGACAAGTAACCCGAGACGATCGAAGTCATTGCCGAGCCGCAGAACAGCGGATAATGTGTGTTTCCAGTACCCAGCGTTGGATCAATAAACACGATCAATATTTAGAATGGCGATCAGGAATTGAAATAATCTTTTTGGAGAACATCTGATCTGAGGTAAGGAATCTATTTTACCAGTCATGGGATAATCAGAGCTTTTTTCACAGATATATCAACGTGGGCCCTATGTGTGTATGTGTGTGTGTGTGTGCTGATCAGGAAATAAGTAATCGATTTTTCAGCCCGCTTCCCTAGCGTGCATAAGTACACATATACTATCGATAATCTAGCGTTTATTTGAAAACGATTCATAAATAGGCAGAAAAATGACAATTTTGTGTATTCCAGTAAAGGGCGATTATCACAGAATCTTCTGAAATTTTCTGAAACTTTCAAGAAACAAGCGTTTTTCAAAATGGTATAAAACGGAAATGAACCGATTAAGAAACAATCCATTTCGACAATGTTGACTGCAAACAAGTCATTGATAAGCGACGGCCATATTATACACATAGCCATAATTTAAGATATAGTTTATGTGTTCGCAAATATGAGAGCTCTATCATTGAAGTGGGTGTTGGCACGCAACAAGGTTCCGGGGCACCGGACCCTTGGCACTCAAAGTGTTAAGAACATACCGTCTCATAAAGAGTAACTATATTTCAGAAGCATTATGTTACCTATCCATAAGTCAAATGCTTTTTTTGTACAATTACATTAAAAGGAGCTGTAAGTGGTATTTTGTTTGTTCAAATAAGTGTTCTACATGTTAAAATAATAGCTCTACATTCCGACAGCCATCACTGATATAGAGTGTCTGGTCAGTAACATGGGTCTCCCAGTCCCTCAGCTCTGCAGTAAACAGAAAATACATTGTCTGGTATCCCGTTCAGGAGAGAGAATTCCACATTGCTCAAATGTGACCCGGCGCAGTCTAACCCAACTTGTTAAGGCGCTCGCGATTCTCCAGAAACCCCCAAAATGTTGCGCTATTCAGAAAATGGTTGAATGGAGATATTGTCATTTTTGGTGCTTTGAGATGTTATCTATATGTCTCCTTATTTGCAAAACATAATAAGACTTGTAAATATGTAAATTTTTGTCAGATTGTACGGCTGTTTTCCCTGCAGTCTATTCCAAGAACTGTCGAGGGGAGGGGCTGATTTAAGTTTCGGGGGCGCGCAGTATCAATGAAATGAGAGGAGACGCACCAAAATCCATTCAGCCCAGTACTTTGTTGGCGGTGTGAAAATATGCAGAGAAACATTAATATCTTTGGAACTGTTTGTGTTAAATTGTATCTGAATCGGGAGATGATCTTCTCTCTGTCACAATCTTTTTATTTATTTAATTTTATTTCTCTCACTTTTTTCTGTATTTTTCTCCCATCCCAATTTAGTAGTTATGCCAATTCCCTTCCTGGTCGTTGCGCGCATTGCCCCACTGTCGGCCTAGGGAGGGTGAAGACTACCACATGCCTCCTCCGATACATGTGGAGTCAGCCAGCCGCTTCTTTTCACCTGACAGCGAGGACTCTCACTGGGGGAGCGTAACGCGTGGGAGGTTCACGCCATTTCCCCCCGATCCCCTCCCTGCTGAACAGGCGCCCCGACCGACCAGTAGGAACCGCAGTTTACAACGACCAGGACACATACCCCACCGGCTTCCCACCCGCTAACACTGCCAATCGTGTTAGTATGGACGACTGACCAAGCCGGAGGTACCGCTGACAGCTGGATCCGAACCCAGAGTCTCTGCGGTGGTAGGTGAGTGCATTCTCCACTGCGCTACCCAGCCGCCCCTCTCCGTCACAATTGAAATTGTATTTCTCCGTCGCACAAAAGCTGGCTGGCAGTGGCATTGAATAATCGACTCCAGTATTCGCTCCAAAAGTCTGTAAACTTGCGCATAACGGAGTATAGAGAGATGGCTCTATAGCAGAGGTCCCCAACCATCGGGTCGTGGACCGGTACCTGGCCATGGATCATTTGGTTCCCGGGCCGCAAAGAAAGAATAAAGTTGTTGGTCTTCAAAAAAATTGCCACTTCTGCCTGTGCCTGACTCTTGTGCGCTGTTTATTTATTTATCTTATTTTGGTGTTAACAAAAACTCTGGGTCCGAATGGACCTGGTGTGTAACTCAGTACCAACCACCCCAAAAAACAAGGATTATTATCCAGTTTTATTTTGTACTTCATTACTAACTTATTAGCTCATCATAACCACTACCCATATGAAACATTATTTTATATGGCCACAAGACACAATCGAAAATAGGATTATATTCACTCATGCTGTTCCCCATATTGACGAAAATGGGTAAATATTCATGTAATCTGACTATAACAGGCACAGACTATATGAAGACACTTTATTGAGTAAACGGCTTTGTGGGTTTTAGAACTGTATTATGGAAATAAATCAAGGAACAAAACAACTCCACCTCCCCATCACTCTCTTCCTCCTCTCCCTCTCCACCTCCCTATCACTCTCTTCCTCCTCTCCACCTCCCTATCACTTTTCCTCCTCTCCACCTCCCTATCACTCTGTTCCTCTCCCTCTCCACCTCCCTATCACTGTTCCTCTCCATCCCCCTATCACCCTCTTCCTCCTCTCCCTCTCCACCTCCCCATCACTCTGTTCCTCTCCCTCTCCACCTCCCTATCACTCTGTTCCTCCTCTCCCTCTCCACCTCCCTATCACACTTTCCTCTCCACCTCCCTATCACACTGGTCCTCTCCCTCTCCACCTCCCTATCACTCTGTTCCTCCTCTCCACCCCCCTATCACCCTTCCTCCTCTCCACCTCCCTATCACTCTCTTCCTCCTCTCCCTCTCCACCTCCCTATCACTCTCTTCCTCCTCTCCACCTCCCTATCACTCTGTTCCTCTCCCTCTCCACCTCCCTATCACTCTTCCTCCTCTCCACCTCCCCATCACTCTCTTCCTCCTCTCCACCTTCATATCACTCTGTTCCTCCGCTCCCTCTCCACCTCCATATCACTCTGTTCCTCCTCTCCCTCTGCACCTCCCTATCACTCTGTTCCTCCTCTCCACCTCCCTCTCTCGCTCCTGCTCTTGTTCCCATGAAGGGGGGGGGGGGGGGGGGGGCTGAAGTGTCTAGTCAAATATGAACCTTGATTGAGCCACATGTGATCCACAATCATAGCTAGCCATAGCATTTCTATGAAGCAAACAGATTTTTTCTAGAAGAAATTCCGAATTGGCTAAAATGGTAAACACGAGTGTTTTTGTGTTTAAATAGCCGCCATGAGCACATACTCTAAGCCTCGTTCCAATAAAAAAAACTAGATGGCAATTATTGCATTTTACATTCTTGAAACGGGTCAGTTCGGACCCTAACACCACACAACGGTTAAAAAAAGAAGTCTCCTGCCATAATGCTTCACTGTGTGTGAAGGGACAGAGAGGAAACTGGTATCTAGCTTATTGTCTCTCTCTGGAGAAGACTAAGCTAATTTCCCAAAATGTTGGCGTGTTCTTTTAAGTTATAGTTTAAAGTAGTTCAAACTATTTTCTAAACTCACTAGGAAACATGGCTTTAAAGTTTCGCCTGATCTTCCTTGTTCAGTGGAGGATTACAGTTTGGCCATCGAAAAAGTTATTGGTCACGGCAGCATTAAATATGCTGCGAGAATGAATGGTGCAGTGATTTTTGTGGATGAAGTTGAGAAAGTGAATAGAGTGGTTTAAGCAGGTATTGTTATTGATGACAGGTCTGTCTCCGTATCGCCGCTCAACACACCATCAACTAGGGTGACGGTATCAAACATTGCGCAGTTCATTAGTGATGATTTTCTGGTTAAAGAATTGATGCGATATGGGAAATTAGTTTCGCCCTTTTCGAAAACTAACGTCAGGCTGCAAGTCACCGTTACTAAGACATGTCGTTTCGTTAAATTAAGTCTAGTCTTTTTTAATACTGATGATCACCTTTTCTTCACACACAAGCAGAAAAAAGCAGGAAGCCGGACCAGCACTCTCAGGTTTCGACAATTTTAATCGCAGCCGGATACAACAGACATGTTTCAGAGAGGGTGTTCCTTCTTCAGTGTTAATGGCTAGCGATTAACACTGAAGAAGGAACACCTGTTCTGAAACATGTCTGTTGTATCCGGCTGCGATTAAAATGGTCGAAACCTGAGAGTGCTGGTCCGGCTTCCTGCTTTTTTCTACTTATATCTTCGGGATTGCAGCACCCAGTGTAAATTATTGTGAGCGCGGTCTAACTTGACTTTCACACACAAGCAAACATGAACACACACACACCACACTTCCTGCACTCTCTCACACACAAACACACTACAGGTGTCTTAGTACTTTTTATCATGTCTATTTTATTCTATTATTATTTTTATTCTTTTGCACAATCAAGGCGGGTATGGCCACCTTCATTTCACTACATGTCTTGTGTATGTATGTGACGAATAAATCTCTTGAATCATGAATCTACTTACATTAACCTGTAAAGCCCTATTTTCTGAAAATCCGCCTAAAATACATACCTAAGTAAATGGAAGATTGCTCCACTTCTACAAGATCCATTTGCATGTTCTTGGTATCTAGGGACATCTATGGATCTCATGGAATGTATTCCCAGTGTCAGAAATCTTGTCTGTTGCAACGCGGATTGTTGCTAAACGTTCACAGAAGGTAGACACAGTAACTACACTCCAATCTATGCCAATAACGTTCAGTTTTGTGATAGATAATCCAGAGAAATAAGAGAAATAAAATAAATTCATACACAAGTCATTTGCTTGCAGAAAGCTGGAATCGGCTAGGTAATGTCGTTTTTCGAAATGTCAACGCTCATTGAGAGCTCTGGATGCCCTCTCCTCAGATGACTACAAACTGTGACACAACGCAAATTCAAAATGGCAGATATTTGCTAAATTATGAAGACATTCCCACTAATAACACTTTAGACTATTGGTAAACAAACAACTATAAATATTGTTGAAAATATACACTATGGCTTCTGTTTTGACAAGATTATGGTCTTTACTCTTGGCTACATTTGAAAAAAGAAAAACACAACATTATGTCAACAATTTCTCCCTTTCTTTTGAGTAAAGCAGAGTTTGCCTTGTATATGAAATGTTCTCCATAAATAAGTACTGACTGATGTAAAATAGGGTGGAAGTGAATAGAAAACAGTAGATGTAAACGGGTTCACTCACACTTTGTTAGGATCTGTCTGGTTAGAGAGATTTGAAGCTTGAGCAGACTCCTGGTCCTGGCCCGTCTTGGACTGGTACCCCACTCGAAAGTCCTGTGGGTTGAGAGACCAGACAAGAGACCGTCATGACACTCTGCCGATTAAATAACAAAAGCATCCAGTTAGCAGCATCCTGGTTTTCACCAAAAACAAAAAGACATCTTTGACTTCATTCATTGTGATAAGATCTTGACCCAGTTTAGCCACATTTAGGCCATTCGGGATTCCCTGAAAACATCTTAGCTGGTGTTTGAGAGAATTTTTGATTCCACTGCAGGCCAATATTCAGTGATGAGCTTGTTGCTATATGCACGGTTGCTATATATTTAGCTAAATCAGATTATATGACTTTTCCAATGACTAATCCATAACTTCGATTTGGGATGATGTCACTTTTTTACAAAATCAAAACGAATCCTGAGTAAATTTAATTTGTTGGAATTCATCTCTATATATAGAGAGCTCTGATTACAGGCAGACAAAAAAGCAACATAAAAGGTACCCATTTCTGGTGAAAGAATGTCACAATTAATAGAATGACATGACATCCTTTTCTTCATAATGGTGGAGATAGTGTCCATACGATTTGGTTTGGTTAGTTAGTTTAGTTAGGTTTGGTTTGGTTAGGTTAGTTAGTTTGGCTTGGTTAGTTAATTTGGTTTGGTTAGTTAGTTTGGCTAGTCTCAATTGGTTAGTCTAAAAAAAAACAATTCAGATGGAGCAAACAGAGAGTAAGAATTCCATTGTACTTGTTGCATACGGCAAATAAATCTGAATCGGGCAGAGAGGAGAGGAACCCAAAACAGCTTTAGGGAGGCAAGGTGCTCCTGGATATATACATATGTACATACATACTATAAACACACTGGTAAAGGCACATTTTGGAAGACGAGGCATGTTACTTTTGGAGTGATTCGAATAATCTGGGACATTGGAAAGCAGGTTGTGACATAAATAGCAGGATTACTCCAAGTCTGAATTTTAACAGTTTGAATATTTAACGTTTGATCAGGTTCTACGTATCTTCCTGGTCTCTGGTTGAACCTCAGAAATGTGCTGCTCGTTCTCTGGGTCTCCTTTTCAAAACAAACCAACAAAGATAAAGGGGATCAAGAAACCTTTGACCCAAGAAAGACTCATCAGTACAAGTTCTGAGCTTCAACCAGGTTCTGAAGGGAGGCTCCTCTCACCTGTGTAGAATGTTGAAGGATGGCAACCAGGCGCTCTTGGATGCGGCGGATGAGTTCGAGGCCGGTGTTGAGGTGCTCCGGCTTCAGGAGGCGAACGCAGGAGGCCAGATCAGTGCACTGCAGCAAGGTTTCCTCTGGAAGACAGACACACATTCATTCAGTCTTTATTCAACCTAGAGAGATTATTGAGAGCAGGCTCTCATTTACAATGATGCTGAGAGGAACAATACATGATATAAAAACAATATGGAAACAGAAAATACAATTAATTGAACAATTCAAATCAAATCACAACAACTACAGACTGAGGTGTAATGGTTGATTTAAACTGACCAATGGATATTAAAGTATTGGGTTAAGTGTCTGGGGGACAGAAGCTAAAAGCTGATTTCCCTAATTCAGTGCAAACTCTGGGGATCTTAAGCGTAAGCCAGTCACCAGTAGGGCTGTCAAAATGGGCCAAAAATGACATTAGAATATTCCTTCAAAAAAAAAAAAAAAAAACATAGGTTCGAACCATTCGAATATCTATTGTTGCGCATTATTTCCACAAGAGGGCAAACCAATATAACGGGAGACATAACTAGTTGGCTATAGGTCATTTATTTAAACAAAATAAATATCAACATACCTACACCAGCATAAGTAGAATAATGTATAATCTAAATCTCTCAGAAGGGTCTGTCTCTCGGAGCAAGATCAAATTAATGAAAGTTCATGGTATAGAACGGACATTTATACACAGCAGCGCATCTCCGAAAAAGGCGTGATAAACAATATATTTTTTTAAACGTGAAATAGTAATCAAAACATTGGGGATCCGTATGATGCTTCTGTCAATTAATCATTCAATATCTGTTCAGTAAGCCTACAGTAGCCTATATACTTGTTTCATGTTTTGTTTAAATAAAATTAAGGCACACAATTCCTAGAAATGTGACTAAACGTCGTCGTTTTGCCCTGAGGGATGATTTACAATAAAGTGCTATTAAAAACGGAAAAGTTGGGGTACTAAAATGCTTGACGCTATAACTCTCAAAACGCTAGCGTTAGCACACAACGCTAGTTAGCTGACTTAACGCTAACTGGTTCAGCTGCCGGTAGACCATCGCCGTACGAATTGGAAGCGCCGTCACGTGTCATTCTTTAAAGGGGAACTATCTTATAAATGGCCTTTTTGAGTGTTTAGCATTGTTTCCTAGCTATGTGAACTTATATTAATATGATCTATGTCTCAAAATTCTCATATTGGCGCATTCTTCCAATTCTCCTCTCACAATATTCACCCTCACTGAACTGAGTCGTTTGAAAATGTGCCTATATGTGATGTCATATAGTCACTGCTGCATGTTAATGTTCAGGCGAACATGACGCGGCGCAGTGGTTTAGGTGCCCAGGCTCAAAACAGCTCGAGATCTTGAGGTAGAAAAATGCTGTTTTTGAGGACTTGATTAGAAATACAAAACAATGAATAAAAAAAAAATATATATTACAGAGGTGTTCCATAGACTCACAGGAATTGTGTAAAAGTGCCCAAATAGTGAAAGAAATAGTAAAATAGTTCCCCTTTAACACTTCCAGAAGCTTTGTGGTCCGGTCTTGAACTTTCCCTAAATCCATTTCGTTAGATCCAGCACTGAATGTATCTTGTGATTATTATCAATTTGCGACGATGACAACAACTATTAGCCGTCAGCCATTTCCTGGTTGATTCCGGACATGATGTCACACGAATGCCAGGCTGCCGAGCCAATAGACAATTCGTTGCATTAGTGTGAACGTAAGGTGCACGTAAAGGGCGCAGTGATATCCAATGATATAGCTGTCACGTCTCTCCTGTCCGTCATGCAGCATGTTCAGACACACGCGAGAAGTCGAGAGGGGGGACCGCGGGGGCTGTTTAAATTTTTTTTTAAACACAATTCACACAATTCGAATATACATTTTTACAATCGAATGTAGATTAGATTATTAACACTTTGATAGCCGGGGTTAAATTCATAATTTACCATCCCTCGCCAGCCCTATTTAACATGGAGAAGTTCCCCTTCTTTGCAGGGCTATAACTTTTTAAATTGTATTGCTAAATTGACATTACTATGGCCCATTCAACGTCCTATATCTATTGTTCAGGGTGTAGCAACGTTATACTTTTTCATTCACATATTCATACTAAAATACGGTCTAAAGTATAAGTATGTTTTTATCGTTTTCTGCAGCTTTCTCCAGAACTTGATTTATAGCCCTAAATGCATTATATTGATGATCAAATACAGTTTGATAGGAATCTGTGCGAGATAAAAAATGTCAACTGGACGTGCTTCTAGGAGTTACTACGTATGATCTGATGTTGACCGGATGGGGGGGGGGGGGTCGTTTATAATTCCGTGGGCAACGTTATATCATTCATCTAGTGTGGGTGATATGATCATTAGAGCAGTTAGTATCGAAGACATTAAAAAATAACGCTGAAACTCACCGTAGCTTCCTCACGCCGTTGGGAGATGAGCGTGGAACAGACATTTTTCTATTATGGGATGTCGAAATATCCGATCCATTTCCAGGTTGTATAATAGTATATACGTCGAAATCATGTTGTTTATCGAGTTATTGGTAACGGATTGCTATCCGTTGTGATCAGCTCGAGTCCTGGGACTATTAGCGAGTGATCGGACCGAATTGAAATGAGCACCAGCTTCCACTTCCTGTTTCTGCCCTGGGCGATCCGCCGATCGGCCACCAGATGGCGCTCTTGAACCGTTGGAGAGTTGAGAGGGGCTCACCAGTACATATAATGTCTCCGGGGGAGAAATATGATTTCGATCACAGATTTTTGAAATATTGATATCAAAGACGCTGTCCAGCGTCTTCGGCAGAATAAGCATGGCGGGGAAAGACGCTGACCAGCGTCTTCGGCGATTAAAGTGTTAATTCGAATATAGAATATTCGTTGACAAAGCAGTTGGGTGGCGCAGCGGACATTGCGCTCGTCACCAACGCAAGAGACACCGGGTTCGGATCCGGCTGTCTGCGTTGTCTCCGGCTTGGGCCGGTCATCATACTAACTCAATTGGCAGAGTTAGCGGGTAGGAAGTCGAAGGGTGGTAGTCTGGTCGTTGTGAACAGCGACTCCTACAGGTCGGTTGGGGCGCCTGCACAGCAAAGTCAGGAAAATGGCGGGGGCAGTGTGAGCCTCCTACACGTTACTCCTCGCCAAATGAGAGTCCGCGCTGGCAGGTGAAAATATGTGACAGGCTGCCTCCACATGTATCGGAGGGGACATGTGATGCAAGGCTTCTATCCTCCCTACAACCGGCCAGTGGGGGGCATATGCGAGCAACGATCAGGACAGGGAAGGGAGAATTGGCACGAGAGGTAAATTGGGATGGGGAGGGAGAAAAAATAAATTAAAAAAAAATCACAGAAAAAGGAGGGGAAACGGGTAGATAAAAAAAAAAAAATCGTTGACAGCCCTAGTCACCAGAGAGATTATGATCAGGTCCAGAGTTTCCAGTCCAGTAATGAAGTGATGTAGGGTGGCAGATCATCAATAATGACTTCATACAGAAACAGATGCCAATGCAAGTCACATCTCTCTACCAGAGAGAACCACCCAACCTTATCATACAGGACACAATGATGGGTACCATAACTGTCACCAGTGATAAATCTAATGGCAGAATGATATACAGTCCAGAGGCTTTAGAGTGGAAGCAGCAACATGTCTATAAACTATGTCTCCATCATCCAAAAAGGACATGAGGTCTTGCACTCACATCATTGACAAGGAAAAGAAGCTCTCCATTACATTTAGCTGACGCTTTTATCCAAAGCGATTATCCAGTTCTGTAGGACAAGTCAGCAGGAAGGGTACTACTCTCGAGTTCAGCTGAGTAACAATGTTCAGCAAACAGTGTTGAAACTAGGGTGCTGCAGTGTTGAGTGCATAGTAGTAGAGACATATTAGTATAGTATGTAGTAATATAGAAAAGGAAGATTAATTAGTGGAAGAGACTAGAGTGCATGATAGTAGAAGACAGTAAGAAGGTTAGATTACTGCCAGTAGCAGTGATCAAGGTTGGAGATTCAGCCACATTTAGGCTTCAACTAACAAACACCTCCAACGTAATCTCAACTCATCTAATCTCAACTCACCTAATCCCAACACCTCCAATCTAATCTCAACTCATCTAATCTCAACTCCCCTAACCTCAACTCATCTAATCTCAACTCACCCAGCAGGATCTGGAGGGCGTTAGTGTGCAGGTCCAGGGCCTCCATCTGCTGCTCCATCACATCCATCTTCTCTGTGTCCTGGTTGTAGTAGCTGTAGACACAGGAGTAGGCCAGCACCTGGAACACAGCCGTCAGAACACTGAGCTGGTTCTATTGCAGCTGTAGGTTCACAGTATATAATCTCTGTCGCACAATACAAGATTCATCCTAAATTAGAAACGTACAAAGTTAGAATGGGGCCTTAGACCTATGTTGCATTTCATCCACCTTCTCTCTCCCCCTGCTTTCCTGTCATTCACTGTCCTATGGAATAATGCAGAAATGCTGCAAAAATATAAATAAATGAACAATTAACCTGTTAATCCCTAGCCACATTTTCAGAAGATTCGGCTAAAAGTACATACCCAAGTAAATTAAGAATGGCTCCACAACTACAAGGTCCATTTGCATGTTCTCGGTATCTAGGGACATCTATGGACCTCAGGGAATGTATTCCTAGTGTCAGATATATTGTGTCTGTTACTATGATGGAGTAAATCGTAATGAACCAAAGGAGAATATAAAATATTCACCAAGGAGAATATTTTTTCCATCTTTGACTGTGAATAACACCATGCTAATAATGATCAAAAGTAAGAAGATGCCACTGAGCTCATTCAGCAACTCCTTGAGAACAAGTATTGTAAAAATCTAAGCAAATGAAGAAAGGGCAGATCATTTACAGGGTTGTTTGTAGATACAAACCATTACTATATGCCCGTCGTGGTTAAAACCTTTTGAACTAAGGTTAGCGTTAAGCTAGCTAACAATGCTTCCATTCCTCTTTGACCCGTCTCTCGTAAGCTACGTCATCCCCCACTAAGAGTCACGGGAGATGTAGTAAATACAACAGTCCTGTGTGTATCTTTATGCAGATCTTTATGCAGTTTTAAAGCACCTTGGCTTTGTTCTGAATGCACTTTGTTGTAGTTATCCTACAGAGAAAAGAAAATGCACTTGACTTTAATGCACATTTTGTTGTATGCAAAGAGAAAATGTTTAAATTGTACAATCTTTCAGCAGTCAGTCTGGAATTAATGTATGCATTCAAAAGTGCTGAATAAATGTTGTATGGGCCCATAATAGTGATTATTAATATTATTTAAGTTAAGTTTTGCCATAATCATGTCTTTTGCCATAATCAGGTAGCAAAAAAAAAAAAAAAAAAAAAACATTATATATATATTTATATTAATCTTTTTCTGCTTTCGGTTTTCGGCCAACTTGTTTCCTATTTTCGATATCGGTTTCGGCCAAGAATTTCCCATTCGGTGCATCCCTAATTATTATCCTAATTATATTTGATCTATAACATAACTATATTCAAATAGTGACAAAGGGGGGAAAAAAAAGAAAAGGAAAAAAGATATACCGGTATATAAAAAATTTAAAAAAAATTGTGTATACGTTTTGTACATAAAACTATGAAACTTTTGTAACCTTTGCTAAATGATGTACTGAATTATGTTTATTTTTTTGTATTTTTTGTGTGTGTAAATAATGTAATGTAAAAAGGGTAGGCAATTATAAGCCTCGGCTTCAGCCTACACCTTTTCGGTCATGCTACAAAAGAAATATTTAAAAACATTAACCTCTTAACATCCAAGGGCCCACATGTGGACGATTCTTTGCCGACCTCTAGTGGCTCGGGTGTGCATTTCTTTTAATACAATATAGATAGAATTAAAGCCCTATTTATTGCCTGTCGATTGCCCTTTCAGGTGACAAAATCCGTTCAGAGGTTCTCGAGTTACATGCCGATATGTGAGGCGTGCCCCAAAGTACGCAAAAGTACACATTACCACCCGCGACTCCCGGGGCTCTAGCTCCGTCAATCATTTGGCGATCTCGAGGGTTGTAGCCAATGAGTGTGGCTTTCCAATGATACCCCATGATATGATAATTGGGGATCTAATACGGTCTCTATTGATCGATTTATGATAAAGAAAAGCTTAAAGTTAAGGCTTAACAGGTTAAGTACAGTTACTTCAGGATAATGAAAACAGTTGCGTAAGATTTTACCGGATTGAGTCGTGTCTTTTTCTCAGACGTTCACAGAAAGGTAAAGAAATAATATACGTTGTATTTTATGGCAATAATGTTGAGGTTTGTTCGACCCGTGAGATATGAACACAACATTCCAGTCAATGCTTGTAAGAAAAATTTAAGTTTGCTTCCTTTGTCGGTGTTAAATAAATCTCGGACCGATACCAGGCTAATAATAATAGTTTCCCTTTAAAGTGTTTGTTAATTCAGTATTCTGTTGCGTTTCCTCTCTTACCTTGCGAGCCTGAGCGAGGACCTTACAAGCATCGATGACAAAAGTCAAGGACTTCATCTGCAGAGCTTCATTGATGGAGGAGACCTTGTTCTCCAGGTTGATGGCAAAATCCTTTCACAGAAGCAAGGATGAATATAAAAGACATTAACTTAACTAACATTGAACAAAATAAACTATGGGCACCTGGTGTACAAATAAAAACAATATTCATGTAAAGTAGGGGTTTGATAATATATATACAAATGTATCATTAAAAAAAGAGGGGGAGGCAGGATGGCCTAGAGGGGCGACAGTAGCTCGGGAGGTAGAGCAGTTGTCTGGTAACCCGGAGGTTCCCGGTTCGATTCCCGCTCCTCCCGGGCAGCGTGTCGATGTGTCCTTGAGCAAGACACTTAACCCCTAATTGCTCCCAATGAGCAGGTTGGTACCTTGCATGGTTGCCTCCGCCGTCAGTGTGTGAATGTGTGAGTGAATTCTGCAATCTGTTAATAAAGTTTTCAATCAATCAATCAATGTATTCCAGCTGTGAGCTGGTGACTGAAGGGTGGCTGGTATTACATCTATGGTGCCCACCATCTCTGCCTAAGTGCCCTTGAGCAAACATCAAAACTGCTCCAGGGGCGCTGCACTGCGGGCGACCCTGCGCTCTGACCTCTCTGATGAAATGCATATTTGTGGTGGATTGTGTGTAACTAGAAGGGATATGAGGACTGTCTGTAACTAGGAGGGATATGAGGACTGTGTGAATGTGTAACTAGAAGGGATATGAGGACTGTGTGTAACTAGGAGGGATATGAGGACTGTGTGAATGTGTAACTACTGGGGGGATATGAGGACTGTGTGTAACTAGGAGGGATATGAGGACTGTGTGCAACTAGGAGGGATACGAGGACTGTATGTAACTAGGAGGGATACGAGGACTGTGTGTATGTGTAACTAGGAGGGATATGAGGACTGTGAGTATGTGTAACCAGGAGGGATATGAGGACTGTGTGTAACTAGGAGGGATATGAGGACTGTGTGTATGTGTAACTAGGAGGGATATGAGGACTGTGTGTAACTAGGAGGGATAGGACTGTGTATAACTAGAAGGGATATGAGGACTGTGTGTATGTGTAACTAGGAGGGATATGAGGACTGTGTGTGTGTAACTAGGAGGGATATGAGGACTGTGTGTAACTAGGAGGGATATGAGGACTGTGTGTAACTAGGAGGGATATGAGGACTGTGTGAATGTGTAACTAGGGGGGATATGAGGACTGTGTGTAACTAGGAGGGATATGAGGACTGTGTGTAACTAGGAGGGATAGGACTGTGTATAACTAGAAGGGATATGAGGACTGTGTGTATGTGTAACTAGGAGGGATATGAGGACTGTGTGTGTGTGTAACTAGGAGGGATATGAGGACTGTGTATACCTAGGAGGGATAGGAGGACTGTGTGTAACTAGGAGGGATATGAGGACTGTGAGTATGTGTAACTAGGGGGGATAGGCCAAAATACAAATTTCAATTGCCTTGTGTACTTTGACAAAGTAATCTTCTTCTATATTGAAATAATGCAAAATGAAAATGTGATAATATGCATATTCAGAAATGGGGAAATCGATTGTGATGAGTTCAGCCATTACGATCTGATCGCAGGGCAGTTTTGTTGATATGATTAGAGATATAATAAAATAAAGTTTAGCTGAGACTAACGATCTCAGGGCAGTTTTATCATCATATCAACAAAACTGCCCTGAAATTGCCAGTCTCAGCTAAACTTTATTTGTATTGCCATTTATTGCGAGATTAGACAATAACGTGTTTTGTTTAAAAAAGTAATAATAAAAAGATATATATATATTTTCAATACTATTAAAATAATAATTATTATAATAAATTAAATAATCAACTTTTCCATCACACATTTTCTTCAAATTGTGTTCAGAATATTGTGTTAACATTGAATCGTGAACTCAGTAGGGGTGTAACTGTACACAAAAAACACGGTTCGGTACGTACCTCGGTTTTGAAGTCAAGGTTCGGTACGGGTTTTCGGTACAGTGGGGGAAAGCTTGGCTTTCCATGTTCCACTCAGGGGTGATGTAGTGTGCAGTAACTAATTGTACGTGTAGGGCTGTCAACGAATATTCTATATTGAAATTAATAATAGACTTGCAAATTTTTTTTATAATAATTATTATTATATTAGATTGTGAAAAAAAAACAGCCCCCGGTGGGCGGTCGTTAGTGGTTAACATACCGTTGTATTCGTTCGGTACGGTACACACTGAAACGGTTCGGTTCGGTACGGATACGTGTACCTTTACACCCCTAGAACTCAGTATTTTGTATCATATTGTGTTTTATGTAAACACTCTTTACTGACTAATGAAAGAGGACTGCAAGAGAGAAATTAGAGTCATCAGGTAGACTAGTACCTTGGCCTGGTTATGGAAAGTGCATCTCTCATTGTAGTCTTGGAACTTCTTCTCCTGCCTTGCTGCTTTACTCACCTGGTAGAAAAACAAAGCAAGAGATTTGCACATGAAAATATATGAAGAATTCATATTTCCTTCAAAATCTTTTTGTGGAATTTGATTATTAGGAACGCAAATGCCAGTAAATGTATTTCTTTACCCGATATTTATTTATTAAATCTTAAAAGAGGCTATTTTGTGGATCAAAAGGATTAGACATTCGATTTCTTTTTAAACAAACCATGGCAGAGCAGTTGTAGTAATCTTTGTGGGTTGGTTTCCATGGCTTCAAACACCTCCAACAAAAGCCATGGTTACATTTGGCACAGGTCATGCTAAAGAAAGAGGCATTGGAGAGACAGAGGGAGAGGTGTTAAGACATGCTGTTTAATAAAAATCAAATATGAATTATTTATGTTTAATGATATTTAGTCATATCACACACGCAATGCCTCTGGTTGTGATGGGGTTGATGTGAAATGGAGGATTGTGTGATGAATGGTATTCATGGTGGGCAAGAAAACCCAACATGCAGTAAAATAGATGCACTTTCCATAACCAGGCCAAGCCGGTACTATCCTGATGCTGGACAGAAGAAAGTATCCTGATGCTAGACAGAAGAAAGTATCCTGATGCTAGACAGAAGAAACTATTCTGCTGCTAGACAGAAGAAACTATCCTGATGCTAGACAGAAGAAACTATCCTGATGCTGGACAGAAGAAACTATCCTGATGCTGGACAGAAGAAACTATTCTGATGCTGGACAGAAGAAACTATCCTGATGCTAGACAGAAGAAACTATCCTGATGCTGGACAGAAGAAACTATTCTGATGCTGGACAGAAGAAACTATCCTGATGCTGGACAGAAGAAACTATTCTGATGCTGGACAGAAGAAACTATCCTGATGCTGGACAGAAGAAAATATCCTGATGCTGGACAGAAGAAACTATCCTGATGCTGGACAGAAGAAACTATCCTGATGCTAGACAGAAGAAAATATCCTGATGCTAGACAGAAGAAACTATCCTGATGCTAGACAGAAGAAACTATCCTGATGCTGGACAGATGAAACTATCCTGATGCTGGACAGAAGAAACTATTCTGATGCTGGACAAAAGAAACTATCCTGATGCTGGACAGAAGAAACTATCCTGATGCTAGACAGAAGAAACTATCCTGATGCTGGACAGAAGAAACTATTCTGATGCTGGACAGAAGAAACTATTCTGATGCTGGACAGAAGAAACTATTCTGATGCTGGACAGAAGAAACTATCCTGATGCTAGACAGAAGAAACTATCCTGATGCTAGACAGAAGAAACTATCCTGATGCTGGACAGAAGAAACTATCCTGATGCTAGACAGAAGAAACTATCCTGATGCTGGACAGAAGAAACTATCCTGATGCTGGACAGAAGAAACTATCCTGATGCTGAACAGAAGAAACTATTCTGATGCTGGCAGAAGAAACTATCCTGATGCTGGACAGAAGAAACTATCCTGGTGCTGGACAGAAGAAACTATCCTGATGCTGGACAGAAGAAACTATCCTGGTGCTGGACAGAAGAAACTATCCTGGTGCTGGACAGAAGAAACTATCCTGATGCTGGACAGAATAAACTATCCTGATGCTAGACAGAAGAAACTATCCTGATGCTGGACAGAAGAAACTATTCTGATGCTGGACAGAAGAAACTATTCTGATGCTGGACAGAAGAAACTATTCTGATGCTGGACAGAAGAAACTATCCTGATGCTGGACAGAAGAAACTATTCTGATGCTGGACAGAAGAAACTATCCTGATGCTGGACAGAAGAAACTATCCTGATGCTGGACAGAAGAAACTATCCTGATGCTGGACAGAAGAAACTATCCTGATGCTAGACAGAAGAAACTATCCTGATGCTGGACAGAAGAAACTATTCTGATTCTGGACAGAAGAAACTATCCTGATGCTAGACAGAAGAAACTATCCTGATGCTGGACAGAAGAAACTATCCTGATGCTGGACAGAAGAAACTATCCTGATGCTGGACAGAAGAAACTATTCTGATGCTGGACAGAAGAAACTATTCTGATGCTGGACAGAAGAAACTATCCTGATGCTGGACAGAAGAAACTATTCTGATGCTGGACAGAATAAACTATTCTGATGCTGGACAGAAGAAACTATCCTGATGCTAGACAGAAGAAACTATTCTGATGCTGGACAGAAGAAACTATTCTGATGCTGGACAGAAGAAACTATTCTGATGCTGGACAGAAGAAACTATTCTGATGCTGGACAGAAGAAACTATCCTGATGCTGGACAGAAGAAACTATCCTGATGCTGGACAGAAGAAACTATCCTGATGCTGGACAGAAGAAACTATCCTGATGCTAGACAGAAGAAACTATCCTGATGCTGGACAGAAGAAACTATTCTGATTCTGGACAGAAGAAACTATCCTGATGCTAGACAGAAGAAACTATCCTGATGCTGGACAGAAGAAACTATCCTGATGCTGGACAGAAGAAACTATCCTGATGCTGGACAGAAGAAACTATTCTGATGCTGGACAGAAGAAACTATTCTGATGCTGGACAGAAGAAACTATCCTGATGCTGGACAGAAGAAACTATTCTGATGCTGGACAGAATAAACTATTCTGATGCTGGACAGAAGAAACTATCCTGATGCTAGACAGAAGAAACTATTCTGATGCTGGACAGAAGAAACTATTCTGATGCTGGACAGAAGAAACTATTCTGATGCTGGACAGAAGAAACTATCCTGATGCTGGACAGAAGAAACTATCCTGGTGCTAGACGGAAGAAACTATCCTGATGCTGGACAGAAGAAACTATCCTGATGCTGGACAGAAGAAACTATCCTGATGCTGGACAGAAGAAACTATCCTGATGCTGGACAGAAGAAACTATCCTGATGCTGGACAGAAGAAACTATCCTGATGCTAGACAGAAGAAACTATCCTGATGCTGGACAGAAGAAACTAGTCTGATTCTGGACAGAAGAAACTATCCTGATGCTAGACAGAAGAAACTATCCTGATGCTGGACAGAAGAAACTATCCTGATGCTGGACAGAAGAAACTATCCTGATGCTGGACAGAAGAAACTATTCTGATGCTGGACAGAAGAAACTATCCTGATGCTGGACAGAAGAAACTATCCTGGTGCTGGACAGAAGAAACTATCCTGATGCTGGACAGAAGAAACTATCCTGATGCTGGACAGAAGAAACTATCCTGATGCTGGACAGAAGAAACTATCCTGATGCAGGACAGAAGAAACTATCCTGATGCTGGACAGAAGAAACTATTCTGATGCTGGACAGAAGAAACTATTCTGATGCTGGACAGAAGAAACTATTCTGATGCTGGACAGAAGAAACTATCCTGATGCTAGACAGAAGAAACTATTCTGATGCTGGACAGAAGAAACTATTCTGATGCTGGACAGAAGAAACTATTCTGATGCTGGACAGAAGAAACTATCCTGATGCTGGACAGAAGAAACTATCCTGATGCTGGACAGAAGAAACTATCCTGGTGCTAGACGGAAGAAACTATCCTGATGCTGGACAGAAGAAGCTATCCTGATGCTGGACAGAAGAAACTATCCTGATGCTAGACAGAAGAAACTATCCTGATGCTAGACAGAAGAAACTATTCTGATGCTGGACAGAAGAAACTATCCTGATGCTGGACAGATGAAACTATCCTGATGCTGGACAGAAGAAACTATTCTGATGCTGGACAAAAGAAACTATCCTGATGCTGGACAGAAGAAACTATCCTGATGCTAGACAGAAGAAACTATCCTGATGCTGGACAGAAGAAACGATTCTGATGCTGGACAGAAGAAACTATTCTGATGCTGGACAGAAGAAACTATTCTGATGCTGGACAGAAGAAACTATCCTGATGCTGGACAGAAGAAACTATTCTGATGCTGGACAGAAGAAACTATCCTGATGCTGGACAGAAGAAACTATCCTGATGCTGGACAGAAGAAACTATCCTGATGCTGGACAGAAGAAACTATCCTGATGCTAGACAGAAGAAACTATCCTGATGCTGGACAGAAGAAACTATCCTGATGCTGGACAGAAGAAACTATTCTGATGCTGGACAGAAGAAACTATTCTGATGCTGGACAGAAGAAACTATCCTGATGCTGGACAGAAGAAACTATCCTGATGCTGGACAGAAGAAACTATCCTGATGCTGGACAGAAGAAACTATCCTGATGCTAGACAGAAGAAACTATCCTGATGCTGGACAGAAGAAACTATTCTGATGCTGGACAGAATAAACTATTCTGATGCTGGACAGAAGAAACTATCCTGGTGCTGGACAGAAGAAACTATCCTGATGCTGGACAGAAGAAACTATCCTGATGCTGGACAGAAGAAACTATCCTGATGCTGGACAGAAGAAACTATTCTGATGCTGGACAGAAGAAACTATTCTGATGCTGGACAGAAGAAACTATTCTGATGCTGGACAGAAGAAACTATTCTGATGCTGGACAGAAGAAACTATTCTGATGCTGGACAGAAGAAACTATTCTGATGCTGGACAGAAGAAACGATCCTGATGCTGGACAGAAGAAACTATCCTGGTGCTAGACGGAAGAAACTATCCTGATGCTGGACAGAAGAAACTATCCTGATGCTGGACAGAAGAAACTATCCTGATGCTAGACAGAAGAAACTATCCTGATGCTAGACAGAAGAAACTATTCTGATGCTGGACAGAAGAAACTATTCTGATGCTGGACAGAAGAAACTATCCTGATGCTGGGCAGAAGAAACTATCCTGATGCTGGACAGAAGAAACTATCCTGATGCTGGACAGAAGAAACTATTCTGATGCTGGACAGAAGAAACTATTCTGATGCTGGACAGAAGAAACTATCCTGATGCTAGACAGAAGAAACTATTCTGATGCTGGACAGAAGAAACTATCCTGATGCTGGACAGAAGAAACTATCCTGATGCTGGACAGAAGAAACTATCCTGATGCTGGACAGAAAAATTATTCTGATGCTGGACAGAAGTCAACAGTGACATTGGGAGCATGTCATTCAGTGTGGGGATTACAAAATGTAATTAAATAAATCAATAAAATAACAACTATAAATATATATGCTCATTATTTCTCAGACATTCCACCATGCCTGGCCTCAGTAAAGAAGCTTTGTACATGCAGAGACTCTGGTTCCTCTACGTACTGTAGACAGCCTTCATTCTTCTCGATCTGGGCCTGGCAGCTGGGGCAGCGTTTGGAGATGAGTTTGGCGAGATGTTTGCTCTGGGCCTCCATGCTCATGCCGTCGTAGTAACCGCCGTCATCCATCCACTGAGACATGTGGCTACAGCTGGCTGGGTAGTGAGCCTGGGGGGAGAGAGAGGGCCTTCTGAGCACTTTATACCATTACTGTTAATGGTGATACAACAGCACTTCTTATACCATTATTGTTAATGGCGATACAACACTTCGGATGAGACGCTAAACCGAGGTCCTGACTGAATCTCGGTCGCAAAAGAACCCAGGACGCCTATCGTAAAGAGTAGGGGGTTCCCCCGATGTTCCTGGTCAAATTCCAAATCAGGTCTCTGACATCAAGGCCACCTAATCATCCCTTCCCCTTAATTGGCTGATATCAATCCCTGTGTCCTGAGCCGTTCAACCATTGTGTAGTGTGATGTGTGCCTGGTGCCAGTGTATGGCAGCCATTGTGTAGTGTTGTGTGCCTGGTGCCAGTGTATGGCAGCCATTGTGTAGTGTGATGTGTGCTTGGTGCCAGTGTATGGCAGCCATTGAGCCTGCGTAGCGTAGGTTGGGTGCTACCAGTGGTGGTGAAGGAGGCAATTTCCACCCTACATTGTGGGGAGCGCTTTGAGTGTCTAGAAAAGCGCTATATATATTTGTATTATTATAATTTTTCTTTGATCATTTCAGATAATGGTTGAAGAAGTGAGTCTTTAGTCGACAGCGAAAGATTGGGCGGGTTTCGGCTGTCCTAACTGTGGTGGGCAGTTCGTTCCACCATTGTGGGGCAAGGACTGAGAAGAGGCGGCTTCTCCTTGATGACACTCGGATAGGAGTGGGTCTGAGACGGCCAGAAGATGCAGAGCGTAGGGGTCTTGAGGGTGTGTAGTTAGAGACCATTGACCGGAGGTAGGCGGGAGGTCGAGGGCCTTGAAGCAGATTCGTGCGGCAATGGGGAGCCAGTGAAGGTCCCTAAGAAGTGGGGTGACACGGGCTGAGTTCGGTAGGTTTGAGATCAGGCGGACCGCTGCGTTCTGGATGAGTTGAAGAGGCTTGGTGGAAGTGGCCAGGAGGCCAGCAAGCAGTGTGTTGCAGTAGTCGAGGCGGGAGATGACTTGATTGGACGAGGAGTTGGGTGGCTTCTTTTGTCAGGAAGGGGCGGATGCTTCCGACTTTGCTCAGGAGGAATCTGCAGGTTCTAGTTGTCGCTGCGATGTGAGTGGAGAAGTTCAATTGGTCATCGAGGACAACACCAAGGTTCTTGGTGGTCTGGGACGCAGTCACAGCTGCATTCTCGACTGTGATGGAAAGGTCGGTCAGGGGGGAGGATTTGGCCGGCAGCTGGAGCAATTCTGTTTTGCTTAGGTTCAGTTTGAGGTGGTTGGTCGTCAGAGTCAGGGTCAGGGTGGTTGGTCATTTGAGGTGGTGATGTCGGACAGACAGGCCGAGATCCGCTCAGAGACGTGGATATCTGAGGGAGAGTATCATCGGCATAGCAATGATACAAGAAGGCATGAGACATGATAATGTTACCCAGAGATTTAGTGTAGAAGGAGAAGAGAAGGGGTCCTAGGACCGAGCCCTGGGGGACACCCGTCCGCAGGGGGGCAAGTGGCCGACAGGGTCTCTCTCTATGACACTTGGTAGGAGCGGTCATTGAGGTATGATGTCAGCGCAGAGCCAGCCACTCCCATTCCTGCGAGAGACGCGAGGAGGATCTGATGGTTGACTGTGTCGAACGCTGCAGATAGGTCTAGGTCCCTTGAGACGTGAAAGGCCTCTCCTAGACTCTAGGAGAATCAGGACAGAGGAGAGGCCTTTCGCTTTTGCTAAGTGAAGTGCCTCTGTGACCGCAATGAGGGCCGTTTCTGTGAAGCCTGACTGATTAGGGTCTAGACTCTAGGTGATGTTAATCGTGATACAACAGCACTTCTTATACCATTACTGTTAACACATCCAGCGGCAAAAACACTGTACAGCGTTATTGCCCGCCATGCGTTGAACGCCAACAACGCTGTACAGCGTTTTTGAGATCAATATTTCATTTTTTCGCCATGGCATTCATAATTCATCCAGCCAACCTCTGGTGCTCCAGCGGGACCCTGAATGAGACTGCAACGCCTCAATACCGCCGCCTGGTGGATGGTCGGGCGAGTTACACTCTCAAAACCGGATGGTGTGATCGGTGCGTCGAGGAAATTCCTCCGGCAGTCACATCTTGTTACGTGGATCCAGACAAACACTATAGTGCATATGGATCGCTGCCATAATGCAATAATCGATATGATTTCGGCGTTTATTGCACCATACAAACCGGAAATGGATGTAGGAGATCGGTGTCAAATAATTGGGATCTTTCTCATCCAGTCTCATCGGCGCAAGGTAAGAGGACAGTAACGTTATTTTCAGCCCGATTGTTTATTCATTTCACTGCAAACCATCTGATCAATATATCAACCCATAGTAAATAAAGCCGTTACTGACGATCAAGGAATTATAAACGACCCCCCCCCCCCTTTCCTTCACGCATGATGAAGCATAATGTATACCGATCATATACATTTGAATTTTTTAATATAGCGTGTATGGGAAAGAAACGCCAATCGATAATCTATATATGCTTCAGGGCCTATAACTACTGTTTTTGGAATTACAGCAGAAAAGATTAAAAACATACTTATATTCTCGACGCTAGTAACACAACAATGTATGAATGAAAAAATATAACGTTCCCACATCCTGAACGATAGATAATCGATGTTGAATGGGCCATAGTAATGTCAATATAGCAATACAATTTCAAAAGTTATAGCCCTGCAAAGAAGGTAAACATCTCCATAGGCTTTCAATGGTGGCAGACTGGGTACTTTGATGGGTACAATGGCTGGCAATCAATATTTTCTTTTTTTACGATTTATTTTTTGGCGTTTTATCGCTTTATTACTACTGGGCAGTCCAGTAGGGAGAGACAGAGGAGAAATGGGAGACAGAGTGGGGGGAAGACATTCGGGAAATAACGACTGATTCGGGAATCGAACCCGGGTCGCCCGTGTCGCGGCTGAGCGCGCTATGTGGTTCGCCACTGGGGCGCCCCGGCAATCAATGTGTTAACACTTTGATTGCCACTCACGAGTTTTCTCGGATTTATAATAGTCACGTTGAAAGCCACTCACGAGATTTCTCTGATTTTTTTTTTTGCGATCTGAAATCATATTGCATCACGCGAGCCTACCCTAGCCTACCCAAGAGCCGCCGGCGATTAGATGTGGAAAAAAGCGCCCCCTATCGTCTCCCAGATGACATCAGGGATTTTGGAATGGACTCAATAAAAATGGATGGGGGAAAAAATCCTGTACTCCACATTTTCCAGTCCACTGATGCAGCCGGGGTTACCAGAGTTCATTATGGATCCTCTGAGCGCCGTGGATCATGAGTTCTACTGTATACACGTTAGATCTATACACTTATCGATTTTTTCGAATGGTGATCAGGAATTGGAATATACCAGTTGGATACCATCTGATGTCAGGTAAGGAATCTATGTTATCAGTGTTAGGATAATCAGACTCATTTTGATGAAGATATAAGCTGTTTTGTGAAATGTGCTCCAGCGGTTTCACTGTAAAATCGACGAGGAAATGAAAGCAGCTATTATCAGCGCGCGCCTCGAATGGGCGTGCGTGTACGTATAATATTGATCATCTAGCGTTTATTTGAAAACGATTCATAAATAGGCTGACAAATATCAACGTTCTGGAATATTCCAGTAAAAGACGATTATCACAGAATGGCCCAGAATGGGCTGTTTTTTTTTACCTCAAAACGGGTGCTTTTCAAAATGCTCTCAAACGGAAATGAAGCGATAAAAAAACAATCTGCCTTGACAGCACTGACTGGAAAATGATTCTTTGATAAGCCACGGGCAGATTAGACACATAGCCATAATTTAAAACATAGATTAGGCGATATTAACGTTAACATTAAAGTGGATGGTGGCATTCAGGCACTAAGTCTGGCGCCACCTGGTGGCACTGAAAGTGTTAATGGTGATACTACACAGGAAAATGCACTTCTTATTAGGGTTTCAAGAACGAAGTGCAGAAACCCTATTGTTGTTGTGGGGGATCTTTATTTTTTAGAAATGCTTTTGCAAATTCCTGCGAGATGGTAAATGGTGGCAACATGAACTTTGACCCATTGATTGGAAGTTGTGTGTAAATGCTCTCCAACAAATATGACCCCACTTGGCCTAAAGGGGGCGCTATAATTAAAGGTCAAACCTTTGCACTTTGAAAGGTCAGACCTCCTACGCCTTAAGTCCGATTTCACAAAACTTGGTAGAGACATCCAACTATATTCACTCTACAAATTTGCCTCAAGGAACCATAAAGTCTGCCATATTGGATTTTCCGCCATCTTGGATTTTATGTAAAACACATTTTTGAAATCTCCTCCGACTACTACCAAATCTGCTGTGGATTAAAGTTGGTATAAGGATCGTTTATATCTTTTTTTGTTTTTAAGATATTAACTTCAAACCTATTGTTCCATTTTCAAATTAATATATAAAATCTAGAAATATGACTAACGTCCCGGAAAGCAACAGTTGTGATTGGAGGATCAAGAAAAGAGGGTGGGGTTTGAGTTTCTGACCTCGGGGAAGTTGCAGCTAAAGCAGGAAGACCAGCAGCACTTGGTGCAAGTTCCCATGCTGCCAATGTTCTCCTTGCAGAGGATCTGGTCGCAGCCCTGGGGGTTGGTGCACCACGTCAGGTTGGAGCAGCACTCCACATAGCCCCTCAGCAAGGCACTCTCATACTAGAGAGAGACAGAGAGAGTGAGAGAGAGAGAAAGAGAGAGAGAAAGAGAGACAGAGAGAAAGAGAGAGAGACAGAGAGACAGAAAGACGGAGAGACAGAGAGACGGAGAGAGACAGAGAGACGGAGAGAGACAGAGAGACGGAGAGAGACAGAGAGAGAAAGACAGACAGACAGAGAGAAAGACAGAGAGGGAGAGAGAGAGAGAGGAGAGAGACAGAGAGAGAGAGAGAGAGACAGAGACAGACAGAGAGACAGAGACAGAAAGAAATAGAGAGACAGAGAGAAAGACAGAGAGAGAGACAGAGACAGAGAGAGACAGAGAGAAAGAAAGAGAGAGACGGAAAGAAATAGAGAGACAGAGAGAAAGACAGAGACAGAGAGAAACAGAAAGAGAGAGACAGAGAGAAAGACAGAGACAGAGAGACAGAGAGAGAGAAAGAGACAGAGAGAGAGAGACAAAGAGTATAATTTAAAGGGCCACTTCGCCGATTATCAAACTTAATCCTATGGTTCTGTTGCGAGGATGACGTGTGATAATCAGACATAAAACCTACCAACATATTATGTGTCTGGAGAGCTCTGCCAGAGCGGACCTCTGGTGATCTGTAGACACTACTTCCTCAGATATCTCCAGCTATAGTAGAGCCCAACTCCAGGAAAGTACAGTCAACTAGGGATGCACGATAATTATCGGGCCGATATCAGCAATTATGGCATCATCCCGATAAAAGTATTGATAGCTCCGATAATACAAAAAAATATATATATATTTTTTATTTTTTTACACTTAATTTTTTTTAAAGATTTTCTTTTCATGTCAACGTTCACACGCACAATATATGCTTATTTAGGATTTGACTTGATTCAACAACAAAGCAGTCGGGGCAATGGCAAGCCGAAAACGTGGAGGTTGAAGTTTGGATTTTTTTTTTCACAACTGAGGTAGGTAGATTACATTTTTAGAGACTAAAGTACCGAAAAAAGGTACCATTGGGTACCGGTATCGATTCACAGGTACCGGTACCGTATCGGTTCAAATGTGAACGGTACCCATCCCTACTGACAAAGCACAATACCTGTTGGTTTTTAGTTCACTCATTGTTCAGGGAAACACATTGTTAATGACATTGACGGATTGTGAATTTTGTGATTGACTCAAATTATATTTATTTGAAAAAATAAATATAGTCACTTTATTTAAAGAGTCAAAACTGTTCTCTTGGCTTTGTTTTGTTCATAGTAGTAACGCTCATGTCATGATAAATCTGGTTAGGTAAAAACTACAGGAATATACATAAAAAAAAAAAGTTTATAATACAATAAATATATATATATATATCGGTATCGGTATCGACCTTGAGGAGCAGAAAGTTATCGGTATCGATATAAAAAAAAATCAATATCGTGCACCCCTACAGTCAATGGTTGAGGAAACAGTGTCTGCAGTTCACCAGATGCCTGCTCTCTGCAGGGTTCCTCAGCAGGGGGTGGCAGAGCTCTGGAGATGCGACAGGTTGGGGAGATTTGATTGGAGGTCTGATTATCACATGTCCTCACAACAGAATGATAGGATTCAGGTAAAAGATCAGCAACATGATACAGCTATCCTATTATCCATACAACAATAAAAATGATGTCTTAAAGGCTGAGGTTAGACTAGTGTATTCCTGGCGTTTTTTTATACGTTTTTGACGACGTATCATGTCCTATCTACACAGAAACGCGTTTTTTGGTGTTTTTTTGTGGATACGGCTGAAACGCAAAATTGTGTTTGCGTTTGGAGATACGCAAAAAAAACGCCAGGAATACAGCGTGTAGTCAGCACGGAGCAGTTGTTGCGAAAACGCCCATGCGCAGTAGATACCATCTGCGTGCCCTTCCTGTGTACAGTGTGTGTGTTTGGGACAGAGCTCCGTGTCCCAAATAGCTTCAGCTACCATGTGTTGTCAAGTTATTGTTATAAGGACCCCAGTCCAAGCTACAACAGTCTGCATTCCCTTAACAATTGTTTGTATTGAGCCGTATTGTATTGTACCCATATGCAATATGTTAAATAAAGTTTACATCCATTCATTCTGCTAGCATTACCGATTGCATGAGCTGGCTAACGTGAGCTATCAGGATTCAGACCCTGTTAGCTCAGAGTTCCTCTTTCAACTTAACAAGCATTAAACAAAATGGCCCAGTCATCTATTCACCTTTGTTTAATACACACAGCGTTGTCTCTAATGTTATCTAACTACTGATAGCTCGCGATATCATCAGTTTCGTGCTGGCTAAGTAGCGTGAGCTAACGTTAGCTTCTAGCCACAATGCTATATTGTTATAATGGCATACTCCATTGACGTTAGCATGCAGCTAACAATGCTACCGATCGTTTTTAGACTAAACTATCTGCTCTTGGTGGTCACTTGTGTTGATGTTAGTTTTGTTTCATCAACAAATGACAGGCAGAACACACAGTGAATGTATCCGTTTTGTTTATTGCACTTTTATTAGGCTTTGCTGAAAAAAGAATTGCTGCATTGAGTGAGCAAGCAAGATGGTGGCGCGGCATAGGCGCCTGCCTTATTGACATTTCTTTGCTGGAGCTTCCACCAGGAAGTGTATTGGCACATTCGTTCTGATTGGTTGAAATTGCCTTCATGTTTGCCACCTACTGCCACCTACTGCTTTGGCAGTGTACTACATCAGTGTGCTTGGCTGACAAAAACGAAAAAAAAACGAAAGTGTGACTCAGGCGCACGACGTCGCGGCGATACGCATAAGAAAACAATACGAAGATGATACGAAAGGTGTAACCTCTGCCTTAGTGAAGGACCAAAACCACTCGTTTCTGGCTGTGGAAGAGACTACCCTGTAGGCAGCATACTAATGACATCTGGCTATCATGTCTCCAATGGCAAAAGCAACTAAAATCATCTTCATTCCATTACTTTAAATGAGATTTGTTTTGTGTCAAAATGCAACCGGAGAAAGAAAGAAATTCTTAACACTGAAGACAGCGGCAACAACTTGACTACTTGCTACAAAACAAACATATTGAGAGAAAATAATTAAATGCAAAGTATTTTATGTTGTGAAAATGTATAATCTACTGCATTTTGAGGTGAAATGAGTTTTAAAGATGTTTAAAATGAATAACAGACAAACTATCACTCTCATAATCTTCCGTCTATCCTCTTTTCTCGCAGTCTTTGCTATTTTCTTTTCTTCTTTATTTTAATTTTATTATTATTTTTTGTTTTGTTTTAATTTGATTAACGTCACAGTGACCAAATGCGTCCACATTTTTATAGGATTCCATCACATTTTCATAACAATAGCGAATATAACTTACCTTGAGGTTTCTTACAAATTAACAATGTTTTATTTGTCCTTTATATGCGGATAACATTCAAATCTTAAATTGTACCATTATGTTCCCGTTTAGACAACAAACATAATGCTAATGATGCACTTTTGTTAAGATAATTGGGTGACCATTGTCGATCACTGTACTCAGGTCCCATTAATAGTTTAACGCTGTTCAGATCACGTCAAAGAATAGACGCGTCCCAGTGACCTGTGGGCTGTGACCTGTGCTAAAGGTATGGGAATTGTATTAATTTTGTAGTTTTCACATTTTCACCTTTTAATTTTAAACCAATGCTGCCATATACTGACAACAGAAAGTGTTGTGTAAGTTATAGTATAACGTCAACTTGAGACCCGCACTTCCGTAAACACCGTCGCCCAAAACACATTCTAGAGATTCACACTTTTTACTGGTACATAGGTTCATATCTAATAGTCTTTAGATGACTAAATATAGATGCATACTCATGAAATTTGATATATATATTCTAAAATAAGTATAATTTCACTTCATCTACCTGTCGACATGAAATTCCGAAACGCTGACAGTAAAAAAAGCCTGGATGGGCCGTGACCAAATTTGGTCCCAGACAATAAGAGTGACTGAGATTGGTCTACGTTCCGTTAAGACCAGAGTCTTAGAGGGACAGCATTAAAGCAGTCATGTGCTTATACACTTCCAGGAAAAAAACTCATTCAGCATTAATAAGTAATAATAATAAAAAAAAAGAATAAACTACTAATTAACAAGTCTTATACATACAAAAACATGTAAAATATAAAAAAATGTATACTGTATCCGAGTGCATGAAATGTAAATTTCAGGTCCCATTAGTGGCCTCAAGATGGCAGCAGGGTGAGCAGACTTCTCTTAAGAAACCTTGGCGTTACCTTGGCGACGATGTCCTTATCAGTAAGGATGTTGAAGAAGAACTGGGACGTGGGCTGGGCCTGGCAGTCTGTGATTGGACAGTTACAGTTCATCACCAGGTTCTGCTCGATGCGAGCCGTCAGGTACTCCTGCCAGCAAGACTGAGAAGAGAGGAAGATTGTTCCTTTGTTTCTGATGTAAAGTGCATCGAGTCTCCTCTTCTGTGAAATATGCCATTAACAAGTGAATAATTCATTACTTTTTGATTCATTACTTGATGATATGAAAACCATTACTGAAAGCCATTTGTCACTTTGATCCTGACCAAATACAGCTAGTTTCTTAGATCTACATCTGTGTAAGACAACAGCCAGAGGGTCACAATAATCTGACTGAGAAACAGTGAGTAAACCTCAGTAAATCTGTTTTTATTCACTCAACGCTGCAGCAAGTTTCAACACTGTTTGATGTATAGATAGATAACAGTAGATGTATAGATTAGGGATGTTAACAATTAATCGAAGATCGATTGATTGATCGTTAAGGATTTACTCGAACACATTACATTTACCGGTACTTGATCAAACAATGATATGTTACAATGTTGACGGTCTCTTATTACATTGTAGCAGTCAGTAGAATGGTGTATTTTCAAAGCATGTTTTAATGAACAGATAGAGGGTGCATAACTATGACGAGGAGGAGGCAACTACCTCTGTCTGGAAAACACGAGGGGAAAAAACACGAGTGACGGCAACTTGCAAAAAACAGTAGATGACTAGATGTATAGATAACAGTAGACTCACCCTGCAGCAGTAGTGCATGCAGCAGAGGGTGGGGTCAGCCTCCGTCTGGCCGGTCCTGGAGATGAGACAGACGGGGCAGCTAGTCACAGGGCTGGGGGGCGGCTGGGGGTCACCACCCTTCAACCCGGCGGCCATGACGAGCGTATCCGGGTCGTCGGTGTAGCGCTGGATGAGCAGGTCCACGTTCCACTTGCAGTGGACCAGCAGGTGCTCAGCCCGGTCCAGGTCCAGGCTCAGGGTGCCGGAGACCTGCTGGACGGTGCTCTGCATCAGCTGCCGGACCTCCTCCTGGGTCATGGTGCGGCCCATGGAGAACAAAACCGCCTCCAGAACAACGTCCTCAGCACGCTGGTCTGCTGCCACCAGGCCACTGCAGGACACACACACACACACACAAACACACATATATTTCACAAGGAAACACACACATACAACCACACACACACAAGACAGAATATAGCATCATCGTCTTAGCTACTTTTTAAAAAGTGAGTTGTTTTTGCATATTTTGCGCACAGCATGTTGTAGCGGTCTTCATTTAGAAGCTTGTAAAATAAGGACTATTCATAACCACTGTCATCATTGGAAATTCGTTTTTTTAAATTATGTTGTGAAAAACTCACAAACTGTGCTTGTTGCATCGTGTGAGGATCTTTTACAAACAGGCCAGTCCACCAAGATATAGAAAAGACACAAAAGTATGCACTGTCGTTTAGATTTGACAGTTATTGAGAGTTAATGAGTTTGAATATGTCCTCCAGTGATGTCATTGGAGGAAACTGAAGGCTTGTGGTGAGTTAATTACGGCTCAAAGAAATGATCTCGATGCAGAAACAGCAGCAGGGATCCATCGTCTGAGTGAGCTGTGATTAACACCAGGATTCAGTCTGATGACATCACTGGGGGAGAGTCAACAGGGTCAACAGTTTGGGGATGTGTGGGATTATGTAAAAAATGTATGAATAGTTTTTGGGCCAAGTGCCCAGTCCATGTCTTCCCCAGAGGGAGGAGCCTAAAGTCTCCAGCATTGTATTCCCCATGAATTCAAACCTCGACAAACGGGTTCAATGCGAAAGACTATTTTGGACCATTTTGTTAAAAAAAAAAAAAAAAAAATTGGCATCTAGAAATTGTGTCTCTCCTGATTGAATATTGTCTTTATGTGCAAAAGCTTTTTCACACCATGGCAGCATCTGAAATGAAGCAGATAATCTTCAGTGACCTTCACGTTCCTAATCAAAACACACAATAAAAAAGCAACAAGCATGGTTCAAAGTTTGGAAACCTTTTTATTTCCATATTACATTTTTGGTTTTCTTTTTTAAAGTTTCTTTCGTAAGTGCATAGCCTAAGTCCTTTGTGAGTTTCAAAACTGTCGTTAAAATGAGGATGGTGTTGGAACTGCGTGTTTTAAAGTAGTCTATGAAATGCCCCCCAAGAGGAAATTGTGTCAGGCGTTGCCATGCAGCCACAGTGGCGGTCACACTGCATTCAGAAGATCAACGAGGACAGACAACAGAGCAGACAGTATGGCAAACAGGTGATGCTGCGATGGGGCTGAATAAATCCTGACTCTGTTTACATAAGAAAAGCAGTGGATGAGTATGAAAGACAAACATGGAAGAAATGGTAGGGAAACCCAGACAAGTAGATTCTCTGTGATATAGTTGAAGTTTCCCGCTCTCTCGCTCTCCACTCTGGCATACAGACATTTAAGTGAGGAAAAACCACAGATGAGCCTAAGAGAGACTTCCTGACAGAAACGCTGTATGGTAAAACAAGGCAGCTAATAAATCCATGTTGCAGGTAAACCTTTCATTTTGTTCTTCTAAGCAAGGCATAACAACCCTACTCCCCCGCTACTAGAAAGTCAAGGGTCGTCCTCGCACCTGATGTCAGCCTTGCTGTCCGTAGTGTTGCTCCCGGGCTCCTTCCGGTGTTCTGCCTTGGCAAATGAGAATTGCGCCTGGCCTTTCTGGGGCGTGGTGGGGTCCTCCGGCAGGAACTCCACGATGTGCGGGCTGTCCTCGTGGCGCCGCACGTAGCCCTTGCTGATGACGTGCATGATGCACGACAGGACGTCCGTGGTGCAGCAGCTGAAGCGCACGGAGCCCTGCGAGCGCCACGCCTCCTGCTTCTGGCACGAGTCCAACACCTGAGGACCAGAGGGGGGAGAGATAGCGTTCATGTCAATATTTGATTTAGGTTATGTGTATCAGTTGACTGTGAATAACACCATGCTGAAATTGACCAGACCTGAAAAATCTAAGCAAATGAATAAATGGAAGATGATTAAACAGAAGGTTTTGTAGATACAGTACTGAATTCTGCCAATCCGGACACATGCCATTTGAAATATGATAATAGAATATAGAATATCAGGCCTAAAATGGTTATGCGATTAAAATGAGATTAATTCATTACAAATCCTGTAATTAATTAGATCAATTTTTTTAATCGCCTGACAGCACTAATTTTATTACAAAAATGTAAAGCAACACAAACGGTTAACGAAGTGTTCTGTGTAGAGGCCCAAGGCTTACATCTCTGACAGATTACAAAAATACAAAATAATTATTAAATAAACAAACATGACTTTAAATAAATGTAACTCACATCTTGGTACGTAATACAGATACAGTAATGAAAGAAATGATAAATGAAAATACAATAAACAAACGGAGCCCTCCCAGTAACCCACCCCCCTGACTCCCCCCCCCGGACACCCCCCTCAAATCATTAGAATAAACGTGTGCATGAAGAGGTAGTGTGTCATCAAATCATTAGAATAAACATGTGCATGAAGAGGTAGTGTGTCATCAAATCATTAGAATAAACGTGCATGAAGAGGTAGTGTGTCATCAAATCATTAGAATAAACGTGTGCATGAAGAGGTAGTGTGTCATCAAATCATTAGAATAAACGTGTGCATGAAGAGGTAGTGTGTCATCAAATCATTAGAATAAACGTGTGCATGAAGAGGTAGTGTGTCATCAAATCATTAGAATAAACGTGTGCATGAAGAGGTCATCAAATCATTAAAGTGTAACTTTAACTTCACAACTCTGCTCAGTCTAAAATAGCTCCATTCTACACATATTTAAGATTTGACTGGAAACCCAAAGAGGAACCAGGCCTCAAGTCACACAAGTGCATAAACTTAGAACCAGGAATACTTTAGTGAGTAATATTGAAAGAATGTATTTGGAGAATTACGAGTAAGAACTTTTTGAAGGTACTAAGTTTGCAAATTCAGCAATAGAACTTCAGCAATAGTACATAGAAACACAAAGCTGGCTTGACAATGCGATGAGACCAAATCTGAAAGACACATTTTTTATCAACCCCCCCAAAAAGAAAAAAATATCTGCACTCCCACTGGCCTCCACGCCTGGGATACCCTGGATGTGCTCCTCCTTTCCACCTCCTCCTGTACCAGGAAGCCTCACCTTAAACACCAGGTTGTCTATGTGCATCTCCTTCTCCTCCTTCATGATCTGGACGATGCGGCAGTAGATGTAGTTCCTCTTGCGCTCCAGGGTGCGGGCCGCGTCCTCGTCCACGTTCAGGTAGGTCTGTTTGGGCAGGAGGTAGCAGTAGCTCTGGCCGCTGTCTGAACTGTGAGCCAGTGAGAGCGTGTTCAACCTCAGGACGCCTAGAAAGAGAAAGAGAGAGGGAGACAGAGAGAGACAGAGATAGAGAGAGAGACAGAGATAGAGACAGACAGACGGAGAGAGAGGGAGACAGAGAGAGAAAGGAGCAAAACCTTTAGTTCAGGGCCAACTGTACAAGCAGCATAAGGCTCACTGATCCACAGCTGTTACACTAATGTTACATATGACAGCCGGTAAAATGAATGTTGGCGGAGATGAGCTTAAGCCACTATGTACAGACAGGCGGACGGAGACTCACCCTGAGTGATATCCCCAGGTAGACTTGGAGTGAGGATGCCTTTCTGCGTGGTGAGGGGAGCCAGAGCGTGGGCTAGCACCGTTAGGGAGAGACCCGTAGACTGCTGGAGGGTCTGCACAGACACATCCTGGAAGGACACAAGTGGTTGAGTATCTAATGTAAAGAATCACCAGAGTCAGAACAGAGAGACTCAGGCTCAGCTTCTTCCTCCAGGCCATCAGAACATTGATCTCTAGACACACAAGCACACATGAACACACACACACCACACATCTGCACTCTATCACACACAAACACACCACAGGTCACTTTAATCACATGAGAAGAGGACACTTTGCCGCCCAACCACGAGTTTATACGGGTTTCGATTCCACCTGTTGTGGACCAGAGCCACGTATATAGCCGTGGCAAGTTGTTATTGTTTTATTCCATATTAATAACCGAATCAACATCCCCCACCGACTCTGCAGATTTAACCGCCTCTGTGATTTCGGCAACATGCAATACCGGCCAGATCCTCTTAGGGGCGCCATCGCTCCACTGCAGTATCATTGAGGGCGAATGGGAAAAAAAATTCTTTTACTGTCTATGGGCGTTTCATATTAGCCTGATCCCAAACAAAGGGCCTGCACTGTTGTTCACGTTTCGATTCGCTAATTTCAGCCTGGAATAATGGGATTTATGATCGGCCAATGGACATATCGATCTACCAGATGCCGATCGATAAGGGCGAAATGCTGCCGGCTATCACATGGGCTGACGGTAAGACATTATTAACCTAAATTATAGCCGGATTGGAGCTTGTTGTGAAACGCAAGCAATCGATCAGTGAATGTGGCTACTTGCACGGACACTCTATTGCTAATCAATAATACTAATTGGCGTCCCCCGCCGCCCCCATTTCATCCATAGATGCTCTGTAATAGTCCGGATGATAAGCAGTTTGTTTTATTTCATTAGAATTTATACAACAGAAATGCCGTTCAATATAACGTTAGTAGCCTTTAGCGCTATAACTAGCTTCCCAGAAAATATATTAGACGAAAAGTGCGATAAACCTTATATTCACGGCGCTATAAAATGACAACCAAACGATGGATTTTTTTTCTTCTTTAAGCACTATAATGTCTTGTGTATGTATGTGATGAATAAACCTCTTGAATCTTGAGTCTACAGTCCCAAACAATCTACAACTTTCATGGCTATGCGCGTCACTAAACCCCTTTACTTGTTGATGAGACACTGATCGATGACCGATTAATTCACTGATTGTATTATGGTGATAATGACCCATCAATCGTGTTCTCTGCATTAAAATAATCAGAGACCACTCTCATCCAGGTAATGCACTGTTTTCCCCCCTCCCTTCTAGAAGAATGTTTAACCTCTAATTACTAATGCCAAAGCTTCTTTCTTTCACCATAGGATCGAGGCCTCTGCCAAGAATCTTCGCAAACTGCATGCTACCATGTCCTCCCTCCTCACTCCCCCCCCACCCCATCCTCCCTCATCTTTTTCTGCCGAAGACTTTGCGATCTTCTTTGAGGAAAAAGTGGAGAACATCCGCAGCTCCTTCTCCCAACCCCCACCCATTCCAAACGCTGAATCGAGAACCTCATCCTTCACTCTGTCATCTTTCTCTCCCATTACAGAAGCCGAGACCCTGACACTGGTAACGTCGAACCGTCCGACTACATGCCAGCTGGACCAGCTACCCTCCCCACTCCTCCAGACCATAGCACCGGACATCCTCCCATTCCTAACTGCAACCATCAACTCCTCACTCAACTCGGGGGTGGTCCCCACCTCCCTAAAACAAGCCAGAGTCACGCCCCTCATAAAAAAAACAACCCTGAACCCCACCGTCATAGCCAACTATCGTCCTGTCTCTCTTCTCTCCTTTCTTTCTAAAACACTTGAACGTGCTGTATCCAACCAACTTACTGCTTATCTCTTACAGAATGACCTCCTAGACCCCAATCAGTCTGGCTTCCGGACTGGCCACTCCACAGAAACGGCCCTCATTGCGGTCACAGAGGCACTTCACTTAGCAAAAGCGAAAGGCCTCTCCTCTGTCCTGATTCTCCTAGATCTATCTGCAGCCTTCGACACAGTCAACCATCAGATCCTCCTCGCGGCCCTCGCAGGAATGGGAGTGGCTGGATCTGCGCTGACATGGCTGACATCATACCTCAACGACCGCTCCTACCAAGTGTCATGGAGAGGGACTCTGTCGGCCACCCGCCCCCTCCGGACGGGTGTCCCCCAGGGCTCGGTCCTAGGACCCCTTCTCTTCTCCCTCTACACTAAATCACTGGGTAACATTATCACGTCTCATGGCTTCTCATATCATTGTTATGCCGATGATACTCAACTCTTCCTCTCCTTCCCTCCCTCCCTCAGATATCCACGTCTCTGAGCGGATCTCGGCCTGTCTGTCCGACATCTCCGCCTGGATGACAACCAACCACCTCAAACTGAACCTAAGCAAAACAGAATTGCTCCACCTGCCGGCCAAATCCTCCCCCCTGACCGACCTCTCCATCACAGTCGAAAATGCAGCTGTGACCGCGTCCCCGACCGCCAAGAACCTTGGTGTTGTCCTCGACGACCAGTTGAACTTCTATGCTCACATCGCAGCGACAACCAGAACCTGCAGATTCCTCCTGAGCAACGTCAGAAGGATACGCCCCTTCCTGACAAAAGAAGCCACCCAACTCCTCGTCCAATCAACAGTCATCTCCCGCCTCGACTACTGCAACGCACTGCTAGCTGGCCTCCCGGCCACTGCCACCAAGCCTCTTCAACTCATTCAAAACGCAGCGGCCCGCCTGATCTCAAACCTACCGAAGTCGGCCCATGTCACCCCACTTCTTAGGGACCTGCACTGGCTCCCCATTGCTGCACGTATCCACTTCAAGGCCCTCGACCTAGCATACCGTGCGGCAAAGGGAACCGCTCCCGCCTACCTCCGGTCAATGGTCTCTAACTACACACCCTCAAGACCCCTACGCTCTGCATCTTCTGGCCGCCTCAGACCTACTCCTATCCAAGCTCCCGGAGGGTCATCAAAGAGAAGCCGCCTATTCTCAGTCCTTGCCCCACAATGGTGGAATGAACTACCCATCCCAGTTAGGACAGCCGAATCCTGTCCAATCTTTCGCCGTCGACTAAAGACTCACTTCTTCAACCATTATCTGAAATGATTTATAAAAAAAAAAAAAAAAAAAAAAAAAAAAACTAACCCTGACTAACCTTACTGTCATGCACTTGTCCTAATAAACTAACCTACACTGTAACACGCAACACTTGATGAACATTGTTACTCAGCTGATAGAGTTGTACCCTTCTTGCTGTCTTGTCGTACAGAACTTGTAAGTCGCTTTGGATAAAAGCGTCAGCTAAATGACTAAATGTAAATGTAAAATGTAAATGTGTCCGGTACCAGACCCAAGCCATAAATCCATCTCTACAGACTGTATGAATAAAAGTTGCGTTTTGTTTTTCAAATGTAGCCAAGATTAAAGACCCTAACCATGTCACAACAGCAGTCATTAGGGATGTCCCGATCAAGTTTTTTTGCTCCCGATCCGATCCCGATCATGTGATTTTGAGTATCTACAGATACCGATATTTCCCAATCCGATAAAATAATTTTTTTTTTTTTATTCAACAAACATGACCATGTTCATATCTTAAACTCATACTGAGGCCTTAGTTTTGGTTTTAAATTGCATATCATCATTAATTTATTTATTGTCACACAGAGCAGAAGAATTTTGCCAAAACAAACCAATAGTATCCAGCTGCAGAACGGCAGACCAGTCACACTCTCAGACCCAAACGCATTTCCTTTGATTTAATTATACATCAAATGATTTATGTCAAGGATTGCAATGCCTCGCTTGAATGAAGTTAACTTTTCACCTGGATAACGTCAACATTCAGGGTGAATGTAATGTGAGAAATTGGGATAAAAAAAAATAAAAATACAAAAAATTATTTGGGTCAGACTGTGGCTGGTCTGCCGTTCTGCAGCTGGATACTATTGGTTTGTTTTGGCAAAATTCTTCTGCTCTGTGTAAATGAATGATGATATGCAATTTAAAACCAAAACTAAGGCCTCAGTATGAGTTTAAGACGTGAACATGGTCATGTTTGTTGAATAAAAAAAAAAAGTAAAAAAAAAAAAGAAAAAAGAAGAAAAGATCCCGATCTTCGGAAAATCACGTGATCGGCCCTGATCCCGATCACGTGATCGGATCGGGACATCCCTAGCAGTCAGTGTATATTTTCAGCAATACGTTAGTTCACTAATAACACCAAGCTATTGGTAAACAATGTGTTTTTGAAATGCATTCTATAAGCGATTATCCGCCATTTTTAATCTGCGCCGCAATTCTGTTTGTAGTCGAGACCTTGAGCTTTGAATGAGCATTGACATTTAAAAAAAACTACATTACCCAGCTCATGCCAGCTTCCTGCAAGCAAATTACTTGTGGATGTTTTCGGGATTATCAATCACAAAACTGAACGTTATTGGCATAAATTAGAATGCAGTTCGTTTTTCTACCTTTCTGTGAACGTTTCGCAAAAATCCACATTGCAAACAGATTCAAAATGGCGGAGCAGTTTCCATTATAAAGAAATAACTGTACTTACAATAGATTTCATTCACGGTTATTGCTGCACGCCTGGTGATACTAAATCCAAATTGAACTCTGCCATTGGATTTGGCCAGATCCATAGATGCGCGACTTGGCTATAATAAGGTCATTTATAGGCCTGATATTCTATATTCTTTTTTTTTGGTCCACATTTTCTCCTTATTTTCTATTTTTCTCCCATCCCAATTTCGTGTTTCCAATTCTCCCCTCCCCTGTCTTGAACGTTGCTCGACTATGCCCCCCACTGGTCGGTTGTATGGAGGATAGAAGCCTTGCATCACGTGTCCCCTCCGGTACACGAGGAGGCAGCCTGTCACATCTTTTCACCTGCCAGCGCGGACTCTGTGGCGATGAGTAACGCGTGGGAGGCTCACGCTGCCCCCCCGCTACTTCCTGCTTCCGCTGTGCAGGCGTCCCCCAACCAACCTGTAGGAGTAGCTGTCCACAACGTCCAAATTACCACCCACCGGCTTTCCCACCGTCTAACACTAGCCAACTGTGTTAGTATGAACGACCGGCCAGCCGGTAGCAACGCCGAGAGCTGGGCTCGAACCCAGCGTCTCCTGCGTTAGTGGCGAGCGCCTTGCCCACTGCGCCAATCAGCCGCCCCGTGTATGTCTGAGTATTTAGTTTATTATGTATGTGTAGTATGTCTATGAGTACCGTAATTCCTCTAATAGTAACCCCGGCTTGTATTTGTTTCAACTGTAGCGGATACCAGCCTTGTATTAGGAGGAGGCATGTATAAGAGAGAGGCCTATATTTCTAATTTTCAAACAGATCATAATGAATAAATCAACATTTTGTGTCAGTTTGAACCCAGTAAAATGTACTGGGTTCATTTATTGAAACCAAGTACTGTATGAAATACGGTAGTAAACAGTGCAATTACAGGTGGTCAAAAAAAGTTAAATAAAGTAAAATAGTGCAATCACAATACTGGTATAATAATAATAACTTCGTTTTATACAATTCTGAGGTAGGCTTACTCTCTTGGTAAACATCAACACCATACCATTATATGGTATTTACTGCACAGCCAGGCCAGCATATAACAACAATAACAAAATATATTGCCTATGGTAAATACGTTGAGGGAAATACCGTAATTCCTCTAATATACATGAAACCCGGCTTGTATTAGAAGGACGGCTTATAATTGCTTAGCTCAACAGCGCACCTGGTCATTAATAGAGACCCGGTTTTTAATTGAATACCGGTTACTATTAGAGGAATTACGGTATTTAGTTTATTATGTATGTGTAGTATGTCTATGAGTATTTAGTTTATTATGTATCTGTATGTCTGAGTATTTAGTTTATTAGATTACTTTGTGTATTCGTTCCACGTCTATGCTGATGAGTATTTATTGCACTGTTATGTGTATGATTGTTGTTAACCTGTGAACTCACTAAGACAAATCAATGTTCCATGAATCTTAACGTTACCTCTTGATGGTTGAAGTGTAGCAGGATGTACATCTGAAGGGTGGATACGTAGAGGGTGCAGGAGCCGTACTGGAGCTCAGCGTGGCCCAGCCACGTCCACTGTAGACGCCTGGGTTTACTGTGACTCAGACCATACATGCACTGACCTGTGCACACACACACAGACACACAGACACACACACACACAGAATGTCAAAATACGCAGGTTAGTGAATAGGTAAGAGACCGCAGTAAATTAACTTAAAAAATATTAAAAGGTGAGTGAACTATGACAAGCGGAGGTGACGGGAGACTCTGGGTACTGACTGTGAGTGTAGAAGTCTGTGAACTCGGCCAGGTAGGAGCAGAGGTGCTGGGGGAAGTGCCTGGAGGGGTCCTCCAGGTAGCAGGGCGAGGAGACGGCCCAGCAGCGAGGAGACAAAACCAACACCCTCACGTCGCTCTCCTCCTCGGGCTCCGACAACTCCTCCTCCATCATCTGCACACGACAGCCAGCGGGCAAACTTAATAATATTATAAATATTATTGCTCCTGGCGACAGGGGCGTCTTCCACGATCACCTTCCAATCCAAGACGAGCCACATGCAGGCTAGTGAATGTATTGAATGTGCTGGTTGGTTAAAGCAGGCTAGTGAGTGTATTGAATGTGCTGGTTGGTTAAAGCAGGCTAGTGAATGTATTAAATGTGCTGGTTAGTTAAACCAGGCTAGTGAATGTATTGAATGTGCTGGTTGGTTAAAGCAGGCTAGTGAATGTATTAAATGTGCTGGTTAGTTAAACCAGGCTAGTGAATGTATTGAATGTGCTGGTTGGTTAAAGCAGGCTAGTGAATGTATTGAATGTGCTGGTTGGTTAAAGCAGGCTAGTGAGTGTATTGAATGTGCTGGTTGGTTAAAGCAGGCTAGTGAATGTATTGAATGTGCTGGTTGGTTAAAGCAAGCTAGTGATTGTATTGAATGTGCTGGTTGGTTAAAGCAGGCTAGTGAGTGTATTGAATGTGCTGGTTGGTTAAAGCAGGCTAGTGAATGTATTGAATGTGCTGGTTGGTTAAAGCAGGCTAGTGAATGTATTGAATGTGCTGGTTGGTTAAAGCAGGCTAGTGAATGTATTAAATGTGCTGGTTAGTTAAACCAGGCTAGTGAATGTATTGAATGTGCTGGTTGGTTAAAGCAGGCTAGTGAATGTATTGAATGTGCTGGTTGGTTAAAGCAGGCTAGTGAATGTATTAAATGTGCTGGTTAGTTAAACCAGGCTAGTGAATGTATTGAATGTGCTGGTTGGTTAAAGCAGGCTAGTGAATGTATTAAATGTGCTGGTTAGTTAAACCAGGCTAGTGAATGTATTGAATGTGCTGGTTGGTTAAAGCAGGCTAGTGAATGTATTGAATGTGCTGGTTGGTTAAAGCAGGCGAGTGAATGTATTGAATGTGCTGGTTGGTTAAAGCAGGCTAGTGAATGTATTGAATGTGCTGGTTGGTTAAAGCAGGCTAGTGAATGTATTGAATGTGCTGGTTGGTTAAAGCAAGCTAGTGATTGTATTGAATGTGCTGGTTGGTTAAAGCAGGCTAGTGAATGTATTAAATGTGCTGGTTAGTTAAAGCAGGATAGTGAATGTATTGAATGTGCTGGTTAGTTAAACCAGGCTAGTGAATGTATTGAATGTGCTGGTTGGTTAAAGCAGGCTAGTGAATGTATTAAATGTGCTGGTTGGTTAAAGCAGGCTAGTGAATGTATTGAATGTGCTGGTTGGTTAAAGCAAGCTAGTGAATGTATTGTATGTACTGACCTCCTGGGTGTCGTCCTGCAGGCTAGTGAGTGTGTTGTATGTACTGACCTCCTGGGTGTCGTCCTGCAGGCTAGTGAGTGTGTTGTATGTACTGACCTCCTGGGTGTCGTCCTGCAGGCTAGTGAGTGTGTTGTATGTACTGACCTCCTGGTTGTCGTCCTGCAGGCTAGTGAGTGTGTTGTATGTACTGACCTCCTGGGTGTCGTCTTGCAGACTAGTGAGTGTGTTGTATGTACTGACCTCCTGGTTGTCGTCCTGCAGGCTCTTGTCCAGCTGCTGTAGGCGGTACAGGTGGAACTCCTGCTGGAGCTCGTCAGACTCGCTGAGGTTCTTCAGCATCTGCTGGGGGAAGCGGTTGGGGAAGCAGGTGCCGATCTGCTCAATCACAGCTGTCTCCAGCCACACCTTGGCCTGGCCCAGCAGCCGGTCCCCAAGGTAGTACCTGGACAGACCCACGGGAAGGGAGAAGGAAGGGAGAGGCAGAGACGGGACAGGAAGAAGGCAGGGGAAGGGAGAGACAGAGAGGGGAAAGAAAGGAGGCAGAGGAAGGGAGAGGCAGAGGGGACAGAAAGAAGGCAGAGGAAGAGAGGGGACAGAAAGAAGGCAGAGGAAGGGAGAGGCAGAGAGGGGACAGAAAGAAGGCAGAGGCAGAGAGGGGACAGCAAGAAGGGAGAGGCAGAGGGGACAGCAAGAAGGGAGAGGCAGAGAGAGGCAGAGAGGGGACAGCAAGAAGAGAGAGGCAGAGAGGGGACAGAAAGAAGGCAGAGGAAGGGAGAGGCAGAGAGGGGACAGCAAGAAGGCAGAGGAAGGGAGAGGCAGAGAGGGGACAGCAAGAAGGGAGAGGCAGAGAGGGGACAGCAAGAAGAGAGAGGCAGAGAGGGGACAGAAAGAAGGCAGAGGAAGGGAGAGGCAGAGAGGGGACAGCAAGAAGGGAGAGGAAGGGAGAGGCAGAGAGGGGACAGAAAGAAGGCAGAGGAAGGGAGAGGAAAGAAGGCAGAGAGGGGACAGAAAGAAGGCAGAGGAAGGGAGAGGGGACAGAAAGAAGGCAGAGGAAGGGAGAGGCAGAGAGGGGACAGGCAGAGAGGGGACAGAAAGAAGGCAGAGGAAGGGAGAGGAAAGAAGGCAGAGGAAGGGAGAGGCAGAGAGGGGACAGAAAGAAGGCAGAGGAAGGGAGAGGGGACAGAAAGAAGGCAGAGGAAGGGACTTATGAGTAGGGGTGGGACGATACGAGTAACTCACGATACTGATATTTGGCACCTGATAATGATAATATCACGATAATCGATATATTGCAAGTAGGGGTGTAAAGGTACACGTATCCGCACCGAACCGCTTCAGTGTGTACCGTACCGTACGGCTGTGTAGTGTACCGAACGTGTGTAGTCTTTTACCAGTCTTTCACTGGTTAAGCTTAGGCACTCTTTCGAAGTCGGTTATGGTTAGTTTGTCTTAGAGCAGGGCGATAGAACACCAGCCCTGATTCCAAACTCTAACCTTAACCAACTTCGAAAGAGTCGCCTAAGCTTAACCAGTGATAGAACTAGGCGTTAGGTAGTTTGCAGGCTGTTAGAGGCGGAAATAGGCACAGAAACAGGCGTCACACGATTGGCGCACATGTCACATGACCAGAAACGTCAGTGGCCAATCAGATCGCGGAAAAATGCAAGTTTGTTGGTAACCACTAACCACCCACCGGGGGCTGTTTTTTTCACAATCTAATCTTTTTTTACAAGTCGATTATTAATTTCAATATAGAATATTCGTTGACAGCCCTACAAGTACAATTAGTTACTGCACACTACATCACCCCTGAGTGGAACATGGAAAGCCAAACTTTCCCCCACTGTACCGAAACCGTACCTTGACTTCAAAACCGTGGTACGTACCGTGGTTTTTGTGTACCGTTACACCCCTAATTGCAAGACATTTGATCTAAGATACGTCATGATATCTGTGTAACTGAAGAAGAAAAAATACCCATAAAGAGGCAAAAAGCAGGAATTATGTATTTATTCACAGAATTGACATGAAAGCTCATCAGATGCATCACAAACTTTTTCAAATTCTAATTTTAATTATCATGCGTTCCACACCAAGCTCCCGGTAGCCCCGGAAAAAACATCAACTTTAATACAAAAAATGGCATATATTTAATATTATTTCATCACCCGACAGCCGGGCTGTGTCCTCAAAATATAATACCTGTGCAAATTAAAGTTAAGACTTTTTAATACCTTTTTATGGCCTTAAATTGCAAATGTTATACTTTTTAATACCCCACAGATACCCTGCTGATTATCATCCAAGGGACCAGTCTGCAACTGATCAGCCTTCCGTTGTACTGACCTTCTTTTCGTCGTACTGTACCTAGTGCTGTATAATGACAATACATTTGAATGTAATCTGATCTAATCTTCAGTTTGAGAAACACTACTGAAGAACGTAGCTACCTGTAAAAGTGCTCAAAGGTGTTGGCCAGCTCCAACCCTGAGAGGAACAGCATGGGTTCCAAGAACTGCTGGAGTCGGTTCAGAGTCTCCAGGTTGCCGGAGTCTACCCCATTCTCCTGGATCATCAGGTCAATGTACTGAGCAAAACGCTCGCTCACCTGCAAATGACGCAGACAGTAAGAAGATCAGTGGCAAAGAATAATTAAGTGGCCTACAAGTAGTTTAGAGAAGGAATAAGATTACATGCAGTACGGCAAAGTCCTTTAACTAAAAGGGATAGCTGTGGTTTCTGGAACCCTATTCACTACTTAGCAATGAAGTTGATCAGTTTCTCAGCACAATCCATGCTGTTCCTCATACTAGCTCCAGTTAATTAGCCACAAACCAATGCAAAGTCAATGGGGTCGAGCTCCTGTCTGCACAAGCTGACTGAAGACAACTGAAATCTACTTTGTGTGCACCGTGGAGTAGATTCCAGTCAGCTTGTACAGACGGGACCTTGACCCTGTTGACTTTGCATTGGTTCGTGTTAGGGATGTTCGATATTGGCTTTTTTTTTACCGATATCCGATATACCGATATTGTCCAACTCTTAATTTCCGATACCGATATATGCAGGGTTTCCCCCCCTGAAAAAACAGAATAATTTCAGGTAATTAACATTACATATCTCTTGTTGTGGAATTAACACAACATTATGCATACTTTTGACAATAAATAAAGTAAGAATTTGTTCTTACTCGTTTGCCTGGGTAAATAAATATATATATATGTGACTCGCCGTGACCAAACCCGATTTGATCCGCAAAGGGGGAGGTGCTCTGAAATGAAGAAAATGTCTTGCTGTTTAGAAAATCCTAAAAATCGATATCTTGATTTTTTTTACATATTTGAATTGTCATTGATGTGTTCCCTTATTTGCCCTTAGTTGCAAACTTAAATACAACTTGTAAATGAGGTAATTATTGTTATAATAGTTCCACAAATTTTCTTCCAAGTGAGGAGAAAAAACTACACGCGCGGGCTGTGGGGCCTGTCCACAGGGGTTAAGTACTGTACTTAATAGGTGTTAACACACAGACGTCATTAGCTTTAGAATAACACACTATTAATACACTATCTTAATGTTATAAGTTCAGATGATTTATAAGCAACGTAACGCAGTGTCTAAAAAAAAGATTAAAAAAAAGAGGCCTTTACGGCCTTTATAAAACGTGTGTTTTAACTTAATTAAAAACCATTAAAACACAGTTCGAATTTTATGAGCGAACGAATTTCGGTAGGGTGCATTTTTTCCAACCTAATGGCTAAAAGTAAATTAATTTAATACGGAAACGGAGTGATAAAAAATGGCTTTTTCATCGGCTTTTTCATTATTGTGGGGGCCCTGATGTAAACTGCGCGATGAGGGCGCGTTAACCCTTTCACTGCCACACTACAGAAGCTTAGTAATGCTTCGCCTCAACTCCGTTTCTGGTAGAACTAGTGAGCGAATCTTTAATATTTTTTTTTGATTCATATTCAGAGGTAATTCGTCGAGATATTTATAATTGGTATTTAGCCAAAATAAATATTAGAAATATGGTGAAAAAAACTATTTATCCGTTTTTTTATCCGTCACTACCACACTACAGAAGGTTAACCTTTCACTACCACACTACAGAAGGTTAACCTAGTTGTTGTGTCTTTCACTACCACACTACATGTATTTACATCTAAATGCTTATTGGTCAGGCGGTGACGTCATTAAGTTGATGCCATTGATCGGTGAGTATTAAACAGAGAGCAGGGCAGTGCATGTTTGCCAGTCACCATGGAACCCAGTCAGCAACCCACAGCGAGGGCACTTGCCGAGGCATTAAACCGGTTTGCTCACTTCGGAGCACACTGTGTTGAAGACGAACGCGCTTTAGGAACATTCATCACGGATTTCTTTCCGCAGAAGAAAAATCCAAAAAGAAACTCAGATTCTGGTTCAGAAGAAGAAGACAGTTGTGACGAGTTAGAGGCAGATGATGATGATGGTGACAACACTATTGAAGACGAGGCAGAGCCAGAAAATGATGGTGATGGTGGTGAACATTGAACATTGAACATTGACTTTAGCATGTCTATTTTTATCTCGTGTTATTTTAAATGCTAATAAAATCTTGAAACTTGATTTTGTCTCTTGTTTATTATCAGGGTCCCTTTCACTACCACACTACAGAAGGTTAACCCTTTCACTACCACACTACAGAAGGTTAACCTTTCACTACCAGACTACAGAAGGTTAACCTAGTTGTTGTGTCTTTCACTACCACACTACATGTATTTACATCTAAATGCTTCTGGAGAGGCCATCAGAACATTGAACATTGACTTTAGCATGTCTATTTTTATCTCGTGTTATTTTAAATGCTAATAAAATCTTGAAACTTGATTAAGTTTCTTGTTTATTATCAGGGTCCCTTTCACTACCACTACCAGTCACCAGACTCATTTTAATAACAAAGAGCCTCAGACTGGAAAGCTGCCAGGTGTTAATTGCCCTAGAGAGAGGGGGGCCATGGATTACAATGACTTCTGGGTAGTGTTGTAGTTGTTTCACTATTGTCACTGAATAGCCTGCTCGTCTCTTGAAGGCTATTATCTCTGAATACGTTTTGTGATAATCACCATGAATCATAGGAAGTAGCTTGCAAAGTATCCCACCAAAATGTTCAAGTGATGGCTTATTTTGAAGGTATGAATCTGTACTTTCATAATATGTAAAAAAAAAAAAAATGAAGATTCCTCAACATGACCCTGAAGTCCATACCTGGGCACATATATATATATTTTTTTTAAACAGATACCAATCATTTCCGATATTACATTTTAATGCCATCTCTAGTTGGTGTGCATGTTTTCGTAGCCTGAAAGCCCAGGGACCAGGCACCCATTTGAGTGAAGGGATCTCCGGGTGACTCACATGCATGGCTTTGAGGATGGAGAGCTGCAGCAGGGCGGCAGAGAAACCGTGTCGCAGTGCCAGAGCGAAGGCCGTCTGCTGACCAAACAGCTCCTCCATGGCGTTCTTCAGACGGAGGTACATGTTCCTGTAACGCTCCACAAAGTCTGGCAGGCTGCATGTAGAGTCCAGGAACTTCTTCACCTGAGAACAGTCCAGAGTGATACATTTCATAAGGGAACCATATTTTATTATTAATAATAATATTCGATTTATATAGTGATTTTCACAGTGCTTAACTTATTCCCCGCCAACAACGAGTATACTCGTTATTGGCCGCCAATCGTTGGACGCTAACAACGAGTATACTCGTTATTTCTTTTATTTGCTATTTTCATTCATAAATCATCCAGGAAGGTTGTGGTATCATAGTGGTATCATCATCCACTATGCGGCATGATGGTATAATGGTAGCGGCACGGTGATGTAGTGGTTAACACTGTCGCCTCACAGCAAGAAGGTCCAGGGCTCAATTCCCGCTTGGGGACCAGGTTTCCATGATGCCAGGTACTCAGGTGGGGTATCTCCCAGGCCTTTCTGTGTGGTTTGTATGTTCGCCCCGTGCTCGCAAGGGTTTCCCCCCCGATAAGATAAACCCAATGGAAAAACATGCACAACAGATCGCTAACGCTGTGGCGGCCTTGACGAAGACGGACAGGAGCACTTGGATTGGTCCCCCGTTTTCACTGTTATGCAGACGACACTAAGCTCTACCTCTCCACCAAGACTATCACTCCAGCCACACTCTCCACCCTCACCACCTGCCTCACAGACATCAAAACATGGATGCAAAATAACTTTCTCAAACTAAACTGCAATAAATCAGAAATCATCATTATCGAGGGCGGTCAGGTGGCGTAACGGAGATTGCGTTCGTCACCAAACCCCGGAGCGGCTAGATTCGCCTGTTCGAATCCAGCTCACAGCTCCGGGGTTGTCACCAGCTTGGCTGGCCGTTCACACTAATACAATTGGCAGTATTAGAGGGTGGGAGAAGCTGGCGGGGTGGGTCCGGGTCGTTGTAAACAGCGACTCCTACAGTTCGGTCGGGGCGCCTGCTAAGCGCGGATAGGACTTGAGTGGGATAGTGTGATCCTTTCACACGCTACGCCCTCTCAATGAGAATCCGCGCTGCCAGGTGAAAAGAAGCGGTTGATTGGCTGGACGTGTGTCGGAGGAAGCACGTGATAGCCTCCACTCTCCCAGACCGACTGTGGGGGGTAAGTGCGCAGCGACCAGGAAGGGGATTGGGAATTGGCATAACGACTAACATTGGGATGGGAGAAAATCGGAGGAAAATGGAGGGGGAAAAATATTAATAAAAAAATAAAAATAAAAAAAATCATCATTATTGGTCCAAAATCCCTCACCAGCCACACCCAGGATTTCTCCCTAAATATTGATGGTTCCATTGTCACCCCCTCCACTCACGTCCGTAACCTTGGCATCATCCTGGACTCCACCCTCTCTTTTTTTTTTGTGATTTTGATCCACTTTTTCTCCAATTTTTCTATATTTTTCTCCCATCCCAATTTCGTATCATCCAATTCAACCCTCCCCTGTCACGAACGCTGTTTCTTGCCTCCCACAAGCCGGCTGCAATGTGGACTAAGTCATACATAGCACAAGTCCCCTCCGGTACTTGAGGTAACAGCAGTCGCATCTTTTCACCTGCGCAGCTCGATCTCTCAGTGGCGAGGAGTAACGCGTGGGACTCCCGTGGGAGGCTCACGCTGCCCCCGACACTTCCTGATTCTACTGCGCGATCCCAGCGTCTCCGCATTCGTGGCGAGCGCCTTGCCCACTACGCCACGTAGCCGCCCTCGGACTCCACCCTTTCTTTCCTCCCCCATGTGAACCACATAACCAAAACGGCCTTCTACCACCTCCGGAACATTGCTCGTCTCCGCCCCTCCCTATCACTCTCCGCTGCTGAAACACTGGTTCATGCATTCATATAATCAAGACTAGATTACTGTAACAGCATCCTCTACGGCTCACCAAACACTATCCTCAATAAACTCCAATATGTCCGGGCGGCTACGTGGCGTATTGGGCAAGGCGCTCGCCACGAAATGCTGGAGACGCTGGGCTCGTCCGTTCGAGCCCAGCGCTCCATATTTGCTTTCAGTTTAGCTGGTCGTCCGTACTAATACACATTGGCCGTATTAGGGGGTGGGAAACTGATGGGTGGGGATCGGGCGTTGTGGACAGCGACTCCTACAGGTCGGTTGGTGCGCCTGCGCAGTAGAATCAGGAAGTGTCGGGGGCAGCGTGAGCCTCCCACGCGTTACTCCTCGCCACTGAGAGATCGAGCTGCGCAGATGAAAAGATGCGACTGCTGTTACCTCAAGTACCGGAGGGGACTTGTGCTATGTATGACTTAGTCCACATTGCAGCCGGCTTGTGGGAGGCAAGAAACAGCGTCCGTGAGAGGGGAGGGTTGAATTGGATGATACGAAATTGGGATGGGAGAAAATATAGAAAAATGGGAGAAAAAGTGGATAAAAAAAATTAAAATAAACTCCAATATGTCCAAAACTCTGCTGCCTGCATGCTCACCTCCACCCTTCGCTCTGATCACATCAACCCTGTCCTCCACGACCTCCACTGGGCTTCCAATCAAATACAGGATACATTTTAAAATACTACTCATCACATTTAAAGCCCTCAACAACCTTGCCCCTCCCTACCTGTCCGACCTCCTCCACTGTCACACGCCCACCCGTCGCCTTAGGTCTGCAGATGCCAACCTCCTAACACCTCCCACAAACAAGCTCCGGACCTGGGGCGACAGGGCCTTTGCTGCTGCTGCCCCCTCCCTCTGGAATGCCCTCCCCAGCCATATCCGTGATGCAAACACCCTGACATCTTTTAAATCAGCCCTCAAAACTCACCTTTTCAATCTTGCTTTTTAATTCTGTCGGTTTTATTTTATTTTGTCATTTATTATTTTTGTTCTGTTTTTTGTTTTGCCATAGTTTTGTCTCTCCTACCCATGTAAAGCGTCTTTGAGCACCTGGAAAAGCGCTATATAAGATGGTATTATAGGGAATGAGTCTGAGATCGCAAAGGTCCAATACCGCCGCCTGGTGGTATGCGGCCAATGTTGCACTCCATTTGAGACTCTGTATCTCTCTGTGCGTCGAAGTCATCCGGGCTGAGTTTTCTAGTAACGTGGATCAAGAGCTTCACCCGATCGCATTGAATAGTTTGCGGGACGCCCTGTTGTGGGGGGTTATGTCGTGGCCCAAATGGACATACGATCTAGCAGTTGGGTTTTGAGGATGTTTTAAAGGACAGTAGGGTGTTGGCAGGTGGGCTTTGAGGGGATTCCAGAGGGAGGGGGCAGCTACAGCAAAGGCCCTGTTGCCCCAGTTCCGGAGTTTTGAAAGTATTATCTATGTTTTGATATTGAATTGAATCTTGAAGCTTGTAGTTAAGCTTGTATAACAGCTATTGTCATATTGTAGGGGGCTATTGTTCACGCCCAGTACAGACCTGCAAAGGTGTTACATTCTAGACTATATTTGAGAGGCGTTATCTCTGCTTGCTGAACTAAGAAATTGAGAGGTTTCACATGATTCAAATTAGCACATCTTCTTCAAACATTTTCAATTTCAATGTACGACACATCCTTTGAAATCTTACATTCTGTGCTTTCACAATCTGGAAAAATGATGATGGAGACATGTGGTCACAATCACTGGTCACGGTCACGGAGCAAAAAACAAATCTACTCAACTGCCAGGACCTGTTGCTTGGAACTAACGTCACATCCCTGGTTATGTGGTTGTGGCAGCAAAGCATGTGAGCACACTTCATGTTTACTTCAGGGTTCCCACAAACATTGCAAAATGAAATTCAAGGACTTTCCCAAGCACTCTTTTAAATTTTAAAGGGGCATTTAAAAGGATCTAATTCACTTTAGTTTTAAATTTACCGGTAGTCTTTTTATTAGAATTTCTTTTATCCAATATTTATGGCCTAAAACCAATTTCCGACAATTAGTTACACTTTAGATAATAAATAAAAAATGCAATTTCTTGATTCAGAACAATATTACCATAGATGAACAAAACTTTCAAATGCGAATGGTTCATTTGAATTCCAAGGACCTTTTAAGCACCTTGTTAAAAAAATGAGCTGTTTAAGGAATTCCAGGCTTTGACTTTTTTTTTGTGGTAAAAAGTCAAGCACTTTAAGCACTTCAAGGACCTTGTGCGAACCCTGTTACTTGAACCATGGGTGACGGCAGCAAAGCATGTGAGCACACTTCGTGTTTACTTGGACCGCGGCCTACGGCAGCAAAGCATGTGAGCACACTTCATGTTTACTTGGACCGCGGCTGAGCAAAAGCATCATCATCCACATCAAATTAGTGAATTTAATAAGCCTTCTTTGATATATTCCCGTCATAATAAATTAGAAACTGGTGACAAAAGACTAAAGGCTACAACAAAAGATACCTTCATGTCATGGTTCATAGTTTACTGACTAGAGGCTAAACGTCTCAAGAATGAAAGGTAGAATAGTTTTGGTTCTTGATATTTATTTTTCTCCATCTACCAAAAAGATTACAATCGACACCGGATTTGATGAGCAGAACCAGAATTGAGAAAAGCCAAACAACACCCAACGCTAATGAATGGACCAATTTCTCTTTGTGAGCTCTTACACACAAATGAGGTTTAAAATGATTTTTAAATGTTAGTTAAATAAAAACAAAGATTGGGGTGGTCTAACCTAATATATATATTTTTTCTACTGTTTTTCCCCTCCCCATTTTTCTATTTTTCTCCCGTCCCCAATTTCGTATTTTGTCCAATTCTACCCTCCCCTGTCTCGAACGCTGTTAGGCCATGCCTCCCACAAGCCGGCTGCAATGTGGACCAAGCCTTGCATCACGTGTCCCCTCCGGTACTCGAGGAGGCCGCCGTAGCATCTTTTCACCTGCACCCTCTCAGCGGCGAGGGTCTGCGTGGGAGGGACACGCCGCTCTTGTCGCTTCCTGATTCTACTGCGCAGGCGCACCAACCGACCTGTGGGAGTCGCTGTCCACAACGTCCAATCCCCACCCACCAGCTTCCCACCCCCTAATACTGCCAATTGTATTAGTATGAACGACCAGCCAAGCTGGTAGCAACGCAGAGAGCTGGGCTTGAGTCTAACCTAATTTTCTAGTTAGTCAATTAGTCCCGTTTTCTAACCAAGTAGGGTCCATTTGATAGATATGATTTGAGTTTATAACAAAACATTTTAGTGATTAAATGGAAAAATAAAATGGCACTTGAGCTGAAAGGGAGTTGTCAATCAAGCGTGATCTGACCACGCTCAACAATCCTGAGTCTGAGCAGCCAGATGAGCTGGGTTTTATAATAGTCATTAACGTCTATAATCCTTCAAATTGGGTGGATAACACATTTTTCTGTGGTGCCACAAACTGAAAACATAATGACTAAGATGATTATATAAAGTATATAATTAAAAACCATCTAGGATAATGGTCTACATGTGAAATACCACAAATAAACAACATTACGTGATGTAGTGGGGGGGGTTGAAATTTGGAATAGCACAGCTGAGCTAAAATAAAGCTCCTTAAAATCTGATTTGGGTGAGAGGGAAAGCTGGATATTATGGCAGATCATATGTATTAAACATGCAAGCCACAGCACCTGTACTGTTGATCAGATGAGTATGTTTCATGTCGAGTACAACTATAAACTGAGCTATTTGAATATATAAACTTAGGAAATACATATTGTAGTAAGGAACACACTCCACTCTTCACTGTGAAAAACCTACCTAATCTTCTTGGGTGCTCGGAACCAAATAACTAATCCAAGAAATACATTCAGATACAAATACACATTCACATCACAGACAAGATGTATGGGAACAATCCTGTGAACCTATCATGGTTGCCATTAGCCAGCTTTTTATATACTGTAGTTATATGAGCTGGCCACACTGTCATCCAGGAAATGCTAACTATTAACGTGAAACTCATGTTATAAGTTGATAAATCTAGTAATCTATGCACACATTTTTCCCCCAGTGAACCTCTTAGTTATAACAAGATTGTGTAGCTAAGAAGAGTTGTGTTGGGTGAGACATTTCAGTAGTTTAACATATTTGGTGGAAAAACCAAACCAAACAAATTGTTATTAAATATCCAACATTTTTAAAACATATGTGGATGGGATCTTTAAACTTGAGTTTAAACTCACCTGGCGCTGGACGACACCCTGCCAACACAGAGCGATCCCTGCAATGCTGCTGGTGTTCTTCACCTTGGGCCTGACTGAGGAAGAGGAGGAGCACGACGTAGAGGCAGCACTGTCTTTGTTTTTGCCCTCTTTTCCATCTGAAAAGAAACAAAAAACGTTAATAACCTGACAAATAACATTTGTGGCTGAATTTGGGTAAAAAATAAATAAAAGTTAAAGAAATGTAATTAAACAAACATAAACAGCAGCCAAAAACTGAAAAGAAAAAGATGAGAATTAAAAGGTAGTCTTTTTAATTGACCATATACAAAATAATGATATTGGCATGGAGGTCCACCAATCTATGACTTGCAACAGTCTGTAGGCATCAGTGCAGACACCATGCTGGTGTCACAGTACTTGAATATGAGGTCAAACATGAGGGGGGGGGGGGGTTAAAACAGTACTTGAATATGAGGTCAAACATGAGGGGGGGGGGGTTAAAAGGTGTCCTTGGGGAACATGGAATACTGACACGCCATGCTGAGCGGGGGGGGGGGGGGGGGGGGGGCATGTTATTTTAATTTCTTGTTGTAGATAGTAGTGGAGTTCATCCTCCATATTTGCAAACAGTAACTAAAGGAGGTGGGACTTGTTAGAATTTAGCAAACGGTGCGTACAGCTTGGCAGTGCCCACCTCTCAGAGAGAGTTAGTCTCTATGGTCATAACAGCCTCTGGCCAAAATTAAAGCAACAAAGTTGATTTCTGGCACCTGCTGGCGATAAGTGGTACCTACCTGTATTTTCAATACATTTCCCATGAGCCTGTTTGCTCTGTTGCCTCTGTGTTTAAAAAAAAATAAAAAATGTCATGCAGACTTTCAGCAGAGTGAATTCTTGGTTTCTCGTGGTCGAGATGGCTGCATATTTGTTTTCCATTGTTTATATATATATATATTAGGGATGTCCGATATTATCGGCAGATATTGGCATTAAAATGTGATATCGGAAATTATCTGTATCGGTTTAAATATATATATTTTTTTTACATTTATTTACCGGTAACCTTTATTTACCCAGGCAAGCAAGTAAGAACAAATTCTGATTTTATTTATTGTCAAAAGTATGCATAATGTTGTGTTAATATGCAGGGGACCCTGCATATATCGGTAGATATCGGTATCGGAAATTAAGAGTTGGACAATATCAGTATAGGTAAAAAAGCCAATATCGAACATCCCTAATATATATATATATATATATAAAATAAATTTAAAATCTGTGCGGGAAGAAGCTATCAGGTCTCGTTCTTTGGAGGCATACAGTACTCCTGGTATCGAGACGAGGCAAGCCGTCTCACAAGACCATGTGAGGCTAGAGTAGTGAAGGTGAGTGCTGTGTTGAAGAGTTTCTTCGTACATGCTCCAGAACTGATTCATTAACTTATTGGCCACCGAAAACGAGGAATCACGTGTTTCGTCGCCAACCGTTCAGTGCCAAAAACGAGTTTTCTTGTTTTTAGATCCTTTCATCTTTTTCCTTTGATCCCCATTCTAAACACTCGCTCGGAGCTGCCTGTGTCCCAACTGGCACCGCTGCCTACGTTAAAATTGCAATGACGATCGAATCCCGCCAGGTGGCAGTATCGCCTACCTTTTGAACTGGGTATATCAGTTGTCTTTCAGTACTGAGGTACTCCGGCTGCTTCCCCCTCAAAGTGAATCAGGACATAGCAATTGGTTGGAGATTTGATGCCTCAAACCTATTGTTTCCCATATGATAGCCATGTCGAATATACACAAGTAATTGTGATCGCGATGGGACGACTGGGATTTATTCATTTTCAGTACCTCCTGACTAAGGTAAGGTCTATTTTAGGTAACCTGCTGGTATTTTTTTTTTTTTTACCTAAAACATGCTTTTGTATCGATTACAGTGTCGTATTTTACCGAACCTAAAACATGCTTTTGGTAACGATCGCAGTTCCGAGGTAAAACGACCCCCCCCCCCCCCCCCCTTGATGATTTTTTGTGAAGAAACATATATTATGGTATATACCTTTTATTTGGAAATATTTGGAGTTTCAGGCAAGCAACCCGAAAGATTTGGGCATATGCATATAACACGTCATATCTTGCGATCTAGAAAAAAATACTGGATTATTTTGGAAAGGGGCGATGTTTAGCATGGAATAGCGCACAAACTAAATTATGTAGAAATGAACTGGTTAGTCAGTGTTGGACTAAAAACAATGCCTGTCAAATGAGCCATACTGTCTCCATAGCTATAATACACACGATGGGTCCGCAAACATCGCGAAAAAATTGTCAATAATGCTGGCGCCATTGAGTAGAGATGAGTCAATGAGTTAATAGAAAAGATGCACATTGTCACTTTAAAATTAGCTACAATAATTTGACCATGCAACAATGAAGCCCACGGTTCATCAAGATCATAAAGCAGCTTTATAGATTTAATATAAAATATTCGAATTCTTGCTAGAAGCTAAGGCCGTTGAGAAAATCAACCTATATCAAGCCCCGCTCTCTTTTCTTGATCTTTCTTGATCACAGGATGTGATTGGGGGATCAAGAAAGGGGGGTGGGGCTTGAGATAGGTCAGTCCCTATAGAACCAGAGAGGGTAGGCACCACAGAGCTCTTATAGGCAAGTCATACTGGTGGGTTTGCGTGTATTTCAGTCATTATTAAGACAAACATGGGAATGCCAGAGCTGGGGAAAAATGCAAATAAAGAAACAAAATGCAGGACATTAGCCTCTAAGCTGTTACTTACTCTTCAAATCTTTGCTTCGGTTGATACCTTCTGAAACAAAAGAAATTTCTTCAAATATGGAAGACTCGATTTCTATGATAATTTATCCATAAATACACGTTTCATATCAAGTTTTTAAGAAGTAATAAATTGGCTTTAAAAAAAATACACATTTCTACCGATAACATTTCAAAAGCTCATACTGACCGACATGTACAAATGGATTAGAAAAATAAGCTAAAAACGTACCTCTTCACCATAGCCTTCTAATACACTCCGCTGTTGATTGTACTGTAGCACTATTTTACTCTGTCCATTCTATTGCATAATTTTACTATCTATTATATTCTACTATTTTATTGCACTGTATTATTTTACTCCGTCTATTGCTTTTTATTACAGGTTCAAAACTGTCAGGTATTAAACTGTGTGGGTATCAAACAAGAGACTGTCAGGCTTTAAAACTGTGTAGGACCCAGACCTAGAACTGCACCCTGAGAGAGGGAACTGCGCCCTGAGAGGGAGGTTTGCCCTGAGTGGGAGGTTCGAAGGGTCAAAGTGGGTATAAAACAGGAGGGAAGACTGTCAAGTTTTAAACTGTGGGTACCAAACAGAGAAGGTAAAGATGACTTTGAACTGTTAAACAGTAATCCAGAACAATTTTATTGCACTGTAGAAAAAAAAAATAATATATATTTTTATCTATTCTATTCTACTATTTTATTGCACTGCACTATTGCAGTATTTTACTCTGTCTATTGTCTATTTTATCTTACTCTTTTTATTATTGTCTATTTAAAACTGAATCAAACATAAATCAAAATAAACAAGGTTGCCTGTTGGGATGTTAGATCCTAACGTGAAAAAAATATTTTATATGTCTGCACTTTATGTGCTCATTTTATGCCTGTCTTTTTTCTGTTGTGAAGCACTTTGAGCTGCAGTTTCTGTATGAAAGGTGCTATACAAATAAAGTTCATTATTATTACTAGCATACTGTTAAGACTACAGAGATAAAGACAGCTCATACTGGACGGTAAATAGTATTTCTGCCAAGATGTGGAAAGCTGCAGATTTATTTTGACTGATCTGCCCCTGACTGAAGAAGGAAGGAAACGTATCCACCAGATCGCACATTTTATACGTGATTTATGTTTCTGTTAATTGCATAGCAATCCTCAGCTAAAGACTCGTCTTACAGAGGAACACACTAACATAATGGTAAATGTGCTTACCGTTTTCTCCAGAGTCAGACAAGAAGATAAGATACTAATTTCCTCTCTGTGCGTTCAGAGTATACAGCCCAAGTACAGTACAAGGAAAAGAGGTTTGGCATCCAACCAGAGTGAAAATGTAATGTAACAATGTATGTAACAAGGATTACATGCAGGTATGTACAGGCATTAATTTGTGCTAAGCTAGGCTAGCTGCAGCCTGATTGTTCTACTGAACACAGAGAGTAAAGTGGTTTCCATCTCCTTGTCCGACTGGAGAGGACATCGTGTTAGCTGTGTGTCCACTCACTGGACTTGATGGGCGGCCTCAGCTCCTCGGTGTCCACCCGGCTGGTGTCTACGTGGACCAGCAGGTGTGTGAGGCGTCGCACGCGGGAGTTGAAGATGGCCGCTCGGCTCTTGTAGCGCCTGGCCGACTCCGCGTTGTCCAGGTACTCGCTGAGCAGCCAGGAGAGAGGGCTGGGGACCGAGGACTCTGTCACACAGAGAGGAGGAGAAGATTCAATATATAAAACAGTTTTTGATTTATTTGTCACATATAAGTTACATGTACATTACAGTGACATGCTTGGTTCTGTATGAGCCCCCTAAGATTGTGCTTCATACAGTAAAAAATGAAGTTAAAAGAATAAAGACCAAACCCTAAACGCAAAATATACAAAACTAAAGTACAAAATGCAACAATGAGGGAGAGATGTAGTGCAAATATTTTAGTAATACATATATTACTAAGGGTTAGGGTATATATTTAGTTCATAATATTCAAAAAGGATAACAATTTTTTCCTTGTTACTGGTAATGTGAGGGACACTGAGAAGTTATTTTATTTAATTGTGTTTCGATAGATTGATAATTGATTGGCCATAATATAACAGAACCATATATGTAAGGGATAATGTATAGCTATGAGGTCATTGTCGCAAAATAATTGACCGACACGGAGTTTAGAATACCGAGGCGCCGCGCCGATGTGTTCTAAACGCAGTGAAGGTCAATTATTTTGCCACAATGACCGAGTATAGCTATACATTATCCCGCTTATTACATGGCTAACTTACTAACAATATACCTAATTCATTTTACACCATCGACAAGACGAGATCAAATGCAGACGTAGTTGTTCTGTGGCTCCTCTGTCATCGCCGGCAGCCGGCAGGTGTGTGGTCTGATTACCTGATGAATGCAGCTGTGCATATGCTGAGCTTAGCTTTCGTGACTGTCTGCGACCAAAATGCTTGATTGTGATTGGTCAATAGCGCTGTTACCCGTATCAGCGGTCATTATTGCGCGTTGCCCATAGCAGCGGTCCGTTATCAAGAAATAACTGACCGCTGTCAGGGGCAACCGAGCGCTATTGACCAATCACAATCAAGCATTTTGGTGAATGTTAAAACGCCATGTAATAAAAGATAATATAAGATGTTGTGGTGACCTATATTAAGAGACATTCACCAAGGTGGGCTGGTGCCTTTAACACTTTCAGTGCCGGCCATTAACATGGTAAAGCATGGTTAAATGCCAGCACCCACTTCAATGATAGCGTTGTGAACGCATAATCTCTGTCTTAAATTATGGCTATGTGTCTAATCTGCCCGTTGCTTATCAATGACTTGTTTGCAGTCAACATTGTCTAAACGGATTTCTTTTTATTTAAAAAAATAAAATAAAAAATGTATCGCTTCATGCTTCACAAAAACGTTGTAATTTACCCTCTTAGTCCCGGACTATTCGATCTATCATTAGAGCCTTTAGCACAATATATAAGACAATCCCAATCCATAGAACCAATCGTAATCAAGGGCACACAACATAAAATTAGTTTATATGCGGACGACGTAATATTGTTCATGCAAAACCCCAACACCACATTGCCTCATCTGCTCAAGTTGATTGAGAACTTTGGTGATTTATCGGGATTTAAGATAAATTGGCCGAAGTCGGCTTTCCTTCCACTTAACACCCCTGCAAAAAAAGATATAACCCTCCCAGGAGAGATACCTATGGTAAAACATTTTAGATGCTTGGGAGTGGAAATATTCCCCACCATAAGACAAACGGTCTTATGGCATGGCATTTCCAGATTTTTTCCACTATTTTAAGGCGTACACATTAAGACCATTGACAACATGGTTTGATCCCAAGCATTAGTATCCTGGAGAAAATTAGAAGAAAACATAGTAGCCCCACATAGACTGAAGGACATAGCATACACTAAACTACCAATCAAGCACTGTGAACGGAAATTTGGCCCCATAATTACTCATGCGATCCGGATATGGCGTGAAACACAAAAAAAATATCCTAACCCACATAAATGGCACAATCATACTCCCTTATTCAATAACAATGCACTCTTAATTGAAAAACGACCTATAAGATTCCCTATATGGGAAGAGCAAGGCATACACTCATTAGGGGATGTTTTTAACAAACAGGGTTTTTGTAGTTATGGAGAAATATGCAAATTTTTTTATCTCACCATGTCCACATGGCTTTTTTACATACAGTTACGGCTATGTTTGAAGTCTCACAGTGTTCCATTAGACATACCAATTGAACACCACAGATACCACAAATTCTTCTATGAAAGAGAGACATCGAGAGGTTCTGTTTCAGATTTTTATCATCAATTACTAACGTCCTCGTATGAAACCCTCCAACTAGACTCTGTCTGGAGGAGGGATATACCAGACCTGGAAAGTGACTTTGATTGGCAAGGAGCCTGGGCAAATGTCCGACTTACATCAAGGAACCCGGACCATCAACAAATCAATCTTAACTATATTCACAGGACATACTTGACTCCTATAAGACTGAACAGAATGGGTCTTAAACAAGACTCCAAATGCTCCCAATGTACAAATGGGGACGAAGGGACATTTATGAACATGTATTGGGACTGCCCACCAGTTAAAGGGGAACTATTTTACTATTTCTTTCACTATTTGGGCACTTTTACACAATTCCTGTGAGTCTATGGAACACCTCTGTAATATATATATATTTTTTATTCATTGTTTTGTATTTCTAATCAAGTCCTCAAAAACAGCATTTTTCTACCTCAAGATCTCGAGCCGTTTTGAGCCTGGGCAGCAGAACTGTGTGCAGCTCATTCTGCACGTCTCCATTAACATGCAGCGGTGTCTCTCTGACATCACAAATCGCGCACATTTTCAAATGACTCAGTTCAGTGAGGGTGAATATTGTGAGAGGAGAATTGGAAGAATGCGCCAATATGAGAATTTTGAGACATAGATCATATTAATATAAGTTCACATAGCTAGGAAACAATGCTAAACACTCAAAAAGGCCATTTATAAGATAGTTCCCCTTTAAGACATTCTGGAAAGATGTGACCCAACAATTATCAAAACTCGTATCTTGGAATATACCTGTACACCCCTCTGTATTACTATTGAATGATGTTTTTGAGTTTGCAGTAAATCCACAGCTAAAGAGATTGGTTTTATCGGGTATCACAGTAGCTAAAAAGCTGATCGCATCACGCTGGTTTCAACCGGAAAAAATGTGCCGGAAAGTTTGGTTTCTTACATATCTCGATGTGATTTATCAAGAAATATCTACAGCAAGAATTCTGGGTCTCAATTAATCCAAAATGTCAATGTGGTTAGAAGTGGTGGAGAGAATAAAAGCTAGCTTATAATGGTAGTGTCTGGTTAGGAGCGAGGGATAATGGAGGTACTGTAGTGGCTACTGGGACATAATTCACGTCATCCTAGCCTTAGGTGGTGTTGACTACATCTCCCGTGATCCTTAGCGGGGGATGACGTAGTTAAAGTGAGACGAATGAAAGATGAATGTCAGTGTTGTTGTGCGACAGTAGAGTGCGTATTAAAATAGTATTATTGCATCGGAACACGACTCCGTTTTCACTATTATTACCTGCATTCCTACATTGGTGACCCTGACGTTTCTCCTGGACGTATTTCGGAGATTACATTGAACATGCCTGATGAACAACAGAACGCGGATCGCGGCACTTTGAACGCCGTTTCACTCAAGCTGCCGGAGTTTTGGGAGCGGAGCGCCAACGCTTGGTTTGCACAGGCTGAAGCCCAATTCGCTCTCCGGGACATTACCACGGACGCCACAAAGTACTACTATGTGGTAGCAGCCCTGACGAACTCAACTGCGGCGAGAGTGGTGAGTTTGCTGGAAAACCCACCTACACACGACAAATATGTGGCTATAAAAACACACCTGAAGGAGGCTTTCGGTCTGTCTGAATCTGACCGTGCTCGCCAGCTTCTCTCTCTACCTGGATTGGGTGACTCAAAGCCCTCTGAATTGATGGATCACATGTTAGCTCTGCTGGGGGACCATGGGCCATGTTTTCTATTTAAGGAGCTTTTCTTGCAACAACTGCCAGACTATGTGCGTTTACCTATGGCTAATTCCATCAAAACTGACTTTCGCCAGCTAGCTAGGGAAGCGGATGTATTTTTCTCAGCTGGGAAGAGGTGTGTGGCAGCATCAGCCTACACCGTTGATGAGCAGGGTTTCCAGCCACTCTCTATCTCTGCCGCGGCTATGCCCCGCCGGGTGAGGCCGTCGGGGTTGTGTTTTTACCACGCAAAGTTTGGGAACAAAGCTAAAAAGTGTTTGCCACCTTGTAACTACGGGGGGTCGGGAAACGCACTGGCTGCCACTCATTAGCAGCCGTGAGTGTTGGCCATCCTGTAGGCTTGCTGTACGTCACCGACTCACTCTCCGGCCGCCGTTTTTTATGTGACACGGGTGCCCAGGTGAGCGTGTTGCCGGCGTCCACTCAGGATTTTCACTCAGCGAGACGGGGCCCTGCCCTTGAAGCTGCCAATGGCAGTGCGATCCCTACATTTGGCAAACGCACCGTGGCATTGTGTTTTGCTGACCAGCGTTTCAGCTGGGATTTTGTGTTGGCCAAGGTGTCTACTCCCCTCCTAGGCGCTGACTTTCTCTGCGCCAACAGTCTCTTGGTAGACGTGGGGAATCGCCGGCTCGTCAATGCTGAGACTTTTGGCTCCTTAGCATGTGAGCGCAGTGACACGGTCACAATGACACTGTCCAGCGCCGTCGCGCCCACTGATGATTTCTCCCGCCTCCTGTTGGAGTTCTCGGACATCACAACACCCACCTTCTCGTCCGCGGCCACTAAGCATGGAGTCGTGCATTACATCTCCACGGAGGGCCCGCCAGTACATGCTAGGGCTCGTCGTCTCGACCCACACAAGCTAACCATCGCTAGGAATGAGTTTGCCTCCATGGAGGCACTGGGCATCGTTTGTCGGTCCGACAGTCCTTGGGCCTCGCCGCTCCATCTCGTTCCAAAGGCCAACGGCGGCTGGCGTCCGTGTGGCGACTACCGGCGCCTTAATGACGCCACTACACCTGATCGTTACCCGGTTCCACACATACAAGATTTTTCAGCCCACCTGGCTGGAGCGTCTGTTTTTTCAAAGGTGGATCTGGTGAGAGGATACCACCAGGTGCCGGTTAGCCCTCAGGACATCCCCAAGACGGCAGTTATAACCCCATTCGGGCTCTTTGAATTTTTGAGGATGCCTTTTGGCCTCAAAAATGCGGCTCAGACCTTTCAGAGGTTAATGGACGCCATGCTGCACAACCTGTCTTTCGTGTTCGTCTACCTAGACGATATCCTGGTAGCCAGCACGTCCAAGGCAGAACACCTAACACACCTTCGACTCCTCTTCAGTCGCCTCAGAGAGCATGGATTAATCATCAACCCAGCAAAGTGTCAGTTTGGTCTGCCTGCCATGGACTTCCTTGGCCACCACATCACTACTGCTGGAGCGGTCCCATTACCAGTAAAGGTGGAAGCGGTGCTGCGCCTCCCACGCCCTACCACGGTTAGGGCCTTGCAGGAGTTCCTGGGGATGGTGAATTTCTACCATCGGTTCATCCCTCAGGCTGCCCACCTAATGCACCCCCTGTATGGGGCTCTCAAGGGCAAGACTCCCAAGCATGCCATCGCCTGGTCCGACGACATGTCAAAGGCGTTCTCGGATACCAAGGAGGCCCTTGCGAGTGCAACCATGCTGACGCACCCCGTGCCTGAGGCTCCCGTGGCATTGACAACTGATGCCTCGGATTATGCCGTTGGAGGCGTATATGAACAGTTGGTCGAGGGCATTTGGCAACCCCTGGCGTTCTTCAGCCGACAGCTCCGTTCTAGCGAACAGAAGTACAGCACCTTTGACCGTGAGCTCCTCGCCCTGTACTTGGCGGTCAGACATTTCCGTTTCCTGCTGGAGGCTCGCCCTTTCACTGTTTTTGTAGACCACAAACCATTAATTTTTGCTATGTCGAAGGTGTCTGAACCGTGGTCTGCCAGGCAACAGCGCCATCTGGCTTTCATCTCTGAGTTCACCACTGACATCCAGCATGTGGCGGGGAAGGACAACCCCGTGGCTGACTGCCTCTCGCGGGCCGCCATTGGTGCTGTCCACCTGGGAATTGATTACGCCCGTATGGCTGCGGATCAGGTTTCAGACCCAGACATCCAGGCATGCAGGACGGCGGTTACTGGCCTCCAGTTGGCGGACGTCCCCTTCGTTGATGATGGCACGACGCTGCTATGTGATGTATCTATGGCGCAGCCAAGGCCAGTTGTTCCACAGGCATGGAGACGACAAGTTTTCGACGCTATCCATGGCCTTTCGCACCCGGGCAGGAAACCATAACAGCGCCTAATGGCAGCAAAATTCGTCTGGCCCAGGATGAAGGTTGACATTGGAGGTTGGGTCAAGACCTGCATGGCATGCCAACGCGCGAAGGTCCATCGACATGTTAAAGCCCCGTTGGAGCGGTTTGATGTGCCTGAGAGGCGTTTTGACCACATCAACGTGGATCTGGTGGGACCCCTTCCTCCCTCCAGGGGGTACACTCACCTTCTGACGATGGTGGACAGGACCACCCGTTGGCCGGAGGCTGTCCCACTCACTGCGACTACTACAGCTGACGTGGCTCGCGCATTCATCGGTACCTGGGTCACCCGGTTCGGTGTTCCCTCTGATCTGTCCTCTGACCGAGGGGCCCAATTCACTTCCGCGTTATGGACTTCCATTACCCAGCAGTTGGGTGTCTCCCTCCACCGCACTACGGCTTACCATCCACAGGCCAATGGCCTGTGTGAACGTTTTCACCGGTCGATGAAAGCTGCTCTCAAGGCCGATCTCCGGGGCGACACCTGGGTCGACAGACTTCCTTGGGTGATGCTGGGGCTCCGTACTGCACCTAAGGAGGACCTTCTTTCATCTTCAGCTGAGCTGGTATACGGCCAACCCCTCCGTGTCCCAGGGGATTTTCTTCCCTGTGTTACGGCCTCCTGGTCAGCACTGGAACAGCGGGATGCTCTGCTGGACAAGGCCAAGGTTTTCTTGCCCACCCCCACCTCGTGCCACGGCGTTCCAAGGGTGCGTGTCCCGCCTGATCTGCAAGCAGCGGGGTACGTGTTTATCCGCTGCGACGCCCATCGAGGCCCCCTACAGCCACCCTACGATGGTCCTTACCGGGTTGTGAAGGCAGGCGATAAGACCTTCGTCGTTGACATGGGGGGGAGGGAAGAACGGATCTCGGTGGATCGCCTGAAGCCTGCTCACCTGGATTTGGACCGCCCCATTGAGTTGGCCCAACCGCCCCGCCGCGGTCGGCCCCCTGGTAGGGCAGTCCCGACGCCTACTCTAGCTACGGCGGACCCCCGGACCTGCCGTCCGAGGCCTGTTCAGGGCCAGCCTACTGCTTTACCACTGCCTCGGGTTCCTGTGCCTGCCCAGGGGTACCGGAGTCGTTTTGGGCGGGTCGTCAGAGCCCCTGGACGTTTTTTGGGGCCAGTTCTTGTGAATTCTGGGGGGACGTGTGTAGTGGCTACTGGGACATAATTCACGTCATCCTAGCCTTAGGTGGTGTTGACTACATCTCCCGTGATCCTTAGCGGGGGATGACGTAGTTAAAGTGAGACGAATGAAAGATGAATGTCAGTGTTGTTGTGCGACAGTAGAGTGCGTATTAAAATAGTATTATTGCATCGGAACACGACTCCGTTTTCACTATTATTACCTGCATTCCTACAGTACTATCCAAAGAGGGGTGCGGGAGGGGGGGGGGGTTCGAGCTGGAGCATATGTGTGTAGGTTTTTAGATAACAGGTATTAGGGGTATATCCTGTATAAGACATTGGTATAAATGGTAATTTCGTTGGATATACACTGTATATTAATGCTTGTGTATCTTATCGTGTGTTGTCATGTTTGTTTATGTGTGTTTAAAAAAACAATAAAAAAAAAAGATTTTTTTTTTAATTTTTTGGCCTATTTATGAATCGTTTTCAAATAAACGCTAGATTATCGATAGTATATGTGTACTTATGCACGCTATAGAAGCGGGCTGAAATATCGATTCTCTCATTTCCTGATCGCTCGCACAGCCACACACACACATAGGGCAAACGCTTATATCTCTGTGAAAATAGCTCTGATTATCCGAAGACTGGTAAAATAATTCCTTACCTCAGATCAGATGTTATCGAAAAAGATTATTCCAATTCCTGATCGCCATTCCAAATATCGATCACGCTTATTGATTACAGTGTTGGGTACTGTAAATACATAATCCATGCTGTTCTGATGGCCGGCGATCACTTGGTCTCTTCAGTTGGCCTTGACTGAAAAGTAAAATGAGGAAACTGGCCCCCCCCCTTCGTCAGTCTAAAGCAGGGGTCTCAAACTCAATTTACCTGGGGGCCGCTGGAGGTAGAGTCTGGGTGAGGCTGGGCCGCATCAAATATTCCACAAAAAAAGGGTTTCAAGTATTCAAAAAAAAAGTACAACTGATCCAATCTTCTCAATCCTTAGCAATAACATTTCAGAACATGAACAGTTCTTCAGAACATGAACGGTTCTTCAGGCTTCTCAGTGGTGTCAGTGGACTCATCCACAGCTATGGAAATGCACTGTGCATTTTTTTTATTCTATCACAAAGCTGTGAGAACACTATTATTATCTTTTTATTAATATGGTTTTATTATTATCCTAAAGTAAGTTAATGTAGATGACTCAAAAGTATAATTGCCTGTATTATAAAAAACCATATTATGCGTTTTCATCAATAAATAAATGCCCCAAATTTTTTTATAGATTGGGGGCCCCACATTTTTTTATAGATTGGGGGCCCATAAATTGATTCTTTCATGGGGCCCATAATCTCCAGCTACGCCCCTGGCTGGGACTCTGGCTGAACGCATATGTTCCCGTCCATTCACCTTTGAATTGCAGTGGACTTTTCTTTTACTGACCATCTTTGAAAATGCCATATTTTTCTGCTGGCTGCCTGCTGGCGAAAATAGCCTAATAGCTACATTTATCTCACGGAGATAAAACTGGGAGCGAGTTTACTGTAGATGCGCTTTCAACTCTGCTCTGACTTGAACTGAAAGAGAAAGACGACATGCAGTCCGTGAAGACCCGCCCTACTCCCCTACTCTGCCTCTGATTCGCAGACTGTGGGTGAGGGGGAAAAACGCTGACGGGACGCGTATGTGATTGGACCAGACCCGTACACACAGACAGAGAGTGGCAGTGCTGCCGGACATGCAGAGCATGAGAGCACTGCTCGCAGAGGAGAGAGATAGCGAGGATGCATTTGCTTCCACTTTACTTGATATCACTCCGGAATCACGTTTCAACCAAGTCACTAACATAACGTTGCTGACATGAGCCTGCGCTATGGTAGCCTACAAGTGATAAAATAAATAAAACTTCCAACTCTCGCGCAACGACTCGGCAAACAGTTGCGCGCGGGCCGCATTAACACTAAACGTTGATGTCCAGTAGGGGGCCGCAAAATATCATCCCACGGGCCGCAATTGGCCCGCGGGCCGCGAGTTTGAGACCCCTGGTCTAAAGTAATGGGGTGCAGTTACACAGGGAGAGACGATAGGGGGCGGTATCTTCCAAATTGAGTTCAGAGTCTGCGCGAGGCTCGATTGATGAAATATGATGAAATATGAATTCAAATCGCCAATAAAAAGAAATACGACAAACAAACGCTATATAGCGTTGGCGGGCACTCAAAGGTCGGCATGAACTAACGACAAAAAGCGTGGCTGGCATTCAAAGTGTTAAGAGCGGGGGTTTTACTGTTTAGGGGAAAGGGTAAATACCACTTCCGGTTCCGGGTTAAGTTTGTTGTTATTGTAAATGCTATGTGCAGTGAGAAGTAAAGTACCTCAACTCGAACTACGTCTCTGGCTCGCTACTTTCTTATCGCCACAATGTTCCTTTATTAATTAATTAAGTTCCTTAGAGAAATGCAGGTGTCATAGCAGTAGGGGGGGTACAGGCAGGGTAAGATAAATTGTAATAAAATATAGAGAATACAAATATGAGAATAGGTAGAGGTGAGGGTCTGGTCAGCCAGACAGGTGAGACATATGTATATTAATAATAATAACAACACAGCAGAGTCCATGCAGGGTTCAGTAGTTAACAGTCAAATAGTTCCAACAGTTGTCAAGTTCTCCACCCGTTTGCTCATGATTCCTAGTTCATGACACAGTGATGCTCTGTACTATAGGTGTGATGAGAGCCTACCTGATACAGTGATGCTCTGTACTATAGGTGTGATGAGAGCCTACCTGATACAGTGATGCTCTGTACTATAGGTGTGATGAGAGCCTACCTGACAGTGATGCTCTGTACTATAGGTGTGATGAGAGCCTACCTGACACAGTGATGCTCTGTACTATAGGTGTGATGAGAGCCTACCTGACACAGTGATGCTCTGTACTATAGGTGTGATGAGAGCCTACCTGACAGTGATGCTCTGTACTATAGGTGTGATGAGAGCCTACCTGACAGTGATGCTCTGTACTATAGGTGTGATGAGAGCCTACCTGACACAGTGATGCTCTGTACTATAGGTGTGATGAGAGCCTCCCAGCAGGTGCGGCCCAGAGCCTCTGCTGCCTCGGCGTCTGGCAGGAAGCGATCTGCAAACATCTGCTCGTGTCGGAGAGCACTGTTCAATCTGGAAGGTAAACGAGCAACAATAGACTCAAAATCTAAAGAGAATTTCAGGATATATTTTTTTAAAAGAAAGCCCATTGTTTCCACAATATAGTCCACATTACAGTTTAGGATCATGACTAACGTCACGGTGACCAAATGCGTCCACATTTTTATAGGATTCTATCACATTTTCATAACAATAGCAAATATAACACTATGGTCGCCAAAAACGCCGTACCAAGTCTTTCCCCGCCATGCTCATTCTGCCAAAGACGCCGTACCACCTCTTTGATATCAATATTTCAAAAATCTGTGATCGAAATCATATTTCTCCCCCGGAGACTTGAGATCTACTGTTGAGCCCCTCTCAACTCTCCAACGGTTCAAGAGCGCCATCTGGTGGCCGATCGGCGGATCGCCCAGAGCGGAAACAGGAAATGGAAGCTGGTGCTCATTTCAATTCGGTCCGATCACTCTGTAATAGTCCCAGGACTCGAGCTAGACACAACGGATAGCAATCCGTTACCAATAACTCGATAAACAACATGATTTGGACGTATATACTATTATACAACCTGGAAATGGATCGCATATTTCTACATCCCATAATAGGAATATTTCTGTTCCACGCTCATCGCCCAACGCTATGAGGAAGCTACGGTAAGATTCAGCGTATTTTTTAAACGAGTTCGATATAAACTGCTCAGATGATCATATCACCCACACTAGATGAATCATCTAACGTTGGCCACGGAATTATAAACGACCCCCCCCCCCCCCCCCCCCCATCCGGTCAACATCAGATGATCAGTAGTAACTTCTAGAAGCACGTCCATTTGACATTTTCTATCTCGCGCAGATTGCTATCAAACTGTATTTGATCATCAATATAATGCATTTGGGGCTATAAATCACGTTCTGGAGAAAGCTGCAGAAAACGATAAAAACATACTTATACTTTAGACCGTATTTTAGTATGAATATGTGAATGAAAAAGTATAACGTTGCTACACCCTGAACAATAGATACTTGACGTTGAATGGGCCATAGTAATGTAAATTTAGCAATACAATTTAAAAAGTTATAGCCCTGCAAAGAAGGTAAACATCCCCATAGACTAATAGAGCTGGCGGAGGATGGTATATTAAGAATATAAGCCTGGCGACCAAAGTGTTAACCTGCGCAGTTTTCATTGAAGTTTCTTACAAATTAAAGATGTTTTATTTGTCCTTTATATGCGGATAACATTCAAATCTTAAATTGTACCATTATGTTCCCGTTTAGACAACAAACATAATGCTAATGATGCACTTTTGTTTTTTTTGATCCACTTTTTCTCCCATTTTTCTATATTTTTCTCCCATCCCAATTTCGTATCATCCAATTCAACCCTCCCCTGTCACGAACGCTGTTTCTTGCCTCCCACAAGCCGGCTGCAATGTGGACTAAGTCATACATAGCACAAGTCCCCTCCGGTACTTGAGGTAACAGCAGTCGCATCTTTTCACCTGCGCAGCTCGGTCTCTCAGTGTCGAGGAGTAACGCGTGGGAGGCTCACGCTGCCCCCGACACTTCCTGATTCTACCGCGCAGGCGCACCAACCGACTTGTAGGAGTCGCTTGTTCACAACGTTCGATCCCCACCCTTCAGTTTTTCCCTCCCCGTAATACGGCCAATGTGTATTACTGCGGACGACCAGCCAAACTGAAAAACAATGTGGAGAGCTGGATTCGAACACGCAAATCCTAGCGTCTCCACACTGGTGGCGAGTGCCTTAGACCACTACACCACCTAGCCGCCCCCAATGATGCACTTTTGTTAAGATAATTGGGTGACCATTCTCGATCACTGTACTCAGGTCCCATTAATAGTTTAACACTGTTCAGATCGCGTTTTCCTAATCTGGTGCTGACCAGTGACCTGTGACCTGTGCTAAAGGTCTTGGGAATTGTATTCATGTTGTAGTCATAACATTTTCACCTTTTAATTTTAAACCAATGCTGCCATCTACTGACAACAGAAAGTGTTGTGTATCGTCAACTTGAGAGGCTACCCGCACTTCCGTAAACACCGTTGCCCAAAAAACATTCTAGAGATTCCCACTTTTTACTGGTACATATGTTCATATCTAATAGTCTTTAGATGACTAAATATAGATGAATACTCATGAAATTTGATATATATATTCTAAAATAAGTATAATTTCACTTCATCTACCTGTCGACATGAAATTCCCAAACGCTGACGGTAAAAAAAGCCTGGATGTCGCGCAAAATGGGGCGTGACCGAATTTGGTCCCAGACAATAAGAGTGACTGAGATTGGTCTACGTTCCGTTAAAACAAAACAGTGTATCAATATTAGGGCTGATCTTCAAAGCTTTCTTTGGCCGTCGAAGCTTCTGGGCCCAAGATTCGATTTGAATTCGAAGCTTATAATAATAATGCAGGACCTGTTCAGAGGTTTGACAATAATATAAAAAAAAGAAAGAAAAAAATTTATTATTATACATTTAAAAAAAATGTATCTTATGTTGTGAGACTTGTACAGCACTTTGGTCAACTTTGTTGTTTTTAAATGTGCTCTATAAATAAAGTGGATTGGATTAATTAATTAAATTAACACTTTCAGCACCACGCTATCTCCCCTCTGCACTGCCTGTGGCCACGCTTAACACATTCAGCGCCGGACCTGACTAAAGTCGGGTTAACTCGCCATCACTCCTTGGCCGGCATTGCAATCTCGAGGTCTCAGAATGAGTCCCAATGATACACCGAGGTCCGTGAGACTGTATAGAATATTAACATCGAATAAAAGAGGGTTCTGGCCCTCAACCGCTGGCAAGATAACCCGAGAAATGTCGGGTCTGGCGCTGAAAGTGTTAATAATGAGTCGGGAGCTGTGCTGCCTGGGCGGCTGCTCTCCGTTACACAGCCAACGACATTACATTACATAATTATGTTGCAACCTTCGTCTATAAAGCAAACAATTATATAAATATTTATATGTAGTTAATAGAGACAAAGGCAGAATTCGACTTAATTAAGCATGTTTTATTAAGACATGTTTGTATATGGGTCGGGACACTGCTGCTGACTGGGTGTCTTATCAAACACAGGTAAAACTAAAAATACTATAGAGAATCGTCAGTGCTGTAAAGTTTAAACCTTTTTCAATTTTAGACAAACGAAACTTTGTGGAACGCCCTACCCACAGCCGTAAAATAATGTGAATCCCTACCCACCTTCAAAACCACTCTAAAAAAGCACCTACGGGAGGCCGCAATTCGAAACTGGCCCCAGTAAATGTCCAAACCCTCCCCCCACCCAACCCCCCAATGTACAGTTTCCTCCCCCTCAAATGTATATATTCTCTTTTAGAAACTCTGTCTCTAAATAAACAGTACTGTATATGTGTATGTCGTGTATGTCATAAATGTTATGAATTGAAAATGGGGGACCCTGGTGTAAACAAGACGGAAGTCTTTCTCTGGTCTGCATCCCCTTAAACATTTTGTGTATTGAGCAGTACTGTATTGTACCCATTCTGCAATCTGTTAATACAATTTTCTATACTGAGTTTAAATCACCTGTACATTGTATAGTACTACTGCACTTTACTGCTACATTTGCACTCTTGTTGGATGCCAAACTTATTTTCGTTTTACTGTACTTGTGCTGTATGACGACAATAAATTTTAATCAAAAAGTTATTTCTTGTGTGTGCGTGTGTATGTGTGCGTGTGTGCGTGCGTGTCAGTCCTCACTTGTTGAACAGCTGCAGCAGCTGGGCCTTGTCCTCCAGGATCTCCTGACACCAGGTGTGAGCCTTGGTGGTGTAGAACAGGTAGGTCCGGCAGCACAGCTGCTCTTTGAAGACGGGCCAGAAGGTGGGCTTGGGGCCCAGAACCTCATAGCCATGGACCCTGGTGTCGATGCCGCCCTGGTCCCGGGAACAAGAGTCAAGGATTAAAGGTTTAATTAAACACAACTGCATACACATCACTGTATGTGTAAAGTCAAGTCAGGTTCACTTGTGTAGACCATTAGGACAGTTACATGTCTCAAAGAGATGCACAGGCCTAAATATTAATTTAGTACAGTTCAGGGATTTCCCCAGAATTTTCAAACAAGATGGTGCTGAGTCCCAACTAGGGGGTGGTCCGGAGGGGCCGGTCTGTGCCCCCCATCTGGGAGGCAAAAATTATTGCAATAAAAAAAGCTGTAATTTGCTGTAATTTCGCATAGAGCATCACTGCAATAAAAGAATATATATATATATTATATATGTACCCTTGCTTAGGGAAAGTTCTGCAGTTCAAATCAACAACACTGCTACCAATATATATACTCATGTGTAGCTATGGCAGTAGTACATTTTCTTTTGCATTCAAAGGAGATAATTTTCTATGATTTAAAAAGTGCTAAACCACTCAACTATACACCCTGATATCAGAACAGGCTCCCAGAAAACAGTGCCTCACCTGCTGGCATCTCTTGACCCTGATCTGAATGATGGACCAGAAGCGAGTCACGTTCTCCAGCAACACGACACGACTGGCTGATGGCGGAACATTGACCTGCAGACACAAACAGCTGGTTAGAGGCTTCCAGGGCCGAGCACTGGTTAGAGGCTTCCAGGGCTGAGCACTGGTTAGAGGCTTCCAGGGCTGAGCACTGGTTAGAGGCTTCCAGGGCTGAGCACTGGTTAGAGGCTTCCAGGGCTGAGCGCTGGTTAGGGGCTTCCAGGGCTGAGCGCTGGTTAGGGGCTTCCAGGGCTGAGCGCTGGTTAGAGGCTTCCAGGGCTGAGCACTGGTTAGAGGCTTCCAGGGCTGAGCGCTGGTTAGGGGCTTCCAGGGCTGAGCACTGGTTAGAGGCTTCCAGGGCTGAGCGCTGGTTAGGGGCTTCCAGGGCTGAGCGCTGGTTAGAGGCTTCCTGGTTAGAGGCTTCAAGGGCTGAGCACGGGTCGGGAACCTATGGCTCGCGAGCCATATATGGCTCTTCTGGTGACAGCATATGGCTCCCAGAAATTTTTGAGTAAAAAAAAAAAAAAAAAAAAAAAAAAAAAAAAAAAAAATTTAATAATTGTGATATTTCTTAACACTATGGGTGCCATGGGTTAAATTCATTATATACCATAGGTTGCCGGCTCTATTTGTCTATGGAGAAGTACCCCTTCTTTGCAGGGCTATAACTTTTTAAATTCTATTGCTACATTGCCATTATTAGGGCCCATTCAAAGTCCTATATGTATTGTTCATTGTGTAGCAACGTTAAACTTTTTCATTCACATATTCATAGTAAAGTATGGTCTAATGTATAAGTATGTTTTCATCTCGGCGGCTAGGTGGTGTAGTGGTCTAAGGCACTCGCCACCAGTGTGGAGACGCTAGGATTCGCGTGTTCGAATCCAGCTCTCCACATTGTTTTTCAGTTTGGCTGGTCGTCCGCAGTAATACACATTGGCCGTATTACGGGGAGGGAAAAACTGAAGGGTGGGGATCGAACGTTGTGAACAAGCGACTCCTACAAGTCGGTTGGTGCGCCTGCACAGTAGAATCAGGAAGTGTCGGGGGCAGCGTGAGCCTCCCACGCGTTACTCCTCGACGCTAAGAGATCGAGCTGCGCAGGTGAAAAGATGCGACTGCTGTTACCTCAAGTACCGGAGGGGACTTGTGCTATGTATGACTTAGTCCACATTGCAGCCGGCTTGTGGGAGGCAAGAAACAGCGTTCGTGACAGGGGAGGGTTGAATTGGATGATACGAAATTGGGATGGGAGAAAATATAGAAAAATGGGAGAAAAAGTGGATCAAAAAAAAAAAGTATGTTTTCATCTCTTTCTGCAGCTTTCTCCAGAACGTGATATATACAGTAGCCCCAAATGCATTATATTGATGATGAAATACAGTTTGATGGCAATCGGGGCGATATAAAAAATTTCAATTGGACGTACTTCTAGAATGATCTACGTATGATCTGATGATGACCGGATGGGTGGGGGATCGTTTATAATTCCGTGGGCAGCGTTATATCATTCATCTAGTGTGGGTGATATGTTCATCATAACAGTTTATATGGAATACGATCAAAAATAACGCTGAATCTTACCGTATCCTCCTCACGCCGTTGGGCGATGAGCGTGGAACAGTCATTTACCTATTATGGTATGTAGAAATATTGGGTCCATTTCCAGCTTGTATAATAGTATATATGTCCAAATCATGTTGTTTATCGAGTTATTGGCAATCGATCGCTATGTATTGTGTCGAGATCGAGTCCCGGGAGCCAAACAGAGTGCCCGGAAGTAATATGGCCGACCAGCACAACCTCCATAGCACTTCCTGTTTGGCGATTGCGCCGATCGGCCACCAGATGGCGCTCCTGAACCGCCAGAGAGCTCAGTGGGTCCTCCTAGTGGATCTCAGGCCAGCGGAGGGGAAATATGAATCCGATCGCAGATTTTTGAAATATTGATATAAGGACGCTGTACAGCGTCCTCGGGCAACTTGAGCATGGCCGGGAATGACGCTGTAAAGCGTTTCCCGGCAGTCAAAGTGTTAATAATACTGTGTCATTTTAAAGTAAACAGAAATTAGTTTTGAAGATACAGCTAATAGTATCTATAGCTGAAGATATAGCGAGCAGAGCTGGCGAGGTAACACAAGTGGACAGAAATTAAAAGTCTTCAACCTGAAGACCAGCTGATTCTTAAAACTTGGAACAAGCTTCCTGTGACATACCACACAATGCAGCGTGAGTATTGCCGTATTGACCATGTTTGGCTCTACATATGCATGTGGGCAGTCATTCTCGCATATGAGGAACATTAAGACCAACCTACGCTCACGTTTAACTGATGGAAGCCTCAACGCCTGCATGAAGCTCAACCTCACCACGTATGAACCAGATTACAAGGCCATCAGCAAAACCATGCAGCACCAGAAGTCGCATTAAAAGTAAGCCATATTTAATTTATTATAAGTTACAAATACTATATGGCTCTCAATGAAATATATTTAGAAATATTTGGCTTTTATGGCTCTCCCAGTCAAAAAGGTTCCTGACCCCTGGGTTAGAGGCTTCCAGGGCCGAGTGTGTTAATGTTTGTAAAACATCCACTCCACACAGCAGAAAGGTACTTACTGTGTTGAGCTCAGTGTTAACTCATTGACTGCCGGGGATTAGCCTTGGCCCTGATTAGCCACTGCCACGCTTTAAAAGATAGGAGTGAGTGACCTTGTTTGTAGAGCTATAACTATATTCTATATTATAGCTATGGATACAATACTATGGCCCATTTGACATTGAGTATCTATCGTTGATCGTATGAGAAAGAAATATTTTTTTCATCCATACATTCCCATTTATACCGTGGTGAATATGAGTATGGTTTAAGATTGGTCCGGGGTAATTCCCGAAATGCTGAGGAATAGCCTTATGCGTGTATTACACTAAAACCGTTGCAGTTTCTTGCCTGGACCCGCTATTATTCTCAAATAAAAGCTATATCATAGGTATTATGTTTCATCATGAATGCATGAAAGGGGGGGGTCGTTTTTTGATGCTTTGATCATCACCAACGGCATATGTTGTGGAGTAACGTTACACACACACACGGTCGGATCGCATTGAAGACATGCTTGGATCAACGCAAGATTGATATCATATAGCCCTTACCTTGACTAGGATGTACCCCAAAAAGAATATTCCAATTATCTGATCGCCATTCCAAGTATTGATGTCCATCGTGTCACCAACATAATCCACCACACATCATGCATCGGGAGTAATTGATTCTTCTCAATCCGATCGTTATAAACGCTGAGCTTGAGCAAAAAAGAAAAAAAAACGACCCGGACGCGTGAATACTTTCCCTAAGGGGGTTGTCGGTTTGCGCGACCTGATTGGCCACTGACGTTTCTGGTCATGTGACATGTGCGCCAATCGTGTGACGGCAAGTTCTTTCGCCGGTTAAGCTTAGGCACTCTTTCGAAGTTGGTTAAGGTTAGAGTTCGTCTTAGAGCAGGGCGATAGTACACCAGCCCTGATACCAAACTCTAACCTTAACCAACTTCGAAAGAGTCGCCTAAGCTTAACCAGTGATAAACTAGGCGTTAGGTAGTTTGCAGGCTGTTGGACCCGGAAATAGGCGCAGAACTTGCCGTCACACGATTGGCGCACATGTCACATGGCCAGAAACGTCAGTGGCCAATCAGATTGCGCAAACCGAACGCGGAGGTACAACCACCTTAGGGAAAGTATTCACGCAACCCGGACCCATTAGATTGACCCACAGGCCAAGATACAATGTTTAAAAGGGTGCTCGATACGGCCGCCTGGGAGGTCTGGGAGGATCTGGCCGGTACTGCACCCTCGGCATCGCAGTATGCCTTCTACCGGCAACATACGGGTCCCTGACATTGAATAGGATATTAAAATCGAAAAAAAGGAAAAGCGGTCGTCCACCAAACACGTATATAAACGTGGTTGGTGTCCATTGAGTTAATGTTTGTAAAACATCCACACAGCAGAAAGGTACTTACTGTGTTGAGCTCAGTGTTGATGTTTGTTGGATCGTCTCCACCCAGCACTAAAATACGGGCAGGCATGTAACTGGAGTCCTCGCTAGCCACCAGCACTGCCAGCTGCCTGGATTAACAAAGGCAAGCTTTAGATATTTATAATGTGTCTCGCCACAGATTACATGTTCCAAGACAAAACAAGGTTACAGGTCATGCTCCGTTCTAATGTGAAAATCTTAACCTCTTAAGCCTGAGCGGTCCGGTACCAGACTGACAATGATATCATGCCATAAATCCATCTCTACAGAATGTATGAATTAATGTTGCATTTTATTTCTCAAATGTAGCCAAGAGTAAAGACCCTAACCTTGTCAAAACAGCAGTCAAAGTGTATATTTTCACTGCACTACGTTTGTTTACCAATGGTTTAAAGTGTTATTAGTGAAATATTAGTTATAGAAATCTAGTCGGAAAAAGGAGAGTATTGACGCGAGGAAATGCCGCCGCCATTTTGTTTGTAGTCCTATGAGAGGCGACCCAGGATTTTCGATGGGCTTACGAATAATAATAAAAAAAACTGCACTTGCTGGCTCACACCAGCCCCTGTCAATCATCTGACTTCTAGATTTTATTTATCTTATTTTTCGGGATCATATGCCACAAACCTGAATGTTATTGCCATTGCCAACAGAACGCAGTTAGTTTCTCTACCTTTCTGTGAACGTCTAGCAAAAAATGGCGTTGCAATCTGATGAAAAATAGCGGAGAAATTTAAATTATAAAAAAGTAACTGTACTTACAGTAGATTTCATTCACCGTTTGTGAATCATGCCTGGTGATACTAAATCCAGATTGAACTCTGCCATTGGAAAGGGGAGATTTGGCCCGATCCATAGATGTGCATTGTGCGACTTGGCCATAATAAGGTAATTTATAGGCCTGATATTCTATAATCATATTTCAAATGGCATGTGTCCGGATGGCAGAATTCAGTACAGTCTCTACAAAATCTCCTGTTTAATCATTTTTAGCATGGGTGTTATTCACTGTCAAAGATGAACAACTAAAAAGATAAGAAAAAAAATGAATTTATATTCTCCTTTGGTTCATCAGGAGCATGCAAATGGAGCTTGTAGAAGTGGAGAAATCTTCCAATTACGTAGGTATGTATTTTTAGGCGGATTTTCAGAAAATAGGGCTAGGGCTTAAGAGGTTAAAAATGAAATTTGTACGACTGTTGAAGAAACAATAGAGGAAAAATCTAAAAAGGAAAATATGGAAAGAGTTTCAGAAGGTGATTCCTTTTTCCCTCATGTTGTAGTCAAGTCAAGTCAAGAGTTTTATTTGTCACGGCATACAAGTATACAGTGAAATGCGGGGGGTCTTGCCCGCAACGATTGTGCATAGTACAGTAATACAATAATACAATAAGAAGAATCCAAGGGATGAGAATGCGACATTTGTGCAATAATACAAGTCATAAGAGTAAAGACATAGGTATATGTACATGAGTTTTTCAAAAGCATGGTAAGACATGCTAGGTCCTGTGATAGTGCAATACACTGTTAGCTACGGATGGGGCACTGGGTCTTATGTACACTACTATACAATGCTATACTATACAATGTGACTGCTAGTGTGTGAGCGTGTACAGTGCGTGTGTTGTGTGTGTGCTCATGTGTGCTTGTGTGTGGAGAGTTCAGTGTTCAAGACTCTGATGGCCTGGGGGAAGAAGCTGAGTCGAAGTCCCTCTGTCCTAGTTGCTGGTGTTCGCAGGCGTTTGCCTGACTGCAGGATCTTGAACAGGCTATTGTTGGGGTGGTGAGGGTCTTTCATTATCCTGCAGGCTCTGGATTTGAACCTCTTGTTATATAAGACCTGCAGGGGTGGTAGTGCAATACCCGTAGTACGCTCAGCTGAGCGCACCACTCTCTGTAGGGCCTTCTTGTCCTGTGCCGTGCTGTTTCCATACCAGGCAGTGATGTTTCCAGTCAAGATGCTCTCTACAGCTCCGGAGTAGAAGCACTGGAGTATCTTCCCCGATACTCTAAACTTCCTTAACTGTCTCAGGTGATAGAGGCGCTGCTTCGCCTTCTTTACGACTGAGTCTATGTGTGTTGTCCATGTCAGATCCTCTGAGATGTGGACCCCCAGGTACTTGAAGCTGCTCACCCTGTCCACGGTAGCCCCGTTTATCCTCAGTGGTGTGTGTGTCCCCTGCTGTGTTCTCCTAAAATCCACGATCAGCTCCTTGGTTTTACCAATGTTCAGGAGCAGGCTGTTGTCCTGGCACCAGCGTTCCAGTACCTCAACCTCCTCCCGGTAGGCCTTCTCGTCGTTGTCCGAGATCACCACCACTATGGAGTTGGAGCTGAACTTGGCCACACAGTCATGTGTGTATAGTGAATACAGCAGGGGGCTCAGAACACAGCCCTGGGAGGACCCGATGCTCAGAGTGATGGTGTTGGAGATCTGACCCCCCACCCTGACCGCCTGGGGCCTTTCACTCAGAAAGTGCAGTACTATCCAGGCGCTCAGAGCGGAGCTCAGACCCAGCTCGATCAGCTTGTCCACCAGTCTGGTGGGGACTATGGTGTTGAACGCTGAGCTATAGTCAATGAACAACAGTCTCACATAGCCCCCCTTCTGGCAGTCTAGGTGAGAGAGGGTGCTGTGCAGTACTTGGGAGACTGCATCGTCAGTGGACTTGTTTGGCCTGTATGCAAATTGCATAGGGTCCATATCGCTGGGGAGGGAGGCACAAATGTAATCCTTAACCAGCCTCTCAAAACATTTCATGGCCACAGAGGTGAGTGCCACCGGTCTGTAGTCATTAAGACCTGTTGGGGAGGATTTCTTTGGTACCGGGATTATAGTAGACACCTTGAAACAGGCAGGGACCACGGATTCCGCCAGGGATAGATTAAATATGGTGGTGAACACTGGGGCTGCCTTTCTGGTGTTCACCCGCATAAATGCTCTTCTCGCACTGTGTTCCGTCAATGAGAGAGTGCCCCCCCCCCTCCACGACGGCCGGCGTGTCAGTGACGTCACTAGCCGGTGAGCTAGCGTCGCCACGGTCTGGCCAAACCATGCGTAAAAGGAGTTGAGCTAGTCCGCGAGAGAGGCGTCAGCACTCCCCATTGAGGGGGCGCTGACTTTGTAGTCAGTTATCGTCCGTAGCCCTCGCCATAAGCCTCGTGTCATTCTGTGCCATTTGTGTCTCCATTTTGTCCGCGTATGACCTCTTAGCAAGCTTTACAACCTTGCGCAGAGTGTAGACTGTAGCCTTATTGTAACTGAGGGGTTACAAAACCCTGACTGTATTAAAGATTGTGATAGATTAAACCACTGCTAGTTATGTACTTTAATTACTGGCCAGACAGTACATCAAATATAGATGGTGAACACCCACAAGAACACGGCATTGACAAAGAAATAGTATTTGAGGGTAATTTATTATTATTATGCAACATTAGGTTACAGAATGAGAATTAGGGTCGCGCTTGTATGGCGAAGAATATGCGTAAAGTCAGTCAATAGCATGAGTCACTAGGAATAGCAGGAATCCTACGATGGGTCTAAGTTGACACCACCTGTCGTATAGTAGCAACTATATAGGGCAACACTGGTACCGCCTGGAGACAATGGGTTCCCTCCGGGGGTGTAAGGCCTGGAGGGTAGAGGAATGTTCGGATACTCAGTCTGATTCAATGAGGAATAAAGAGACTCCAGGTACAGGAGTCGGTCCTTGTAAATCCCTTGATCAGCAGCAAAGCAATAATTGTAATCCAAATGCTCGATAGCACTGATGACAGCTAGCCAGCCTCCGTCCACGAGGCCAGCCCGAGTTGTAATCCTCACGAGGTTGAATCCCAAACGATAGTGGAAATCAACGATGCTCTTCTCCGGGTAACACGTTCCAAATCAATATAATCCAACCAGTAATGGTTCTGCAATCTTGACGTTACTGCATTAAACTCTGACACTTTACTATTCTATTCGCACATGTTCTCAACGCTCTGTTAGACGCACTGCTTCTCACTCCATTAGAATCACACTGAACTTGTCACACTGCTTGCTTAGACGAACTGCTGCTGTGCGCACCTGCGCCAGCATATATACTTAAGTGATTATCTAGTTCCAAACCGCAGTCCTTGTCTGGTATCAATACACTGCCAAGGGCATGTCCTGACTAGCCCCAAACTCGCCCCTTGCACCTGTCTGAGTGCGAGACTGTCTGGCGCCGCCGTCAGGGGGCATTATCTATAAGGAAAGTGAATATTACTATGGTTTGAACGCAGGTAAAGGGATATACCGTGTATATATAAATAATATACAAAGTATATCAAACAATAAAGGTAGATTCTCAGTTTTAATCTGGCCCTTCACAACACATACTCCTCCATGTTTCCTGACTCTCTGCCCAGGTTATAAGCAGTGGTGCGAGTTCTCAGAGCTGCTCTGATAGTACTGTCAACCCATGGTTTCTGGTTCGGGTAGACCCGCACCTTTTTCGTGGGGACGATACCATCAGCTAGTGTTATAAAACTAACAACCACATCCGCGAACTCGCTGACGCCGCTGGAGCTGTTCTGAAACATACCCCAGTCGACGTCACCGAGTGCGTCCTGTAGCGCCGTCTCGGATTGGTCGGACCACTTATTTACTTCACGTGACACGACAGCGTCATGTGATCTCTGCCTGTAAGCAGGAACAAGAAAGATGGCGTCATGATCCGATGTGCTTGTGGCTCCCGCTAATGGCGGAGCCGGTGTTGCCTTGTAGCCGGCTCTGAACGTGGTGTAGCAATGATCCAGCATATTTCCTCCCCTGGTGGAGCAGGTGATGTGCTGAAAAAAGGATGGCATCACTTTCTTCAGATTCGCCTGGTTGAAGTCGCCGGCTATGATCATTGCTGCGTCTGGATGTTTGATCTGGTGGATGTTGAGCTGCCCCTGTAGCTCCGCCAGGGCCCTGACGGTATTTGCTTGGGGAGGGATGTACACCGCCGTCATGATAATGGCGGTGAGTTCTCGGGGAGATGAAACGGTCGACATTGAATGGAAAGATATTCGAGATCCGGGGAGCATGAACTGGAGAGAATCTTTATCTCCTTCGGGCTAGTCCAGCCGTTGTTTGTGAGGAGACAGACACCCCCTCCAGAGCCCTTCCCGGAGGCTGCTGTGCGATCCGGGCTGAAGACGGTGAAGGAGTCCGAGGGAGAGACGGTATGATCCGGAGTCGCTGGTTTCAGCCATGTCTCTGTGAAGCACATGATGTTACAGTCTCTCACCTCTCGCTGGAATCGAACCCTCGCCCGAAGATCATCCATTTTATTTTCCAGCGAACGTACATTTGCCAGTAAGATGGATGGAATCACCGGTCGGTAAGCAGAATTTCTTTGCCTTATTCTGATTCCGCTCCTCCTTCCCCTGTGTTTCTTCTTTGTCCTGCCGCCTTCTTTGTCTTTGTCCCGCCTGATCTCCGATGGCCAATCTTGGCATAAAGTGTCGCTAAACTCCTCTTGAAGTCGGGAGTTTAGTTCTATAAGTGACTGTCGGTCGTATAACGTCCCCGCCAGTGTTGTTTTCATAAAAAAGGTACTAAAAATAAACATAACTAAAAGTACGCACAATCTTCACGGAGCAAAACCGACGGCGACTGACCTGGGTCGCGCCATCATCATCATCATTGTAGAAGTAACCACAACAATTGACCTTGTTATAAAGTTATTATGTCAGTCAACAAGGCAACAATTGAATACTTGAGAAGAACAACAACTTTAGGTTTTCAGAACAACAATGTTTTCAGACCTAATTATCTACATTTGGGAAGCAAGACAGTACATCCAAAGTTAAAAAGACATTAGAGGTTGAGTACTTGATGTCATTTTCATACTCAAAAACGTCCAAATACACAGGCTGTTCAAAAACATTCCAAAACGGACTTACATGGTTCTTCGTCTCAAGGGTTAAATGTCACATACCTTAGTTGAAATGACATGTGTACATCCACAGTAACAACAGCAAAAGAACCGCTCTAGACCCTGTATCTACAGTAAGCGAGCAGAGTGAGGTTGGCACATACCTAATGATCACCCCTTTGTGCATGTAGATGTTGATGAAATGGGAACCTGTGCAGCCATTCGACTCCCAGTAGGTCTTGGGGTTCTTGTCAGTGAGCTTGCTGGCTCGATGGTGATTGGAGGACACTTCCACTTTCTCCCAGCACTTGTCCTCCTTGAGTTCCACACTAGATCCTAGTAGTCAGTTGATAATAGAAAAACAGGACATGCTTAGTACATTTGGAGTGAGTCATGAAAACAGCAATAGCTATATGTATTTTGTAAGTAAAATAACCCTAATATAAAAAAAACTATCTTTAATTTATGTTACCATGACCCATATTGTAATGTTGATTACATGTTGAACATACAATGCTTTAAGTACCTTGGCACAGATTTCTGAGGAAGACGTCAAAGAAGGGGATGTTGATTGGCTGATGGCTGCGTCGATGCTCCTCTATTTGACCCAACACCATCTTTAAAGAAATCAACACCAACACCACATTGTCAGCTATAACAACAGGAATCAGATTCAAAGTAACAAACACTAAAGCTAGCAGGCTTCACCTTTCTCCAAGCCTAATTAAACAAATAGTATTTGTAATTTTGCAAGTGGTTAGTAATACAGATGTTATTCTTTTTTTAAAGACTCTAAAGGCCCTTTTTTAATAGACAGGCTTTATTTCAAGTTTCTTTATTAGTTGTCATACAGAAGTACAGAATACTTTTATACAAAATGCTTCTTTCTGTTACGCTCCAGAGACTGTGCTAGACAAAAAGATAAGTATAAAATAAAAGTAGTATAGCAAGTAAAAAATAGAAGTCACGTACGTAGACACAAGTGTTCAGTATGTACATATGTACAATGTTCAATGCAGAGTAGAAGTAACTGAGTTACAATACAATATACTATACAGTACAAAGCAGAAATGGGATGAGGTACAATTTACAGTAAGGTGTACTGAGGTATGGGTTGTAGTACAAATTCTTTGCCAATAAATATAAAGTGTGTTTAGGTGTGTAGAGTGGGTGCTGCAGTGAGTTGTTTGTTTAAAGTGAGTGTGTGCGTGTGGATGTGTGTGCATTTGATGGTTGTTGCATAGTGTTATTGTTCGTTGAGCAACCTGATGGCCTGGGGATAAAAGCTTCTTCTGAGTCTTCTTTATCGTAGTAATCTCCTGTTAGTCAGCAACTTGGCCAACAATGGTGGGTGTTGAGGCCCAGGTTTTCTCATGCCAGTCTCGGGATCGAACAGATGACCTTCTGGTCACAAGCCAGCTTCTCTAAACCTCAGGCCTCCACTGCCTTTATAGCCAACTATGCACAGTACTGTACCTGTATGCATACATATCTAGCAGCAAGTTATACAAAAATAAAGTTTAATGTGACTGACCTAGTGAGCTAGAGTCAGAATATTCCACCAATAAATAGCTAATGTCAAATATAAATAACATAACGTTTTGACGGTAGCTAGCTAACATTAGCTAGTTAGCCAGATAGCTAGCTAGTAGTAACGGTGATGTGTTGCCAATTGATTTCGGTCGACTAACGTTAGCGAGATTGGCCTACGTTCCGTTACATATTCATAATCATTAAAGCGTAGTGCAGAAGGATAGGAGTCTGAGGCGGGGTGTCGAAAGACAAACGCTAAACATGTGTTGACGTTGAGCTCGTTTGCCGACAGGAAAGTGCAGACAGAAAAGTAACAAACAATATGGTCTGTGCGGAACCCTTATCCCCAACACTTTAGTTCCGTGGGTGAATTATGTTGAACCACCACAAAAGATGAATTGTTTAAATGTTTAATCCAGTAAGAATAGTACTAGGCTATATAACAGGGCTATTCAACTAAATTGTTCAGGGGGCCACATTGTCAGAAACCCATGGGGCCAGGGGCCGGACTGCCACGGCGCCTCCCCGTGCTATGAATATATGGTCACTTGACACAACACGCAACCACATTTTCACAACATTTATTTAAATGGGAACTATTTTACTATTTCTTTAACTATTTGGGCACTTTTACACAATTCCTGTGGGTTTATGGAACACCTCTGTAATTTTTTTTTTTTTTTTTATTCATTGTTTTGTATTTCTAATCAAGTACTCAAAAACAGCATTTTTCTACCTCAAGATCTTAAGCCGTTTTGAGCCTGGGCTCCAACCACAGTGGGAACTGTGTGGAAACTCAGCTGATTATCATGCAGCGGTGTCTCTCTGACATCACAAATCAGCACATTTTCAGATGACTCAGTTCAGTGAGGGTGAATATTGTGAGAGGAGAATTGGAAGAATGCGCCAATATGAGAATTAGAGACATAGATCATATTAATATAAGTCCACATAGCTAGGAAACAATGCTAAACACTGAAAAAGGCCATTTATAAGATACCGGGTAGTTCCCCTTTAACTACATTGCAAAAGTAGTATACTTTTCAAAAAAAGTGCTTCATTTATGTGCCACATCTGCAACATCTCCTGCAAAAAGTGCTTCATTTATGACTGTGCAACAACTGCAACATCTCATCTTCAACATTTCAATATAAAAATAAAATAAAAAACAAACAAGTGCATGATGTGCATCTGAACATTCTAACATCAACACTTGAACAAAAAAACACATTTATAGTGCAGCTGAGCTTATGAAAAAGTGCTTCATGTCTGTGCAACAACAGCAAATCACAGCATCTTATTAGCACTTATTGTCGATTCTTAACTCTCAAACATCAGGGGGGTGGGGGGCAGACAGGCCTAGCCTACATACACACATCTAATGAGAGCGATTGCACTTCTTTGACTGGGCAATGGCAGAGAAAGAGGGTTCATAGGAAGTGAGGGCTAACCGCAAACAGTGATGCAAATGCTCATTTGTCAAGGAGGCATGGTTGCTTGTTTTAATGGCATTCATGTGAGAGAAACTGGATTCACAGGTGTATGTTGAGCCAAACATTGTTAGCACAGATATTGCCAGCGGTTTTATTTTGGGGAATGTCTTGACTGAAAGTGAAAGTGAATACACTTTATCCAAAATGTTGTGGTGGATTCATTCTCAAGTGCCTGCTTCAGAGCAGATGATGCTTGCAGTTGCATGTCAATTATTTCAAGTTGCAGGAGACCTTCATCAATGTGAAGTGATGCAAGGAACTCTTGTCCTTTTGTGGAAATAGCAGCTACATTGGCAAATGGGTTGCTCACAAAATGCATCAATTCTCTGGACATGTCAAATTCATCAAATCGACTTGCAAAGTTTTCCCTCAATTTATCAATGAAATCTGTCATTAATTGAGTGACTTTTGGCTCAATTGTGCGTGTTAACGTTGACATGAAAAGAAAAAAGTTAAAAAAAAAAAAAAAAAAAAAAAATTATTTAATTTTTTTTTTTTTTAATTATCATGTAATCTTTGGCGGGCCGGTCAGAATCATCCCGCGGGCCGGATCTGGCCCGCGGGCCGCCAGTTGAATAGCCCTGCTATATAACATGCATCTGTGCAAGTAGATTACATTAACAAAATGTATTGCCCTTTTGACATGTAGCCTACATATTCATAATCATGTGTTCTAACAGTAAACTCCATTCAAAGTAAAAATAAATAAATAAGGCACCGTTCTGCCACAGGGCACACTGCATTATCGAGACAGCACCCCTACGAGGATCTGGCCGGTAATGCACTTTTCAGAATTCCAAGAGTGGGGTAAACCTGCAGTGCCGCTCGGTGACATTGAGTAGGTTATTAAAATGGAATAAAAACAACCTTGCCACGGACATGTCCGTGGTTGGCCCTCTACTGTTGGATTCGAAACACGGACATGTCCGTGGCTGGGCGGGAATGTGTTAAGCTCGCGGAGTACAAAGAACCAAAACGGGCGCTAATGCAAACCACTTTAGAGAGTACCCGTGCGTATAACCGTGATAGTCAGAAGGCTAAGGCGATCACAAGAAAAGTCATGGAATTCATAGGGCTTTAAGTGCCATTAAGTGTAGTCGAGACGAGTACTCTCTCAGCCCCGCTACACTCTCCCAGCCGGTCGCTGAAAGAGACAACCAGCATGCTGTGAAGACCCGCCCTACTCTGCCTCTGATTCGCAGACTGTGGGTGGGGGAATGTGATTGGACCAAAGCAGAGTAGACAGACAAACAGACAGTAGAGCAGTCGGACATGCACAGTAGGGCTGCACGATTTTGGGAAATAATCTAATTGCGATTATTCTGACAGATATTGCGATTGCGATTTGCGATGCGATTATAACATATTTAAAAAAAAAAATTACAAGAAGAATGTTGCTGCTTTCTGTAGTCGGGTCCCATCCCACTTTTACTATCATGTAGACTATTCTGCTTTGTGTTTACATGTGATGTATTGTATACATGCACATTTATTATGTTCTTGTGTGATGTATCGCACATTTTATTGCTGTGTGATGTATTGCAAATGTTATTGCTGTCATCTTGGCCAGGTCTACCTTGCAAAGGAGATCGTGTATCTCAATGGGACTTCCTGGTTAAATAAAAAAAAAAAAAAAAAAAAAAAAAAAAATTGGTTTTTTTTAATTGCAGGCTTGGCGATTTGATAATTGCATCATTCCAAATCGCGATTTCGATTAAAAAACGATTAATCGTGCAGCCCTAATGCACAGACGCTGCTTGTAGTGGATATAGCGGAGAATTTTGACTTGTCTCTGGCGCTGTCTCGCACATAATACAGAGAATACATAATATGAAAAGTTTTTTAGTAATTTGCTCAGAGTCCAGAGACAGTTGTGGTTTGGTCCGGATCTGGACCAGAGTCAGGACTTTGAGAATGCCTGTGTTAGAACTACAGTATAATACTGCCAGCTGCTATAACAAAACCAAAAACGATCGGTATCGGCAGTGTATCGGCTGATATGGCTCATAGAGGTGATCATATCGGTGGCAAAAAACATGATCCCTAGTAGAGACTGGCGTATTTCTCACAGTAGTGTACCTGTATGCATCCAGCCAGCACGCTGGTGGTCATCTTCTTGTAGAGACTGGCGTATTTCTCACAGTACTGTACCTGTATGCATCCAGCCAGCACGCTGGTGGTCATCTTCTTGTAGAGACTGGCGTATTTCTCACAGTCACCGATCAGGTCCCTGAGCTCGGTGACCATCAGCAAGTCTCTGTGTTTGTCCAGAGACTTGACCAGCGCATCCTTGGTGCCCAGCCGGCACATCACCACCGCATAGTCTTTGTTGAGCGACGCCAGGCGGTACAGGAAGCGGATGAACAGCTGCACAACCTGGTAAGAATAAACAAAAACAGTGTCATAGAGGAAAAGCACACAAAGAACACTTCCAGTCAGCCGCCATTAGGGGCAGGGTGGCTAAACATGAGTGACTGAGCTACTAAACATACTTTTCATCTTTTACTATTATGTACTTTCCTACTAAGTTATCTACTTTGCCTATATTACTACCTACTATGCTACTAAGTCTATATTACTACCTACTATGCTAATATGTCTTAAAATGGTAAAAGGCTGCATTTATATAGCGCTTTTATCCAAAGAGCTTTACAATTTGTTCCTCACATTTTACCCATTCACTCACACACAGATTGCAGAGGCAACCATGCAAGGAGCCAACCTGCTCATCGGGAGCAATTAGTGGTTAAGTGTCTTGCTCAAGGACACTTCGACATGCTGCCCGGGAGGAGCAGGAATCGAACCACTCCTGAGCTACTGTCGCCCCACTGTCTTTACTACTACCTACTATGCTACTAAGTCTATATTACTACCTACTATGCTAATATGTCTTTACTACTACCAGTACCTACTATGCTACTAAGTCTATATTACTACCTACTATGCTAATATGTCTATACTACTATGCACTCAAGACAAGTACAAACACAAGATATTCCAGTGATTAGTCCAGTGATATTAATCTCTAGTGCAAAATACAAGATAGTCAGTACGGTGATGTGAGTCTCTAGTTCTAAGTCCCGAGTTGTGACAGTGATAGTTCTGGCAGCAGATCCGGCCACCCAAGCCCTTTGTTGTAGAGCCTGATGGCTGCCGGTATAAAGGACCGGCCCAGGCGGTTTGTGGTGTGTCGGGGGGGGGGATGAGTCTTAGGCTGAACATGATCTTCATTCTGGCTAGCTCCTTGTAGAGGGGGTGAGAGGGGTTCTCCAGGATGGCTTCTAGCTTTTTCCTTATCCTCCTCTCGGGCCACCACCTCTAGGTTATCCAGCTCACCACCCACTACTGAGCTAGCCTTCTTCACCAGCTTGCTGGAGTCCCTCGAGTTGATGTTGCGCCCCCCCCAGGACACCACAGCAAAAAAGAGGACGCTGGCTACAACCGACTGGTAGAAAGATAGCAGCAGTCGGTTGCACACGTCGAACGACCTGAGTCTCCTCAGGAAGAACAGCCTACTCTGTCCCTTCCTGTAGAGGGCATCAGTGTTGTCCGACCAGTCAAGTTTATTGTTCAGGCGAACTCTTAGGAACTTGTAGGACTAGGGGCGGCTAGGTGGTGTAGTGGGCAAGGCACTCGCCACCAGTGTGGAGACGCTAGGATTCGCGTGTTCGAATCCAGCTCTCCACATTGTTTTCAGTTTAGCTGGTCGTCCGCAGTAATACACATTGGCCGTATTACGGGGAGGGAAAACTGAAGGGTGGGGATCGAACGTTGTGAACAAGCGACTCCTACAAGTCGGTTGGTGCGCCTGCGCAGTAGAATCAGGAAGTGTCGGGGGCAGCGTGAGCCTCCCACGCGTTACTCCTCGACACAGAGATCGAGCTGCGCAGGTGAAAAGATGCGACTGCTGTTACCTCAAGTACCGGAGGGGACTTGTGCTATGTATGACTTAGTCCACATTGCAGCCGGCTTGTGGGAGGCAAGAAACAGCGTTCGTGACAGGGGAGGGTTGAATTGGATGATACGAAATTGGGATGGGAGAAAATATAGAAAAAATGGGAGAAAAAGTGGATCAAAAGGAACTTGTAGGACTCCACCATCTCTACCTCCTCCCCTCCGAGGATTATGGGAGAAGGGGGACCCTTCCTGAGGAGAGGTTGAAAAGGTGCTGGAATGGTGCCGCCAGTTGTCCAGCGCACACCTTGAGCACCCTGGGGTTGGTGTTGTCAGGTCCTCTGGGTTTGTTCACGCTGATTTTGGAGAACTGCCTTCTGACCTGGTCGTTAGTGATGATCAGCGGGGGTGGGGTGGTGGGTCTGTCGTTGCTGGTGGTGGTTGGGGGGCAGACCGCTGCCGTCTGTGGTGGGGTGCTTGGGGGGTGGGAGACCCGGTGCAGATTTTGATAAAAATTTCCCTTTTTATCTAAACCTTAAAGCAGGGGTCTCAAACTTGTGGCCCGCGGGATGATATTTTGCGGCCCCCTACTGGACATCAACGTTTAGTGTTAATGCGGCCCTCGCGCAACTGTTTGCCGAGTCGTTGCGCGAGAGTTGGACGTTTTATTTATTTTATCACTTGTAGCGCAGGCTCATGTCAGCAACGTTATGTTAGTGACTTGGTTGAAACGTGATTCCGGAGTGATATCAAGTAAAGTGGAAGCAAATGCATCCTCGCTATCTCTCCTCTGCGAGCAGTGCTCTCATGCTCTGCATGTCCGGCAGCACTGCCACTGTCTGTCTGTGTGTGTGTACGGGTCTGGTCCAATCACATACGCGTCCCGTCAGCGTTTTTCCCTCTCACCCACAGTCTGCGAATCAGAGGCAGAGTAGGGGAGTAGGGCAGGTCTTCACGGATTGCATGTCGTCTCTCTCTTTCAGTTCAAGTCGGAGCAGAGTTGAAAGCGCATCTACAGTAAACTCGCTCCCAGTTTTATCTCTGAGATAAATGTAGCTATTAGCCTATTTTCGCCAGCAGGCAGCCAGCAGAAAAATGGCATTTTCAAAGATGGTCAGTAAAAGAAAAGTCGACTGCAATTCAAAGGTGAATGGACGGGAAAATATGCGTTCAGCCTGAGTCCCAGCCAGGGGCGTAGCTGGAGATTCTGGGCCCCATGAAAGAATCAATTTGTGGGCCCCCAATCTATAAAAAAATGTGGGGCCCCCAATCTATAAAAATTTTTTGGGGCATTTATTTATTGATGAAAACGCATAATATGGTTTTTACCAATTTTTTTTTATAATACAGGCAATTATACTTTTGAGTCATCTACATTAACTTACTTTAGGATAATAATAAAAACATATTAATAAGATAATAATAGTGTTCTCACAGCTTTGTGACAGAATAAAAAAAATGCAGTGCATTTCCATAGCTGTGGATGAGTCCACTGACACCACTGAGAAGCCTGAAGAACCGTTCATGTTCTGAAGAACCGTTCATGTTCTGAAGAACTGTTCATGTTCTGAAATGTTATTGCTAAAGATTGAGAAGATTGGATCAGTTGTACTTTTTTTTTGAATACTTGAAACCCTTTTTTTGTGGAATATTTGATGCGGCCCAGCCTCACCCAGACTCTACCTACAGCGGCCCCCAGGTAAATTGAGTTTGAGACCCCTGCCTTAAAGGAACGCTCCAACATTTTTGGAAATACACTTATTTGCCATATTCCCCAGAATCAGACGAGAAGATTGATACCAATTTTATCTCCGTGTCAATTTTTGAGTTGTTGGAAGTTGTATTTCTTCACTTTTGAGGGAACTGGGCTAGTCCTTGTTCTAAGCTAGGCTAGCTGCTCCCTACTGCTTCCAGTCCTTGTTCTAAGCTAGACTAGCTGCTCCCTACTGCTTCCAGTCCTTGTACTAAGCTAGGCTAGCTACTCCCTACTGCTTCCAGTCCTTGTGCTAAGCTAGGCTAGCTACTCCCTACTGCTTCCAGTCCTTGTGCTAAGCTAGTCTAGCATCTCCCTACTGCTTCCAGTCCTTGTGCTAAGCTAGGCTAGCTACTCCCTACTGCTTCCAGTCCTTGTGCTAAGCTAGGCTACCTTCTCCCTACTGCTTCCAGTCCTTGTGCTAAGCTAGACAAATGCACATGGACCTCTCTCTCTCTGGGGATACTGGACACCACAGAGATTAAACCAATATCAATCTTCTTATCTGACTCTGGGAGAGATGACAAATAAGTAGGGATGCTCGATATTGGCTTTTTTACCGATACCGATATACCGATATTGTCCAACTCTTAATTTCCGATACCGATATTTTCCGATATCACATTTTAATGCCGATATCGGCCGATAATATCGGTAGGCCGATAATATCAGACATCCCTACAAATAAGTATAAGTATCTATTATTTTATGCTAAATCATCATGTGCAAGCTGTCCTTCCTGTGAGAGTATCTGAGATAATTACCTCCCGGTCGTTGATGGAGGCCGTCATGGAGGACAAACACGGCTCAATGCTCTCATGCCAGGGAAGCAGATCCTCCTGGTAATTGTCTAAGAACTTGTTCAATATCCTATAAAAGGGATAAATACAAAAATGTATTAAGAAAGTGTTTACATTTAGTCATTTAGCTGATGCTTTTATCCAAAGCGACTTACAAATTGTGAAAAGAAAAAAAAAGTTTAGCAGGAAGGTACAACTCTGGCAGCTAAGGGTCAGTAGTAGCCAGTGTTGTGCTAGTTACTGAAAAATAGTAACTCAGTTACTTTACTAGTTACTTCATTTCAAAGTAACTTCGTTACTGTACTAGTTACTTACACCCAAAAGTAATGAGTTACTGTGAAAAGTAACTATTTAGTTATTTAAAAAAAAAAATAATAATAATAATTGCTCAAGTCCCATGCCCCATATACTCAAAATCGGTTGATCAACTTGACAGTTTCCATTCACATCACCGAACTCTGCTAAGCAATGTGGTCTAGAGCGTTTCATTATATATTCCCTCCCCGCTGTATGTATATTTCTCTCCCACCCACCCACCCCCTCCTAATGTACAGTCCCCTCCCCATCATATGTATATACTCTGTCAGGATCTAGGGGTAACAGTACTGTATATTTGAATACCGCTTATGTCACAAATGTATCAGTACTAAATACCTATATGTCCCTATGCCATAAATGTCATGTATGTTGTGTATGTCATAAATGTCTATATGAATTGAAAATGGGGGACCCTGATGGAAACAAGACAAACGTCTTTCTCAGGTCTGCATCCCCTTAACAATTGTATGTATTGAGCCGTACTGTATTGTACCCATTCTGCAATCTGTTAAATAAAGTTTTCATTCATTCATTCATTCATCCATTCATTAATTCATTCATAACCATCTTGCAGCGTTGTTATCAAAGCATTGCAACGTTAGAATAGTTAGGATATCAATTGTGCATGAAAGGACTATATTTATATTGTTTGATTAGTATTATGAGATTCCCTGGCAGATTTCGTACAGTCAAAATCAGTTGATCTAGAGTTTCAGTGAACACATTGCACTCACCGTCACCAGTCTGCGGTGGTCGAGATGTAACGTTAGTCCAGTTGACTCCAGCAGCCCTTCAAACATGTTCTTTATCTCGTTTCCATGTTGTATATTAATTATCTCTCCAAGTAGTTGCTAAATGGTTTGTTAGTTCGTTATTATTACTGCGTTCTTATTATGTAGATTCATAACGAGCGTCCTCTTGTTGTTTACTGTAGAGAGCGCCTATTTCTTTCAGAACGTCAGTGGCCAATCAGAAGTGCGAAACCAGAATGAGGCTACGGAAAGAAATAATAATAATAATAATACTTCGTTTTATATAGCGCCTTTCAGTCTACAGTAAACAAAACAAACGCAGGCGAAATAAGGACGCTCGCTATGAATCTACATAAAAAGAACGCAGTAACGAACTAACAAACCATTCAGTAACGTAAGTAGCGTTACTGAATTTCAAAAGTAATGCGTTAGAGTACTAGTTGCGGCAAAAAGTAACTTCGTTTCTGTAACGCGTTACTTTGTAACGCGTTAGTCCCAACACTGGTAGTAGCATAGTTGTAAGGTACATAATAGTAATAGACAGAGTGTTCTATAATTACTTTCAGGGATGCAGCGATGCCGGCCCCATACCAGGCTAAATGACCTTCTGTATTTATATTTGAATTGTATGTTTTTTGTTTAATGCCCTGTTTTATGTTGAAACTTGTTGTGTGCCGTGTTGGTCAGGACTCCCTGGAAGAAGATATCTTGTATCTCAATGGGACATTCCTGGATAAATAAAGGATAAATAAAATAAATAAAAAATAAAACAGGGTCTGAGAATTCCCCCAAAACTAAAATCTAATAACAATAAACGTGCAACATGATAGAAATCAAAACTAAGCGAGTTGATTTGCTGCATTTTGAACACATTTGAACACATGCATGTTAGCAATGGATCAGATTGGTACTTGGTATCGGCCGAAGGTCTAGTGTTGGGAAATGATAATAGCTCTTTAGTGGAATACACAAAACACGTTGTAATTTTCCGCCGATTTATTAATCGTTTTCAAATAAACGCTAGATTATCGATAGTATATGTGTCCTTATGCACGCTAGAGAAGCGGGCTGAAAAATCGATTATCCATGACTTGGTCAGCGCTAACGTTACGCACACACACACGCGCGCCAATGGTGGAGAAAAAAACATCCGATTAACCCAATACTGGTCAAATAGAGTCCTTACCTCACATCAGATGTTCTGCAAAAAGATTAATCCAATTCCTGATCGCCATTCCAAATATTGATCGCGTTTATTGATCCAACGTTATAGTCCAAAACACATAATCGACCCTTCTCCCAGCCTCGCCAGTGAATGCGATAACACGATACTGCTTGGCCGAGAAGGGAAACCCCGGACAGGAGTTTTTTTCTGATGCAGTCCCATCCAATCCAATCCAATGATGTGCAATACCATCCGGGAGACGATAGGCGGCGGTATTTGCCCTTTTTCGAGCTCAGACCCATTCCCAATGATAACGTCAGGCTGGATGGATGAAAAATGAATGGATATCGCTAATAAAAGAAATAACGATTAAAACCCGAGTTTTCTTGGGTCTTGGCACGCAACGCATGGCGAGTTAACCCGACTAATCTCGTCGTTGGCCCTGAATTAGTTAATAGAGACAAAGGCAGAATTAGAATTTTTTTTTTATTAACACTTTGACTGCCTAAAAACGCTTTACAGCGTCATTCCCGGCCATGCTCAAGTTGCCGAGGACGTTTTACAGCGTCTTTAATATCAATATTTCAAAAATCTGGAATCGGATTCATATTTCCCCTCCGCTGGCCTGAGATCCACCAGGAGGACCCACTGAGCTCTCTGGCGGTTCAGGAGCGCCATCTGGTGGCCGATCGGCGCAATCGCTTAACAGGAAGCTCAGTAGAGGTTTTGCTGGTCGGCCGTATTACTTCCGGGCACTCGGTATAGGTTCCGGCACTCAAGCTCGTCACACTACATAGCGATCGATTGCCAATAACTCGATAAACAACATGATTTGGACGTATATACCATTATACAAGCTGGAGATGGACCGGGTAAATCGCCATCCCATAATGATAAAATCTCTACTCTACGATGATCGCCCAACGGTGCGCGGAGACTGGGGTGAGTTTTAGCGTGTAAAATTACCGTCTTCGATACTAGCTGCTATTATCAACATTTGACCCACATTAGATGATTGGTATAACGCTGCCCACGGAATTATAAACGCCCCCTCGCCCATCCGGTCAACATCAGATGACGTGTAGTAACTTCTAGAAGTACGTCTAGTTGGAATTTTTTATATCGCGCTGATTGCCATCAAACTGTATTTCATCATCAATATAATGCATTTGGGGCTATATATCACGTTCTGGAGAAAGCTGCAGAAAGAGATGAAAACATACTTATACATTAGACCATACTTTACTATGAATATGTGAATGAAAAAGTTTAACGTTGCTACACAATGAACAATACATATAGGACTTTGAATGGGCCCTAATAATGGCAATGTAGCAATAGAATTTAAAAAGTTATAGCCATGCAAAGAAGGGGACTTTCTCTATAGACAAATAGAGCCGGCAACCTACGGTTTATAATGAATTTAACCCATGGCAGCCAAAGTGTTAAGACATGTTTTTATATGGGTCGGGACCAGCGTTTCCGTTAGCCGGTAATTACCGGTATTTGACCGGCAAAATATGTTGAAGTCCGAATATTTAAATATCTCCGGTCATAATGTCCGGTGAAAATAATTTCTCTAAGCACAATTTTATTATTTGAATTGTATTAAAATAGGCTCAAATTAAATAGCCTATGCGATGAACGAAACAATCATTACATGTTGCTTCACGCTGATAAAGCGCGGATGGCGCCGCTCGGATGTGAATCTTTTTTTCGTTCTTTTTTTGAGCCTGTCTGGCCACCATAACGACAAACAGGTATACGAGCGAGAGAGAGAGATGGCCAAACAAGCTAAGCTTAACAAATATTTCATGAAACCAAGCACAAGCAGGTCTAATAATAATGACAACGAAGATGAGTCTTCTGAACTTGAAGTCACAGAGACCGCTGATGCCGTGGTGAAAGAAAACAGAAATGTCGAGCGTTCAGGCCCGAGTGGAAAGTTTAATTCTCCTGGCTGAGGTGCGACATTATATCCACATTTTCCAGTTCACTGATCCAGCCAGGGTTACCAGTGACACAGTTCATTCTGGAACCTCAGATCCCCGCTGATCATGGAGTTCTACAGTATCGCGTTGGATCCATACACGTATCGATTTTTTCGAATGGTGATCAGGAATTGGAATATACCAGTTGGATACCATCTGATGTCAGGTAAGGACTCTATGTTATCAGTGTTAGGATAATCAGAGTAAGTTTGATGAAGTTATAAGCCGTTTTGTGAAATGTCTTCTTTCGGTTTCAATGTAAAAGTCCGAGAGGAAATCAACGGGGCGATTATCCGCGCGCGGCCGTAATGTGCTTGCGTGCACGTATAATATTGATCATCTAGCGTTTATTTGAAAACTATTCATAAAAAGGCCGACGAATATCAACGTTGTGGAATATTCCACTAAAAGACGATTTTCATAGAATGCTCCAGAATGAGCTGTTTTTTATCTGAAAACGGGGGCTTTTCTAAATGCTCTGAAACGGAAACGACGCGATAAACAGCCTTGACAGCACTGACTGGAAAATAGTCTTTGATAATGCGATGGGCAGATTAGACACATAGCCATAATTTAAAACATAGATTAGGCGATATTAACGTTAACATTGGCGCCGATGGTGGCATTCAGCGGGTAAAAAGGAAAACCAGGCTGACCGGAATTTCTCGAATATGTCCGGGGATAGAAATCTTGCAGGACACCCAGACCGGCACGAATATGTTCTAACGGAAACGCTGGTCGGGACAATATAAAAAATACTATAGAGAATTGTCAGTGCTGTAAAGTTTAAAACTTTTTAAATCTTAGACACACTTTGCTTTTATGAAATATTGTAAGCCGTCATTTGAGGCTTTATAAAAGGAGCACAATGAACACAATCTGTCAGTGCCGAGTCCGACCTCATCTTAAATAACAAACAGCATTGCTTGTTGTAGTTAACAAAGAGAGGCAGAGTTAATGAGGCGTATGACGTTTGTTGCATTGGAGGCGCAAGATTTTGCAGGTGGGATAAAAAAAATGTAATTCCCCCCCCCCCCCCAGAATTTTATTTTCCCGTTTTCCCGTTCGAATCCCGTGCCCATTGAATGAAGCTTTGAAGTATTTAAGACAGCCCTACCCATTACTCTATCCTGTAGCTGTTCCTATTATTATTATTATTATTATTATTATTATTATTATTATTATTATTATTATTATTATTATTATTATTATTATTCCTTACACAACAGTTACATACTAAGTACCATAGCCAAAGGTGAACGTTGAAGGGTGAAGTACAGTACCTGAGGATGGAGAGTTGGGCAGCTCGATCAGCCCTGTGCTGGTCCATGAGACGCACCAGGTCCTGGTAGGTGTCCCGGCTGCATGTCACCTACCACAATAACAGTTTTAACAGACAATAAATAACAGTTTAATTTAATATGATTAATTTTATATATATCAGGGTTGCCACAGACATTGCAAAATTTAATTCAAGGACTTTTAAAAGCACTATTTTTCATTTTCAAGGATGTCACTAGAATGATACAATTCACTTTTAAATGCTGTTTTTTTAAGCATCTTCTTGGCCTGCTTGCCAGCTAGAGCATCACACGCAACGTCAATTTTATTAAAACAGAACAAAAAAAAACAATTTCTTGATGCGAACGGTTGATTTGAATTTCAAGGACTTTTTAACTCATTGACTGCCACGCTCTTTTCCCATCTTTACTCAATGGCGCCAGCGTTTGACCATTTTCGCAATGTTTGCGGACCCATCGTGTGTTCTGTATTATAGCTATGGAGACAATAGTATGGCTCATTTGACAGGCATTGTTTATAGTCCAACACTGACTAACCAGTTCATTTCTACATAATTTAGTTTATGCGCTATTCCATGCTAAACATCGCCCCTTTTCCAAAATAATCCAGTATTTTTTCATAGATCACCAGATATGACACGTTATATGCATTATGCCCAAATCGTTCTGGTTGCTCCCCTGAAACTCCAAATACTTCCAAATCAAAAAGGTATATACCATGTACATACGTCTTCACAAAATCATCAAGGGGGGGTCGTTTTAACTCGAAACTGCTATCGTTACCAAAAGCATGGTTTAGGTCCGGTAAAATACGACACTGTGATCGCTACAAAAACATGTTTCAGGTTTGGTAAAATAGACCTTACCTTAGCCAGAAGGTATTCCAAAAACAATAATCCCCATTGATCCCATCGCGATTACTCGTGTATGTGTATACGGGTAATAGGTTTGAGACGATAAAATCTCAGAGCGATTGCTCTGTCCTCTGAAGGGGAGGAGTTCTTGCAGACAAAAAAAATTAATAAATAAAATTGTCCCCACACTAAACTATCCCAGTTCAAAAGGTAGGCAATACTGCCACTGTCATTGCAATTTTAACGTAGGCAGCGGTGCAAGGGAGATACAGGGAGGTCCACGCAGTGGTTAGAATGGGGATCAGAGAAAAAATATCAAAGGATCAAAACCTCTGGTTTTGGCGCTCAACGGTTGTCGACGAAAGCCGACTATACTCTGGTTTGGCGCAGAAAGGGTTAAGCACCTTATTAAAAATGGGCTGTTTAAGGAATTCCAGGCCTTGACTTTTAAAAATTTAATCAAGCACTTTAATCTCTTAATACATTGAGTGCCACGCCCCTTCCGGGAAGTGACCCCTTCCGTGCCGCCCATTAAACCCATGTAAACGTAGTTGTAGTTTGTAGAGCTAACGTCACGGTGACCAAATGCGTCCACATTTTTGTAGGATTCTAACACATTTTCATAACAATAGCGAATATAACTTACCCTGCGCCGTTTTCATTGAGGTTTCTTACAAATTAACAATGTTTTATTTGTCCTTTATATGCGGATAACATTAAAATCTTAAATTGTACCATTATGTTCCCGTTTGCTTCTATACCGTTTTGAATATGAACATAGTCCGGTCGCTTCTGAGCAATTCCAGGGAAAAGACACGAAAACAGCGTTTTTGTGTAATTCAATAAACACGTTGTCATTTTTCGCCTGATTATCGGATCTTCCTGAAATCAACGATAGATCATCATTATTATCCTTCGTCGTGCACGCATGCAATGTGATTTAGACCGGATTACAATTGTCTGATCGCGATTTCCAGTATTGGTGTCCATCGGGTCCCCGACATAATCTGGCACAACACATGCATCGAGGGGCCATGGACTATGTGATCGGGTGAACCGCTAGACTTGCCTGGACCAAAATTCTCCGCCCGGACGAGATTAGATGTGACACACAGTCTGGACCAGGGTTTCAAAGGGTGGGTGATACACCTAGCAGGATCTGGCCGGTACTGCACTCGCGGGGTCTCAGTATGCCTTTTAACGGTAACATAGAGGTCCGTGACACTGAATAGAATATTAAAATAAAAAAAAAGGAAAACGGGCCAAATAACGTATATATATACGTGGATGGCGCAGATTGAGTTAAGAGGTTAAACACCTCAAGGACCTTGTGCGAACCCTGATATATGAATGAATGTATTTTGAGCACCTGGTTGCGCTCCTCCTCCAGGTATGGGGTGTCGTCACAGAGCAGCTGCTCCAGGGTGACGATGACCTCTGTGGCCTTGGTAGCTGTGATCTGCTTCAGGCTCACCACCAGCATCTTCAGTTCTGTGTCCTTAAAGTCCAGCTCATCCTTGGACTCTGATCAACAACAGACAATGTGTTCTGTTTCAGTGGCTAATTCATAACGCTGTGAGCCAGGCGATAGGGCCGAGGGGGAAGACACAATCGTTTTGCCAAGTTAGTTGTTAATTCCATTTAGAATTTAAAAGTTACACCACCAAGTTAGTCGTCAAATTCCATTTAGAATGTAAAAGTTACACCACCAAGTTAGTCACCAATTCCATTTATAATTTAAAGGTTACACCACCAAGTTATTTATAAATTTCATGTAGAATTTAAAAGTTACACCACCAAGTTAGTCGCCAATCCATTTAGAATTAAAAGGTTACACTATAACATTAATGCCAAACCTAACAACAAATACAGCGTTATGTAGGGGGGCAATGTGGGGGGGGGGGGGGGGGTAACATTAGTGTGGACAAAACATGCAAGCCAGATTTAGAACAAAATGTGAGAAACAGCTTCAACACGCTGTAAGAGGGCCTGGGAGGGAGTCTCCACCTCTCTTCTCCAGCTTGTGGACCATGGAGATGTGGTTGAGGGCGATGATGGCCAGCATGGTCTCTGGCCGCGGGGTCGTCAGGCACTTCTTGAGGACGGCGGTGACGTCGCAGGCCACCAGCTGCTCAGCCAGGCTCTTGTGCTTGGAGATGAGCATGATGATGACCAGCAGGCCGTTACGCACAGACAACATGCACCTGGTGGGGGAACACAAAAGGACCACACACACAGAAGACATGGGTTCATTTTACACTTACTCCTAACACAGTTACAATCAGAATCAAAATCAGAAAGGTCTTTATTGCCAAGTAGTTCAAACACATACAAGGAATTTGATTTGGTGTTTTTTGGTGCGACATTAACACATTGTCCGCCAAGAACGGCGTAAGTCGTTATTGCCCGCCATGCGTTGAACGCCAACAACGGCGTAAATCGTTTTTGGGATCAATATTTCATTTTTTCGCCATGGCATTCATAATTCATCAGGCCTCCCTCCAGACTGCAGCGGCACCCTGTCTGAGATTGCAACGCCTCAATACCGCCGCCTGGTGGATGGTCGGGCGAGTTACACTCTCGCCAAAACCGGAAGTGGCGATCTGTGCGTCGAGGAAATCCCTCCGGCAGTCATATCTTGTTATGTGGATCCAGACAAACACTCTAGTGCATTTGGATCGCTTTCGAAACGCAATAATCGATGATTTCGGCGTTTATTGCGCCATACAAACCGGAAATGGATCTAGGAGATCGGCGTCAAATAATTGGGATCTTTTTCATCGGCGAACGGTAAGAGGACACTAACGTTATTTTCAGCCCGATTGTTTATTCATTTCACTGCAAACCATCTGCTCAACATATCAACCCATACTAAATAAAGCCGTTACTGACGATCAAGGAATTATAAACGACCCCCCCCCCCTTTCCTTCACGCATGATGAAGCATAATGTATACCGATCATATACATTTGAATTTTTTAATATAGCGTGTATAGGAAAGAAAGGCCAATCGATAATCTATCATATCAGGGCCTATAACTAGCGTTTTTGGAATTACAGCAGAAAAGCTTAAAAAAAATTCTCGAAGGTATTAACACAACAATGTATGAATGAAAAAATATAACGTTCCCACATCCGGAACGATAGATAATCGATGTTGAATGGGCCATAGTAATGTCAATATAGCAATAAAATCTTAAAAGCTATAGCCCTGCAAAGAAGGTAAACATCTCCATAGGCTTTCAACGGTGGCAGACTGGGTACAATGATGGGCACAACCCCCAGCGCCCAATGTGTTAACGGACAGACAATTATGGTAGAATAGAATAAAATGTTATATAAACTAAATAAAAATAGAAGCACAATAGAATAGAATTATAAAATAAAATATATCATACTGGCGTGGTAATGGATTTCTGACGGATACAGAATATTTCTTTGGTATACGATCTTGTTTAATTCTATATTACATTTAGTCATTTATATATATATATATATATATATATATATATATATATATATATATATATATATATATATATATATATATATATAAGAAAATACAAAATACATCTTTGATATGTCAGTGTTAGGTGGGTGGTGGTGGTGTATCTCACAAAAGGGACTACAGTTGGGGCCAAAGGGATACATAATAAATTATTGTAATGCTTTCCAGCAAGAATCAAGAAGGTGGTACCCTGGTGTTTTTAGCATCAGGTCAATAGCGGTGGGGATGGCCTTCAAAAGCCCCATGCAGCCCTCGGGCGTGGCAGAGCCGATGCTGGCGAAGATCTCCAGCATCATCTGGGTCCCCGTCTCTGAGAGAGGGAGGCTGCTGTCCATGCCCAGGTCGTGTTTACTGGCCCCTGTGATGACCTTTAGAGTCTGAAAGGCAGAGGGGACCAGGGTCACGTCACAAGACAAACCCCTGTTAGCTACAGCGACTCGTCAGATTTTATTAAAAACATAAAAAATACAATTTCTTGATTCAGAACAATTTGATCATGGATGAACAAAACATTCAATGCAAATGGTTGATTTGAATTTCAAGGACCTTTTCAGCACCTGGTTAAAAAAAGTATAGTCGGGTTAACTCGCCATCGCTTGAGTGCCAATCACGAGTATAGTCTGGTTTTAATTGTTATTTCTTTTTATTAGCGATATCCATTCATTTTTCATCCATCCAGCCTAACGTTATAATTGGGAATGAGTCTGAGCTCGCAAAGGGCAAATACCGCCGCCTATCGTCTCCCGGATGGTATTGCACATCATTGGATTGGATTGGCTGGGACTGTGCATCAAAAAAATAAGTCCGGTCCAGGCTTTACTTCTCGGGCATGCAGCTGGATACTATTGCATTGACTGGGGGGACTGGGAGCATCGTGGATCATGCGTTTTTGACTATAACGTTGGATCAATGGACGCAATTGATATTTGGAATGGTGATCAGGAATTGGATTCATCTTTTTGCATGATATCAGATGTGAGGTAAGGCCTTTATGTTACGAATCTTGGGGTAATCAGATGTTCCTTTCTCCGCCATCAGAGTGTGTGTGTGTGTGAGGTTCGCACGGACCAAAGTACGGAGAAGTGATTTTTCAGACCCCCCTCCCCTTCGTACATGAGGACACATATACTATCGATAATCTAGCGTTTATTTGAAAACGATTAATAAATCAGCCGAAAAATTACAACCTGTTTTGTGTATTCCACTAAAGGGCTATTATCGTGTTTCTCTGGAATTACTAGAAATCTCCAAAACTATACTCGTATTCAAAACGGTATAAAACGGAAATGTACCGATGAAAAAACAATCCGTTTCGTACATGTCGACTGCAAGCAAGTCATTGATAAGCGACTGTATTAGACCCATAGCCATAATTTAAGATATAGTTTAAGCGTTCGCAAATATCCCCATCCTCCCATTGATTAAAGCGCTGGCCTACAAGCCCTAATTTGGTCATATGGGCGTGGCTCTGAATGAGTTAACTCACTGGAGGCCAAACCCGAGATAGTCCGGGTTAACTCGCCATGCTCTGGGCGCCAAACCCGAGAAATCTCGGGTTTTAATCAATATTTATTTTATTAGCGATATCCATTCATTTTTCATCCATCAAGCCTGACGTTATCATTGGGAATGGGTCTGAGCTCGCAAAGGGCAAATACCGCCGCCTATCGTCTCCCGGATGGTATTGCACACAGGGAACAAACTTAACTTTTTGACTTACCAGCCATTTGGCTGGTAGATTTAAAAAACTACCAGCCGGGCAGATTTTTTACTAGCCAAAAATTATAAATAGCTTTTTAGTATATCGCCATGTGTTATTATTACTATATAATACTCTCATATGCTATTTTCAATTAATCATAAACAACATAAGGAATATTAGCATAATTTTGAGTGGACTGAAGGAATGAGTCAGTCAACTGGTCGTTATTCCTCTGTCTTTCCTCTCTGTCAGCACGCACACACCACACACAGACGGCTCCTCCAGGAGCAGGAGCACTCATTCAAGGGTACTACGACTATGCTTGCACCTCATGGTACCAAAGCACCTCAAAGGCACTAAAAAACAAATTACAAACATCTCAAAACAAGCTAGTCAGACTACTACTTGACCTGACTCCTAGAACCCACCTCACCCCTGCCCACTTTGACAACCTAGGATGGCTTAGAGTAGACGACAGAGTACAGCAACTTGCAATGGGCCTGGTCTACAAGATACACTACGCGACCAAGGTACCCATGTACATGTCAAAATACTTCCCAAAGGTCAGTGAATACCACGATCACAACACCAGAGGGAGCTCCACAAATCATGTAAAACCCAGATTCGGCTCAAACAAGGGACTAAACACTTTTCGCAATTATGCCACATCAATGTGGAATGCCCTGCCTAAAGCTGTAAAGGAATGTGAATCACTACCCACTTTCAAAAACACTCTCAAAAAACACCTACGTGAGACTGCAATTCGAAACTGGCCCCTACAAATGTCCTAACCTAGTTGTACAGTAAATGACCAAGTAAGGCTTTGTCAATATTCCAATGTACAGTGTAAAATGTGTGTGTGTCCCCTACCCAACCCCCCCCCCCCCCCCACCTCCAATGTACAGCCCTCACCCAACCCACCCAACCCCACCCCACCAACCTCCTCCAATGTACAGTTTCTACGCCAAATGTATATACACTCCTTTTCTAGACACTTTTGTATCACAAACAGTACTGTATTTGCAAATCTGATATGTCATAAATGTATAGATGTAGCAGTACTGTCTATCTGTATGTCATGTATGTCATATATGTTATGATGAATTGAAAATGGGGGACCCTGATGTAAACAAGACGAAAGTCTTTCTCTGGTCTGCATCCCCTTAACAATTGTATGTATTGAGCCGTACTGTACTGTACCCATTCTGCAATCTGTTAATAAACTTTTCAATCAATCAATCAATCAATCAATCAATCAATGGAGCAGAAGCACGGACTGGGGCGGATATGACTCGCGGAGTTGCTACAGGGTTTTTCAAAATAAGAGTATTATATGAACGGAAAGTTTCTAGCTGCCGGAGCCCAGATATTATGACTGGAGCTGCGCTTGGGGCGGCAATGAGACCCGCACAGGATTTTCAAAATAAGAGTATCGATATGAACTACACGCCAGCTGGCGGGCAGACTATTATTTTCAGACGCCAGACTGTAAATCTACACGCATTTGGCGATGGGCGTCTAGTTATTTTGTTCCCTGATTGCACATCATTGGATTGGCCTTTATGTTACGAGTCTTGGGGTAATCAGATGTTCCTATCACCTCCATCGGAGCGTGTGTGTGAGAAGTTCGCGCCGACCAAAGTACGGAGAACCGATTTTTCAGACCCCGCTGCTCTTTGTGCATAAGTACACATATAATAGCAATAATCTAGCGTTTTTGCTGGGGTTTATTGAGATGAGACAGAACGCTCTAGAAATATATTGATATTCATCACGGTATAAAAGGGAAATATATGTATGAAAAAATTATCTGTTTCGTGCATGTTGACTGGAAGCAACTCATTGACGACCACTGTTATTTAGATCTATTGCTATTATATTTTATATGTTTTAAGTACTCGCAAATAAGTCCTATTCTCCATTGGATACAGCATTCGCCCAGAAGGGCATCAGCAGAGGGCACTGTTGGCCCTGAATGAGTTAACAGTGAATAACACCATGCTAAAATTGGCCAGACATGAACAATTCTAAATTCATTGAGCAACTTCATTCAAAACCTTCTTCATGTGTACAAAAAATCTAAGCAAATGAATAAAGGGAAGATGATTAAACAGAAGGTTTTGTAGATACGGTAATAATAATATTATATTCTGATTATAGAATATAGAATATCAGGCCTATAAATTATCTTATTATGGCCAAGTCGCACATCTATGGATCGGGCCAAATCTCCCCTTTCCAATGGCAGAGTTCAATCTGGATTTAGTATCACCAGGCGTGATTCACAAACTGTGAATGAAATCTACTGTAAATACAGTTACTTTTCTATGTAACTTTCTCCGCCATTTTTCATCAGATTGCCAAGCCGTTTTTTGGTAGACGTTCACAGAAAGGTAGATAAACTAACTGCGTTCTAATTTATGCCAATAACGTTCAGGTTTGTTGTTACAAAGGGTCAGATTAAACTGAATATATATATTTATTACTTGAGATATATTGTATAATATTTGTATATCGTTTGATATCCCTTGTATATTCTTTGTACATATACACGGAATATCCCTTTACCTAGGTACAGGCCAAACCATAATATTCGTTAGACAGCGACCCCCTAGGCGCCAACGGCCATACCCCCAATGTCTAGTTCAAAGCCACCGCTAAGACATGTCTCAACATGCCCAGGTTTGCGCAGTAATACGAGACAGAACTGAGGTTGGCACTAGATTATTCACCTTACGTATAAATACGTCGCAGGTGGATACAGCAGTTAGTTAACCCAACAAGTTGAAGCCTTCACCACGAGTCAACGACCAAGTGAAGTGAGCAACCTTGCGTCTAAATAGAGCACTTAGAACCGCGTGCGAATAGGATAGTAAAAGTGTCAGAGCTTAGTGAAATAACGTCAAGTTCGACCTAGTTAATGTGAAGTACCGTGCACAGGAGAATCTACACCGGCAAATGCAGAGCCTTTTCCGGCTGGATTATATTGCTTTTGGTACTGTGGCTGCTGGAGCAGAGAACCGTCTACCCGCTGCTGTGTGGGATCTACCCGTGAGGAGCATCACTCGAGCCCGTCTCTAGGAAGAGGCTGGCTGGCTTTCATCCATGCTGTCGCGCCGACCAGGATTATAGCTGCTGCTTTTGTCTGCCGATCGAGGGGAGTATATGTACCGACTCCCGTAGCTGGAGCTTATTGATTCCTCGTTGATCCAGACTTTTGCATTCGAACATTCCTCTCCCCTGCTGGCTTACAACCGGAGGGAACCCCCTAGTATCTCCAGCTGACCTACGAGTGTGCCTTATATAATTCTTATGCTACAGGTGGTATTAATTATCTCCATCGTAATATGCTCATGGACTTACGCTCTTGACCTATTCATGCACATTCTTCGCCATACAAGCGCGACCCTAATTCTCAATACTGTAATCTAATATTGCTGCTCTTCTAATAAATATTCCAAACAGGACTTTCTTTGTTAAGCCGTGTTATTGTGTGGGTGTTCATCATATATACCTGTGTACTGTATGGCCAGTAATTAAAGTACATAACTCAGTAGTGGTTTAATGATACCATACTCTCAATACAGTCAGGGAATTGTACCCCTCAGTTACATTTGTGGTAGATAATCCCGAAAAATAAAAAAGTAAATCCACAAGTCATATGATTGACAGGAGCTCATAGAGTTGTGGACTGCTGCGGCCGAGTTAGTCAAGAACTCCATGTAGTGGCGCGGCTACGTGGCGTAGTGGGCAAGGCGCTCGCCACGAAATGCTGGAGACGCTGGGCTCGTCAGTTCGAGCCCAGCGCTCCACATTTGCTTTCAGTTTAGCTGGTCGTCCGTACTAATACACATTGGCCGTATTAGGGGGTGGGAAACTGATGGGTGGGGATCGGGCGTTGTGGACAGCGACTCCTACAGGTCGGTTGGTGCGCCTGCGCAGTAGAATCAGGAAGTGTGGGGGGCAGCGTGAGCCTCCCACGCGTTACTCCTCGCCACTGAGAGATCGAGCTGCGCAGGTGAAAAGATGCGACTGCCGTTACCTCAAGTACCGGAGGGGACTTGTGCTATGTATGACTTAGTCCACATTGCAGCCGGCTTGTGGGAGGCAAGAAATAGCGTCCGTGACAGGGGAGGGTTGAATTGGATGATACGAAATTGGGATGGGAGAAAATATAGAAAATGGGAGAAAAAGTGGATAAAAAAAAAAGAACTCCATGTAGTGGCGGACATCGCGGAATGTCTGTCTGTCTGTCTAGCGTCTAATGTTTTCTTTGTTGTTTGTGAGGTCTTTATTATTGCTATTTTTACTTGTTGCCTGTTTATTTATTTTTATTTTAGTACTTTTTTTAGTATTATTAGCTTAGAATTATTATTTTTTTTATCCACTTTTTCTCCTTATTTTCCCCTCCCCTGTCTTGAACGTTACTCGACTATGCCTCCCACTGGTCGGTCGTAGGGAGGATAGAAGCCTTGCATCACGTGTCCCCTCCGGTACACGAGGAGGCAGCCTGTCACATATTTTCACCAGACAGCGCGGACTCTCAGTGGCGAGGTGTAACGCATGGGAGGCTCACACTACCCCCGCTACTTCCTGTCTCTGCTGTGCAGGCGTCCCCCAACAAACCTGTAGGAGTCTGTGATGTACGTGGGTTGGTCATTATCATTATTACTGTATTTTGGAAGACCATGTGAACATCAGATTAGTATCATGAGTATGGGTTATGTTGTTCTTGGTTGTGTGATGTGTCATCTTTTAATTCTGTTTCTTCTCTCTTTTTCCCAGAGACCACTCATCCTCCTGATTGAGCTGATTGCACCTGCTTGATTACACCTGTGGGCAGTTAGTTGGATGAGTGGATATAAACTGGAAGATGACACACACACGGGGCCCTCATTTATGGAAGTCACTGCCACGTTTCAGAGTGGAGTGAGGAGGCTGCCGTCTCGCCTATCTGTTGCCTGAAGCAACACTGTGTGGCTGGGTGCCATTTATCACATTGAGTGTGGATTAAACCCCATAGCTGTGGTGACCTATGAGGGGCACGTGGTTGTATTGGCTATTAAGTGTTTGTTTGTTTACATGTATGTATTGTTTGTCCTCCCCTACCTTTTCCCCTTTTTGCATTATGGTGGAGGTTTAAATCCCTATCACCATAAATATATAATTTACTATTTGGAAAATGTCTTGTGTTGTGTCTTCTTTTACCTATACCTGGGACCTTGATTTGAACGTATTTACTGAGAGAGGCTGCTTTTGCTCATGTGCCGCCCTCCAGTTGTTATTCTTAGACCTTCGTACATGACATGGGGGCTCGTTAGTTTGCGCAATTGTATGGTTCCTTGTTGGTAAAATAACGGGGTGACCTGTCGATTGAAGCATGTCAGGTAAGATAAGATAGCGTTTTCTAATTGGTAAGTTAGTGTGGTTCCATTGTCCGTGCTACACAGTTTGATTGATGTAAACCATTGTTGTATGTGACACTCTTGAACTAATCTGTTTTTTCTGCCACATAGGTAACAGGGGGATCGCCTACTTGGTTAGCGGGTGGGGGGCACGCGTCGTAATTCCGGTGGAGCGCGCAATGAAATCGGTAAGCGACTGAAGATATGTGTAGCCTCATCCCGGCAGGGGAGTAGTTTAGCTGGGGTATGCTAGAGTGACGTAGGTGATCCTAGTTAGATGGTTAGACCAGCATTTATTGTTTTCATAAATGGCAGATGTGGGCAGTAAATCAGAGTGGTTGAATTGTATACTGCGGAATGTAATGATTAAATGTGTTACGCACGGATATTATGGAGTAGGTGAGGGGCTATTTTCTTGGCACCTGTGATTCGTTTATTATTATTGTATTATATGTGCGTAGGTTATTTGTGGTGTAGTCATATTCTGTAGGGACTATGGCTGGGACGGCTTTTACTTTGGATTTTTTTGTGGCGGATCCTACGAGGGATCAGATTGATGTCTGCATGAAAGCTGAATTGTGTGGGGTCGCCAAGCATTATGGCATTACGGTCCAAAGTTCAAAGAGTAAAGAGGAGGTAAAAGCAATTGTGCTTGCTGGGTTGGTAGATAAGGAGATATTCAGTTCGCCCATAGCCGAGGGAAATGACTCGGAGGACGTCACGCATGGCGAGGCGTCTGGTGAGTCCAGTGAGGGAACCGGTGGTGCTATACAGGAACGGAGGGGTAGCAGTGCCAAGGCTGAGGAGATTGACAGTGATAATTCTGTACACTCAGGACGTGCCTCTGTTTCAGAGGAAAGAGCTGCTATGCGTGACAGGGAAGAGAGAAGGGAGGAGAGAGATAGACAGGAGAGAAAAGAGGAGAGAGACAGAGGAGAGAAAAGAGGAGAGAGAGAGTCTGGAAAGAGAGAGAAGGGAGGAGAGAGTGCTCCAGGGGGAGAAAGAGGAGAAGGATAGAGAGTCTGGAAAGAGAGAGAAGGGAGGAGAGAGTGCTCCAGGGTGAGAAAGAGGAGAAGGAGAGTGCTCCAGGGGGAGAAAGAGGAGAAGGATAGAGAGCTCCAGATTACAATAAGGAGGATGGAATTGGAGAGTGGTGGCTCTTCTTCTCCCTCATCTGAAGGTTACCAGGGCATTTTTAATATTGGGCAGCATATTTCTATGGTTCCCCTTTTTCGGGAGTCTGAGGTGGAAACATATTTTTCTAATTTTGAGCGGGTAGCGTGGGCTTCGCAGTGGCCGAAGGACCAGTGGGCACTATTATTGCAATATAGGCTCACAGGTAGGGCTCAGGACGCATGCCAGTTATTATCGAAGGAGGACAGCATGGTATATGAGAAAGTGAAGGGTGCGGTCTTGCGCGTATATGAACTGGTGCCGGAAGCGTATAGGCAACGGTTTAGGGCACTAAGTAAAGCTCCCTCGCAAACACATGTGGCATTTTCCCATGATCAACGGACGATGTTCACTCGTTGGTGTGAAGCATGTAAGGTGGATGGGGTCGAGGCTTTGAGCGAGTTAATCCTCATTGAACAATTAAAAAAAATTGTGCCCGAACGCATGATAGTGCATTTAGAGGAGCGAAAGGTTTCTACCCTCCAGGAAGCTGCAGTTTTGTGTGACGAGTTAGCAATGATCCACAAAAATGTTTCTGTACGAAATGATGTGTATGTAGGAGGGGGCGCGTTTTCTCCGTCGGGGTCGCCGTTTCGGGGAGGTGACGAGCGACCATTCCGACCTCGCTCACCGCCGTCTGAAAAGGTGTGTCATTATTGTAAAAAAGAAGGGCATTTTGTGAAGGACTGTCATGCGCTAAGGGATCGACAGGAGACCAGGGAGTCAGCCCAGGACCCGAAAGGGGTGGGGTTGATTGGTACGGTGTCATGTCCTGACCAGCATAGCTCTTTTGAACCCTTTTTGTTTGATGGTTATGTGTCCCTGTCGGGTAAAGTTGGGGACTACCAACAGGTGAGAATACTCCGTGATACAGGAGCCGCTCAATCGTTCATCCTGGCTGATGTATTACCATTGGATGTGGACTCCTGTCAGTCGAGTGAATTGGTGAGAGGTATTGACATGGGGTGTGTGCGCGTGCCGTTGCATAAGGTGCATGTACAGTCTGTACTGATCACAGGTTGCTTTCCGGTCGCGGTTCGCCCATGTTTTCCCGTAAAGGGCGTGGATTTCGTCATGGGGAATGATATCGCTGGGGGTAAGGTCGTCCCTGTGTTGGAGGTTGGAGACGCTCCATTTACTAACTCATTGATTGATAATCACCCCAATGTTCCTTCTATTTGTGCTGTCCCTAGGGTACAGGAGCGGAAGCGAGACCAAGGTCTAGCGTTGGGTGACTGTCTGTGGTGAGTTTTGCAAATTGGCGGTGGCGCAGCATTTTGAGGCGGGGGATGAGGTGTTTATTGTGCTGCCCACGCCTAGTACTGTGCTCGCTGCCCGGTTCTCAGGACCTTATGTGGTAAAAGGAAGGGTGTCTGCCACTAAGTATATGTTGCATACGCCCGGGCGGCGGAGGAGGACACGCTGGTGTCATGTGAATAGGCTAATGAAAGGTTCTGCCCGCGTCTCGTCGGAGTTGGGATGTGACAGGGTGGTTGGTTCACATGCTGGGTTGTGTTCTATTGTGCCTTGCAGGACGCATAGTGCTGATGTTGGGAGTGTGAACCCCGGTAAGCGGTTCGCGTGTCGGTGTCCGGTGGCGATGAGGGAGGTCGTGGGGAGAGTGGCTATGTATCCTGACAAAAGAAAGAGGGGGCTGGCTTCACCTTTTTGTACTACAGGAGGGTGAACGTAATGACGGTGCCTGTCTTGTTCCCGTTATGGCATGTGGTATTGGGAAGGGTGTTGTTTATTTATTTCTGTTCTGTTGGTGCTAATCGGATGTTGGTTAATAATAAGTGATAATGTTTTGCTAACCCTGCGGGTTCGCTCTTATGGGGGGAGGTGTGACGTACGTGGGTTGGTCATTATCATTATTACTGTATTTTGGAAGACTATGTGAACATCAGATTAGTATCATGAGTATGGGTTATGTTGTTCTTGGTTGTGTGATGTGTCATCTTTTAATTCTGTTTCTTCTCTCTTTTTCCCAGAGACCACTCATCCTCCTGATTGAGCTGATTGCACCTGCTTGATTACACCTGTGGGCAGTTAGTTGGATGAGTGGATATAAACTGGAAGATGACACACACACAGGGCCCTCATTTATGGAAGTCACTGCCACGTTTCAGAGTGGAGTGAGGAGGCTGCCGTCTCGCCTATCTGTTGCCTGAAGCAACACTGTGTGGCTGGGTGCCATTTATCACATTGAGTGTGGATTAAACCCCATAGCTGTGGTGTCCTATGAGGGGCACGTGGTTGTATTGGCTATTAACACTTTCAGCGCCACGCCTGGTTTTCCGTTTTACCGCTTGAATGCCACCATCGGCGCCAATGTTAACGTTAATATCGCCTAATCTATGTTTTAAATTATGGCTATGTGTCTAATCTGCCCATCGCATTATCAAAGACTATTTTCCAGTCAGTGCTGTGAAGGCAGATTGTTTTTTTATCGCGTCGTTGCCGTTTCAGAGCAGTTAGAAAAGCCCCCGTTTTGATATAAAAAACAGCTCATTCTGGAGCATTCTATGAAAATCGTCTTTTAGTGGAATATTCCACAACGTTGATATTCGTCTGCCTTTTTATGAATCGTTTTCAAATAAACGCTAGATGATCAATATTATACGTGCACGCACGCACATTACGGCCGCGCACTGATAATCGCTCCGTTGATTTCCTCACGGACTTTTACAGTGAAACCGAAAGAAGACATTTCACAAAACAGCTTATAACTTCATCAAACTTACTCTGATTATCCTACCACTGATAACATAGAGTCCTTACCTGACATCAGATGGTATCCAACTGGTATATTCCAATTCCTGATCACCATTCGAAAAAATCGATACGTGTATGGATCCAACGCGATACAGTAGAACTCCATGATCCGCGGGGATCTGAGGCTCCAGAATGAACTCTAGTAACCCCGGCTGGATCAGTGAACTGGAAAATGTGGAGTACCGGATTTTTTTCCCCATTCATTTTCATTGAGTCCATTCCAAAATCACTTATGTCATCTGGGAGACGACAGGGGGCGCTTTTTTCCACAGTGATCGCCGGCGCCCCTCGGCTATACTCGGGTAGGCTCGGGTGATGCAATAATTTTTCAGATCGCAAAAAAATAATAATAATAATAATTCCGAGAAATCTCGTGAGTGGCATGCAACCACCTATAAAAAAACCAGAGAAATCTCGTGAGTGGCACTGAAAGTGTTAAGTGTTTGTTTGTTTACATGTATGTATTGTTTGTCCTCCCCTACCTTTTCCCCTTTTTGCATTATGGTGGAGGTTTAAATCCCTATCACCATAAATATATAATTTACTATTTGGAAAACGTCTTGTGTTGCGTCTTCTTTTACCTATACCTGGGACCTTGATTTGAATGTATTTACTGAGAGAGGCTGCTTTTGCTCATGTGCCGCCCTCCAGTTGTTATTCTTAGACCTTCGTACATGACAGAGTCGCTGTCCACAACGTCCAATCCCCACCCATCGACTTCCACCCGCTACCTCTGCCAATTGAGATAGTATGACGACTGGCCCAAACCGGAGGCAATGCTGACACCCGGATTCGAGACCGGAGTCTCTTGCATTGGTGACGAGCGCAATCTCCGCTGCGCCACCCAGCCGCCTCGTAACTCCGAATTTTTTTTTATAACAGATTTATTATTTATATTTTGTTTTTAGTTTTTTGTCTGGTTTTGGAGCTGTTTGATTTTAGTTATTTTTGTTGCCTTGTCAGTATTGTAATTATTGTTGTCGTCAATGTTGTTTGTTTTTGAAAAATGTTAAATAAAAATTTGATAAAAAGAAAATAAATGAATAAAAATATTCAACAGGAGCTGGCTTGAGCTGGGTAGTGTTGTTTTTCTAAATTCCAAAGCCCATCGAAAGCCCTGGGTCTCCTCTCCTCATATGACTACAAACAAAATGCCAGCGCGCATTTCCTAGCGTCGATATTCGACTGTTTCTGACTAGATTATATAAAAAAAATGCAGCCATTTAGATTTCCAAAACTCATATTTCACTAATAACACTTTAACCTATTGGTAAACAAACATATTGCTGAAAATATACACATTGACTGCTGTTTTGACAGGTTTAGGGTCTTTACTCTTGGCTACATTTGAAGAAAGAAAAAAACGCAATATTAATTCATACAGTCTGTATTGATGGATTTATGGCGTGATGTCATCAGGCTTAGCCTGTTATGCCCTAGCCCTATTTTCTGAAAATCCACCTAAAAATACATACATAAGTATTTGCATGTTCTTGGTATCTAGGGACATCTATGGATCTTAGGGAATGTATTCCCAGTGTCAGAAATATTGCGTCTGTTACTAGGCTTGAGTAAATTGTGAAACAAAGGAGAATATAAATTATGATTTTTCTTTGCATCTTTGATGGTGAATAACACCATGCAAAAAATTACTGGCACTGAGCTCGTTCAGCACCTTCCTGCGATCACGTGTACAAAAGATCTAAGCACATTAACACTTTGGCTGCCGGGAACAGTCTTTAGACGTCTTTGCTGGCCATGCTAAAGTTGCCGGAGGACGCGTTACGTCGTCCTTATATCAATATTTCAAAAATCTGCGATCGGATTCATATGTCCCCTCCGCTGGCCTGAGATCCACCAGCAGGACCCACTGAGCTCTCTGGCGGTTCAGGAGCGCCATCTGGTGGCCGATCGGCGCAATCGCCAAACAGGATGTGGCATAGAGGTTTTGCTAGACGTCCGTAGTACTTCCGGGCGCTCGCTATAGGTCATGGGACTCTGGCTCGTCACGCTACACGGTGATCGATTGGCAATAACTCGATAAACAACATGATTTGGACGTATATACCATTATACAAGCTGGAGATGGACCGGGTAAAAATATATCCCATAATGATAAGATTTCTACTCTACGATGATCGCCCAACGGCGCGCGGAGACTGGGGTGAGTTTCAGCGTGTAACGTTACCGTCTTCGATACTAACTGCTATTATCAACATTTGACCCACATTAGATGATTGGTATAACGCTGCCCACGGAATTATAAACGCCCCCTCGCCCATCCGGTCAACATCAGATGACGTGTAGTAACTTCTAGAAGTACGTCTAGTTGGATTTTTTTATATCGCGCTGATTGCCATCAAACTGTATTTCATCATCAATATAATGCATTTGGGGCTATATATCACGTTCTGGAGAAAGCTGCAGAAAGAGATGAAAACATACTTATACATTAGACCATACTTTACTATGAATATGTGAATGAAAAAGTTTAACGTTGCTACACAATGAACAATACATATAGGACTTTGAATGGGCCCTAATAATGGCAATGTAGCAATAGAATTAAAAAAGTTATAGCCCTGCAAAGAAGGGGACTTTCTCCATAGACAAATAGCGCTGGCAATCTATGGTATATCATGAATTTAACCTTAGGCAGCCAAAGTGTTAATAAAGGGAAGATGATTAAACACAAGGTTTTGTAGCTACAGTACTGAATTATTCTACAACTTTCATTCATAGGGCATAAAAGACAACATTGTTTGGTTCCTGTTGGTTGTCAGTTAAGGCCATGGGTAGGTAGGGAATTTATTTTATAATTTTTTTTCCCACAGCGACTATGGATAGGGAATTTCTTTATTTAATTAAAATGTTCACGACAACATGGATGCATGTACTCTGCCAGCATGTTTAATATCCATAATACTAAAGGTTTGACTAAGATTTTTATGAAACTTTATTGTGTAAAAAACTATATATAAATAATATATATATATATATATAAATGTTTGAATTTTTTATATTGTTAAACCCGCTCGGGCTAAAGAGGTTAAGTGATACAATATGAAGGCTGAGAGGGAGACGATATGAAGGCTGAGAGGAAGACAATAATAATAATAATATACAGGAGAGAAGTTTCTGATGGGATTATTATTATCTATTTGTTATCCATCTATTATTATAATCTATTTGTTGGTTATTTTGTAAGCGTCAACAGAGAGGCAGCCGTTAGACTTACCGCCAGTGCCAGCTGCTGCACCTGTGTGATGGCGGGGAACTCCAGCATGCAGGACAGGACGGCCTTGACGCCTCCCTCCGTGGCGAAGGAGACCCTCCACTCGTACTTGAGCATGAGGGCGTGGGTCAGACGCAGGGTGGCGACCACGTTCTCCTTCGCCTGGCCACACAGCATCTCCACCAGAAGCTTCAGCACCTTGTCCCTGTGGGAGGGAGGACAATTTGAAAACTTTATTAACAGATTGCAGAATGGGTACAATACAGTACAGCTCAATACTAACAACTGCTAAGAGGATGAGTAGGGTCCCTCCATTTTAAATTCATCAAGAATTTAACATAGCAGAGGGAATATGCCCATGTTCCCTCCATATTGGAAGAGTCCAAAACACTGGTTACTATGCGTTGATATACGAGAAAGATACCATATATCAACAAAAATGTCATAAATTGGCTTTTTATTACTGGATCTTGTAAACAAGTTGCAGTAGACCTACTCCAACACTGGACAGTAATCTGGTGTTTTCTTTCAAAAGTAATTACCAATGGTTAAAGGCAGCCATGTTGGAAGAAAAGAAACATTTTGTGCAAGGCCTCTATTTAAATGAGAGGTATAAACACAGACGGACAACAATAGCAAATAAATGGCAAATAGCAGGATTTAACTCTAAGGAACAAGGGTTAGATCTTGAACGCTATAAACTTCTCAACACTGTATATCAGTATACAGATAAAATAATCACAGATTGAGATGTTAAATATGTGTTATCATAGTTACAGTGCAGTCTAGAAGGACAGCAAAACAGTTGTGCAGACTGTCAGCTTTAATCTGAGGGTGTATTTAATCTAAGGGTGTCTTTAATCTAAGGGTGTCTTTAATCTACAGCAGCGTTTCCCAGACTGGGTCGCGACCCAAAATGGGCCGCGGACCCGTTTTTATTGGGTCGCCAATAAAAAGTTTAAAAAAATAAAATTATATATATATATTTTTTTTTATATAAAAGAGCTGTAGATGTGTTGATTCAGTTTGGCACCACATACTTATCTGAATATGGGTTTTCTACTCTAGCATACCTGAAAAACAAATACAGAAACAGACTAAATGCTCAGCATGACCTCAGAATAGCACTTTCAAAAACCAAGCCCAGAATAGATCTGCTGGTTGAAAACTTCAACCAACCACATACCTCATTAGATTTCATTGTGCCATAGATTAAATAGTATACCCCTTCTAGCATGATGTCAGGTCAGTAGAATTTTTAAATAAGTCAGTACAAATTAATCAGAATGTTGCTCAATGTTGGGGTTTACGGTTGAGGGACGGAGGTAAGAAATGGAGAGTTGAAAAAGTGGTGGAAAGGAGAGTAGAACATGTTTGTTCATTTAAAAGTGTTACAAAATTGTATGTACATGTTATGAGGTGGTGAGCAACTTAACATTACAATCTGATTATTGCTGTGATGTACTTTTATAATTAAATAAATACATTTCATATACATTTGAAATTCATGGTTTGTCGTGTTCTTTATCAGTAGTTTATAAATGTATGTTATGGCAATTCATGATGTATTTTTGTAAGTTTGGCCCCGGGGAAACACCAAATTTCTCTTTTGGGTCTCGAGCTGAAAAAGTTTGGGAACCCCTGATCTACAGTAAGGGTGTTTACATACATACCAGGTGAACCAGGGAGGAATTGTAGCCCTTTTTTATACATAAGATATTGAGACGGATCAATATGAGTGACTTTTCCCCATCTGATTTCTCCATCGACTTCCATGGTAAACTTGGAGGGGTAAAGCCTTAACCACTACACCATATGTGGGTGATTACAGCAGTCCAGTGAACCCACCGGATGGTGTGTGCCAGGTCGGTCCTCAGGGTGCTCCTCTCCTGGGCTCCTTCCTCCTCCAGGGTCTTGGTGATGAACTTCATACCAGCCAGGTGATGGGCCAGGTCTGTAGCACTCCCCTTCTTCAAGAGGTCCACCACCTCCCCCAACTTCTCCAGGGTCGTCTTCTTCCCCTGGACCTTAGGGTTGTTGAACACTGAGAGAGAGAGACAGAAGAGACAGAGAGGAGACAAAGAGAGAGACAGAGTGAATGGAGAAGGGATGAGTTTGTGGGTGGATTGGTGAGATGATGATGATGATGATGATGATGATGATGATGATGATGATGATGATGATGATGATGATGATGATGATGATGATGATGATGATGATGATGATGATGATGATGATGATGATGATGATGATGATGATGATGATGATGATGATGATGATGATGGGATGAGGGAGGGGTTGGTGGATAGAGGCAGGGAAGGATGGGGAGGAAAAATGGATGATAAAAAGGTGGGAGACACGAGGCAAACGGGTGAGTGGATTGATGGAAGATGGGAGAGAGGGACGGATGGAGGGAGAGATGGATGGATGAGAAGAATGAGGAAGGGACAACAGGGTGCCAGTGTGGTGGACTGGTCTGGTGGACACATCCTTGGACACCATCCTTCTGCTGTGACTAAAGACCTACACACTGTCCTCTCTGCTTTGATCCGTCTCTCTTCACAAGATGAACAACTAATACAACACTGAGGGAAGTGACGTGTCCACCATCTATTTTACACTGAGAAATAAAGAAATAATTTTGGGAAGGTAATAAGTTGTTATATTTGCTACCTGGAGATGATCCTCATGCATGTAATTAAGTTGTTATATTTGCTACCTGGAGATGATCCTCATGCATGTAATTAACAAGTTGTTATATTTGCTACCTGGAGATGATCCTCATGCATGTAATTAACAAGTTGTTATATTTGCTACCTGGAGATGATACTCATGCATGTAATTAACAAGTTGTTATATTTGCTACCTGGAGATGATCCTCATGCATGTAATTCACAGTGAAACGATAAAAAGGCTCAGTTAAGGGCGGCTAAGTGGCGCAGTGGGCAAGGCGCTCGCCACTAATGCAGCAGATGCTGGGTTCGAGCCCAGCTCTCGGCGTTGCTTCCGGCTTGGCTGGTCGTTCATACTAATACAATTGGCAGTATTAGGGGGTGGGAAAGCCGGTGGGTGGGGATCGGACGTTGTGGACAGCAACTCCTACAGGTCGGTTGGTGCGCCTGTACAGCAGAATCAGGAAGCAACGGGGGCAGTGTTTGGCTGCATGTCCTCCATCACGATTGCTCAAGGAGATATCATGAGGGTGTGTTTATGATTCATTATCTTCCAAGTTCACAAGAAAAGGCGTCTATTCTTTGGAAGGGATGACTATTTTGAAAAGGTACTCTACTACTCTCACATACTGCAGCACATATTATCAATGCCAGTTTGAATTTCCTCTTTAAAAATGTATTAAAAGTACATTTATGTTGATTGATTAAAAGTTGTATCTTATGTTCTGAGTTTTTAGTATATGTTTTAACTTGTTAAAAAATAAATAAATAAACTTACTTCAATAAGTTGAGTTTTTTGTTGTAAAATTATTTACCTGCCAAAGTACATTCACCAGCCATCTCCAAGCATTAGGTGGGTGGCTGAAGTTAAATGGATACTCTAACCATTATGAAGCCTATTATATTTTTTACAAATTGATAATTTCAGACCATCCAAATAGCACATGCACTGATGTTTAATATAAAGAAGTATAATTTGTTGACGTGTTGGAAATGCTAGTGGACATGCTCCTCCCTCCCTTATATCATATCTATATCTATAATCAAATGTAGCACCTTACACACAGCTTCCTAGGACTTAGTATATTGTTTCATAACATACTGTAGTTAAGTATATACAGTAGGAGGACTTGTATATAATTTCATAACATACTGTAGTTAACTAAATAGGAAGACTTGTATATCGTTTCATAACATACTGTAGTTAACTATATAGGACGAATCAAATCATATCAAATTTATTTGTAAGGCCCAACAACACACGTTAATGTCCCCATGGGCCGGACACGTCTTCTTTAACCCTTTAATCGCCAAGGACGAGTTAACACGTCATTCTCCGCCAATGCGTAATCTGCCAATGACGCCGTAACACGTCATTGAGATCAATATTTCAAAAATCTGTGATGGAAATCATATTTCACCCGCGGAGACTTGAGATCTCCTGTTGATCTCCTCTCAACTCTCCAACGGTTCAAGAGCGCCATCTGGTGGCCGATCGGCGGATCGCCCAAACAGCAAACCGGAAACCGAAAGTGGTGCTCATCCAAATTCGGTCCGGCCACTCGCTATAGCTCCCGGGGCTCCATCTCGACACACTGGATAATCAATCGCTCGCCCTAACTCAATAAACAACGTTATTTGGACGTATATAGTATTATACAACCTGGAAATGGTTCATCTAGATCAGGGGTAGGCAACCCTAGGCACGCGTGCCTGCATAGGCACGCGTGCCTGCATAGGCACGCAGGGGCATTTTCATAGGCACAGGGGGCATATAATTTTTTTTTTTTTTTTTTTTTTTTTTTTTTAATATTATAGTGAAATATGTTGCACTGTTGTCGCATTTATCTTGTTGAAATCCTCCCACAGGTTCTTTTTACTACCACATATTTAATTGAGACCCTTTATTTGTTTATTATTTCAATTTAGCTGGAAATATATTGCTACATCATTCAGTAACATTTGCAGAGCCTTATAACAAAAACATTATTACGGTCACCATTGTGACCAGTGGGATTATTCAACACATTTTTATTATTTATTTTTCTATTTCATTGAACATTGCACATGTTAAGCCATTTTTCTACTCAAAATGTGAGTATTACCAAGTCAACTTGTGTTCTTAAAACAATGACAATAAACAGTTTTATTAGGTTGAAATAATGTGGTTGTGTACTTATTTTTCTGTTAACTTATTATGGATTGAAAACTGAAAACCTTAATGCACAGTAACTGAACTCAATATTTTTAAGTTCTGGTAACTTATTATAGTTATTATTAGTGTAGTCTTGCGATCAATCAAAACGTATTTACACGATATACCTCACATTCACCCTCCATTGACATCCTGGTGTTCTCCATTAGGCCTGTAGGTGGAGCTATGACAGCACATAGCTCGATGGTGTGTGATGTGTCCAAAAATGAATGGGCAAATGTGAGTGAAATGGTCGCACTGTATGCAGCTGTTTGTCTGCATTGCATTCCCCCACCCCCCAACTCAGATTTAGGGTTGATACAACCATCATAATAATATTGTTAATAATAACAATAACAATAATGATGTAATAATGTAAAAATTATCATTAAAAAGACCCGATTATGAGAGAAAAAAAATTACGATGCATGGAATATTGTTGAGGCACACTAGTTACAACTATATTTCAAACAGGCACTCCATGTCAAAAAGGTTGCTGACCCCTGATCTAGATCAACATCCCATAATAGCAAACTTTCTACTACAAGCTGATCGCCCAACGGCCCGAGGAGACTGGGGTAAGTTTCAGCGTTTATTATTACCGTGTTCGATACAAACTGCTCTGATGATCATATCACCCACACTACATGAATCATCTAACTTGGCCACGGAATTATAAACGACCCCCCCCCCCCATCCGGTCAACATCAGATGATGAGTAGTAACTTCTAGAAGCACGTACATTTGAACTTTTTTATCTGGCGCCGATCGCTATCAAACTGTATTTGATCTTCAATATAATGCATTTATGGCTATAACTCACGTTCTGCAGAATGCTGCAGAAAACGATAAAAACATATTTATACTTTAGACCATATTTTAGTATGAATATGTGAATGAAAAAGTAGAACGTTGCTACATCCTAAACGATAGATACTTGACGTTGAATGGGCCATAGTAATGTCAATTTAGCAATACAATTTAAAAAGTTATAGCCCTGCAAAGAAGGGGAACATCTCCAGGCATAGACTTTCAACAGTGGCAGAGAGGGGTATATGATCAGAATAATCCCTGGCAGATAAAGGGTTAAACAAGTCAAGAAGAAACATCACAATAAGTCAAGAACAAAACAAGAACACCATAAAGTCCAAAATATTTTAAAATAAATGCAAAATAAATAAATGTAACACTCCCAGACATACCCCACGCGAAGGTAAGGAAAAACTAACTAAAACCTAGCAATAGGAAAAAATGCACCACAGGAACGACTTGTATATATCGTTTCATAACATACTGTAGTTAAGTATATACAGTAGGAGGACTTGTATATTGTTTCATAAAATACTGTAGTTAACTATATAGGAGGACTTGTATATTGTTTCATAACATACTGTAGTTAACTATATAGGAGGACTTGAACATAGTAGGCGAGTCAATCTATGAAAAAAAAGCACTTAACCCAAAAAAAATGATACAAAAGGTTTTTCGATGGATTCCGATAGTATTGGGCGTGCTAAATAACATACTAAAAGTCGACCCCCCCCCCGAAAGCCGCCATTTCCAAGATGGCGTCCCAGATGGCGGTGGAGATATTAAAATGGCTATATCTCAAATTGGGAATATGGTGCAAAGGATTTCTCAACTGATTCTGGTACCTCTGGGCATGTTCACTAACATACTAAAAATCTAGGAAAATACACCTTCCAGAAAGGCTTAATTTTCAAGATGGCGTCCAAAATGGCGGCAGACCAAGCTTAAAATGGCTATATATCTCAATAGAAAAAAATATATAACTATGATTTTTCACTTGATTCTGGTACCTCTAGACATGCTTGTGAACATACTAAAAATCTAGGAAAATACACCTTCCGGAAAGGCATCATTTTCAAGATGGCGTCCAAACTGGCGCCCAGGAGCTTAACACTTTGGTTGCCTTGGGTTAAATTAATGATATACCATAGATTGCCAGCGCTATTTGTCTATGGAGAAAGTCCCCTTCTTTGCAGGGCTATAACTTTTTAAATTCTATTGCTACATTGCCATTATTAGGGCCCATTCAAAGTCCTATATGTATTGTTCATTGTGTAGCAACGTTAAACTTTTTCATTCACATATTCATAGTAAAGTATGGTCTAATGTATAAGTATGTTTTCATCTCTTTCTGCAACTTTCTCCAGAACGTGATATATAGCCCCAAATGCATTATATTGATGATGAAATACAGTTTGATGGCAATCAGCGCGATATAAAAAATTCCAACTAGACGTACTTCTAGAAGTTACTACACGTCATCTGATGTTGACCGGATGGGCGAGGGGGCGTTTATAATTCCGTGGGCAGCGTTATACCAATCATCTAATGTGGGTCAAATGTTGATAAAAGCAGTTAGTATCGAAGATGGTAACGTTACACGCTGAAACTCACCCCAGTCTCCGCGCGCCGTTGGGCGATCATCGTCGAGTAGAAATTGTATCATTATGGGATATATTATTACCCGGTCCATCTCCAGCTTGTATAATGGTATATACGTCCAAATCATGTTGTTTATCGAGTTATTGGCAATCGATCGCTATGTAGAGTGACGAGCTAGAATGCCGGAACCTATCCCGAGTGGCCGGAAGCAATACGGACATTCTAGCACAACCTCCACTGTGCTTCCTGTTAAGCGGTTGCGCGATCGGCCACCAGATGGCGCTCCTGAACCGCCAGAGAGCTCAGTGGGTCCTGCTGGTGGTTCTCAGGCCAGCGGAGGGACATTATGGATCAGATCGCAGATTTTTGAAATATTGATACAAAGACGATGTACAGCGTCCCCCGGCAACTTTAGCATCGCCAGCAAAGACGTTGTAAATCGTTTTTAGGCAGTCAAAGTGTTAAAATGACTATACAAATACAAATAGCTTACTAAAAAAGGTGTTTGCACTCTCCAGCTCTCAAGCTAGCATAGTTGAAGCCTTCTTTTTGACCATTATAGTTGTTATAGTTAGAGGTGTTTGCACTCTCCAGCTCCCAAACTACCATCGTTGAAGCCTTCTTTTTCTGAATCAGTTTCTTTCTTTCTTTTCTGACCTAGTCCTGTGTTTGGGCATGCCTGGGCGTGTCTGACCTGGCAGTGTTATTTAAGCCCCAGTTTCATTCTAGTCTTTGACAGAGGTGTTTGCACTCTCAGCTCTCAAGCTAGCATAGTTGAAGCCTTCTTTTTGACCATTATAGTTGTTATAGTTAGAGGTGTTTGCACTCTCCAGCTCCCAAACTACCATAGTTGAAGCCTTCTTTTTCTGAATCAGTTTATTTCTTTCTTTTCTGACCTAGTCCTGTGTTTGGGCATGCCTGGGCGTGTCTGGCCTGGCAGTGTTATTTAAGCCCCAGTTTCATCCTAGTCTTTGCCAGAGGTGTTTGCACTCTCCAGCTCTCAAGCTAGCATAGTTGAATCCTTCTTTTTGACCATTATCTGATTTCTAAAGTGATGAGTGAATTCAGTGCCCAGATCTGTCCCATTTGTAAATTGGAAGATGGAAGTGATTTTGTTGAGATTCGTCAGAAAGGTGCTGATGGGATCAATAAAGCTAGTGTTAAAAGAGGTGACACTGTTCATGTGACTGCTGGCATGAAAGTACATTCAGAATGCCGCAAAATGTACATACATAGCCGAGATATTGATTTACATTTACAGAGGAAACAGAGCGGTGAATCAAGTACCACTAATAAAAGGACTAGTACTAGGCAGTCTGAAGCTCTATTCAATAGCCAAACTGATTGCCTTTTCTGCGGCACAAATGTTCATGAAGGACGTGCCGACTAGTTACGTGAAAACAGACAACTTTGCAAAGTCTATATCGCAAAGCTGTGATAAACTAAATGATGAGTGGTCATTCAAAGTCAAAGGTAGAATTGAATACTATAATAGTGATCTACATGCTGCAGACTGTGTGTATCATAATGCTTGTAGCACACATTTCCGGTGTGACCGTGATGTTCCCATGGAATTTCAGCCTGATTGTAATCCAAAGCGGAGAAAGTCTGGAAGGCCAAAGAATGAGGACCAAGAACAAGCCTTCTCAAAAATGTGTGCTTACTTTGAAACGAATGATGATGGACAGCTGACCGTTTCTGCACTTAGGTGTAAAATGCAAGAGTATTTGTCTAAGGCCGATTCCATCCCATATAGTAATCAATACCTAAAAACATTGCTGATGCAACGATATGCAAATAGCATATTTATTGCAGAAGGAGATGGCTTGGATTGTATTGTTACAATAAGAGAGAAAACATCAGACACTCAGATCCTACTAATAAACTAACCTACACTGTAACACGCAACACTTTGATGAACATTGTTACTCAGCTGATAGAGTTATACCCTTCTTGCTGTCTTGTCGCACAGAACTTGTAAGTCGCTTTGGATAAAAGCGTCAGCTAAATGACTAAATGTAAATGTATAACACAAAACAAAACAGTGATGAAGAGTCTGAGAAGAGACACTTACTTGAAACAGCTGCAAAACTCATAAAAAGTGACATAATGACTAATGTTCCACCTGTTAATGAGTACCCGACTACAGAGACACTAAAACTACAGAATGCCCTTGATTATATTCCACAATCACTCCACATTGTGTTAAAAGCTTTGTTTGTCGGTAAAGAGACAGAGCAGAAAATTGCTAGTATTGGCCACGCAATCATACAGGCAGTCCGACCACGAGCTGTCCTTGCCCCTTTGCAAATTGGCCTAGCAGTGCAAATGCACCACTTAAACCGGTCTCGGTTCATTGTAGATATGCTGAATAAGATGAGATTCTGCTCTTCCTATTCTGAACTGCAGAGGTTTGAAATGAATGCTGCAAATTGTACTGCACCAAACATGCTTGGTAAGGATATTGATGTGTTGAACACGACCGTCTTATTTGCTGCAGACAATGTAGATCATAATATTCTAACAATTGATGGGAAAGGGACATTTCATGGGATGGGCATGATAGCTGCCTTGACACCAGGACAGAAGACAGACCAAAGGATTCCGAGGTTCAGAATTAATGAACTGAATCTTGTGCAGAGGTCAAAAGTTGTGATAATAGATTATCACTTTGCCAAACACTTTTGCAGAGACACCACATTTAAAGAACTTCCAAGACTCGCAGAATGTAACAAGATGGTTGATCTGCTTTGGGAGTTATCGTTCAATTTCAAACAGCCTGCACCTGGTTGGCAGGGGATGATGCACATTATTCATAAGGGAGATGAACATCCAGGGCAGTCTTCAGTGAGATACTTACCAATGATATACATGTACTCCGGAGACAAAACATGCATTCTGTCAACACTGGAGTTCATTTGTGGTCTGTCATCCAAACACCACCTTGCCCCAGTAGTTACATTTGACCAACCCCTATATTGGAAAGCAGCAGAGATAATCCTAGATTCACCACAGTGCAGTCACCTCAAGTCCTTTGTCCTGCTCCTAGGAGGATTTCACACATTTATGAATTTGCTAATTTTTGCAATTGGTACACTGATGGACGGTACAGGACTTAAGGACATTCTAGGGGTAGTCTATGGGGAGAACTCAGTAGCCCATATGATGACAGGCAAATCAGTTCAGAGAGCATTCCGTGGCCATCTTCTGGTTGACAAATGTCTTAACCGCATGATAATATCAGAAATGGTAATGATAGTCATGAATTTGCAGCAATGGTTGAACAGTCTGAAGCAATGTATACCTCAATAGTTAAGGGTGAAATGCCATTGGAAACAGTGTTCACATCAGAGACCCTCATTACAATAAATGAAGAGCTGGGAAAAAGGAAGATGGAACTGTGTGCTAGATCCAAAACTAGTCAGTTGTGGCTAAATTACCAACACATGTTAGAAGTTGCTAGGTCACTGATAACAGCAGATCGCACAGGTTCCTGGCTTTTGCACCTACGCGCTGTTTCTGAATGCATGCCGATATTCGCTGCGGCTGGGCATTACAATTACTTGAAATCGGCACACTTTTATGTCCAAGAGATGAGTCAGCTTCACATCAACCACCCAGATGTCTTCAGACAATTTGAAAAGGGTTTTCATGTTATCCGTCGCAGCAGCCAATCATGGGCAGGCCTCAGCTCAGATCTTGTAATAGAAACAACATTGATGAGGTCATTGAAGACTACAGGAGGGATGACACATGGAAGTGGAATGACCGACAATCAGAGATCCCTTTGGACAATGTCTCTGTATAACACCGCAATGCAGGAGTTCTCAAACCAGACATACACAACATCAGAACAGCACAAGGATTCAACAGAGGCAAGGATGAAAAGGGATGCTGCTGACCTGGAGAAGATCACTTCAAAACTTGCTATATGTTCACCTTTCTCTCCAGACTCTTCTTTAAGGAATGTTGTTACAGGTGTTGTCGCTGAGGATGGAGTGAACGTGCATGATTATGACTCTGTTGGACGCAACATCATGCACAAAATGATCGGACAGCCGGCATTCACATTTTCATTTAGTAGAAAGGATAAAGCCATAACCCTTGGACAAAAATCGTCTATCAAGGTTGCTCCTGATCGAATCATTGATTCTGCACTTCTTTTTCAACGTTTCCTTATTGTCTCCCAAACTGGAGAGCTGTCATTGGAGGAGGTTATGCGTTACGAACTCAGTCCTTTCCCTCCTGCCCTCTTTGAAGCCGGAAACGTCTTCCGCAAAGCTGATAAACCACAACTAGCGCACGCGATCTGTGATCATGCAAGTGATGCAATCCTAGATTCTGTACCAGAAACGGAGCATTATGTTCTTGATGGTGGTTCACTCCTTCACCGAATACAATGGAAGCACGGACAAAGCTATGGTAAAATTGCACAGTCATATGCAGACTTCACCATCCAACATTATGGCTCAGCTACAACCATTGTGTTTGATGGCTATGAGGATGGGCCATCCATTAAAGACAACACACATCAAAGAAGAGGAAACAATATTCATCCCATTGTCAACTTCACTGCTGAGACAGAGTTCTCAGGTAAGAAGGAGGAGTTCCTGTCAAGAGATCTGAATAAACAGAAACTGATCCACATGATAAGTGATGAACTGAAAGAACGGGATTGCACTGTGGTCAATTCACTTGGAGATGCTGATGTAGACATAGTAAGGGCCGCAGTGGGATCATCTCTTCTTCACACCACGACGCTGATTGGAGAAGATACTGATCTCCTCGTTTGAATTGATTGATTGAAAAGTTTATTAACAGATTGCAGAATGGGTACAGTACAGTACATCTCAATACATACAATTGTTAAGGGGATGCAGACCAGAGAAAGACTTTCGTCTTGTTTCCACCAGGGTCCCCCATTTTCAATTCATCATAACATATATGACATACATGACATACAGATAGACAGTACTGCTACATCTATACATTTATGACATATCAGATTTGCAAATACAGTACTGTTTGTGATACAAAAGTGTCCAGAAAAGGAGTGTATATACATTTGGCGTAGAAACTGTACATTGGAGGAGGTTGGTGGGGTGGGGTTGGGTGGGTTGGGTGAGGGCTGTACATTGGAGGTGGGGGGGGGGGGGTTGGGTAGGGGACACACACACATTTTACACTGTACATTGGAATGTTGACAAAGCCTTACTTGGTCATTTACTGTACAACTAGGTTAGGACATTTGTAGGGGCCAGTTTCGAATTGCAGTCTCACGTAGGTGTTTTTTGAGTGTTTTTGAAGGTGGGTAGTGATTCACATTCCTTTACAGCTTTAGGCAGGGCGTTCCACATTGATGTGGCATAATTGCGAAACGTGTTTAGTCCCTTGTTTGAGCCGAATCTGGGTTTTACATGATTTGTGGAGCTCCCTCTGGTGTTGTGATCGTGGTATTCACTGACCTTTGGGAAGTATTTTGACATGTACATGGGTACCTTGGTCGCGTAGTGTATCTTGTAGACCAGGCCCATTGCAAGTTTTACTTCGTCTTACTTCTTTACTATGCACAGAGAGATGGCAAGGGCCTTTATTTCAGATCAGACAAGTCGAAAGCTGATGGCAGTTTTAAAGTGTACGCCATAAACCATTTGAAAGAAGTACTCTGACAGGATGTGTGTTCTCAGTTGCTGTTCATCCATGCTGTGACTGGCTGTGACACAACTTCCCGGATCTTCGGAGTTGGCAAAAAGACAGCATTCCAAAAACTTGTAAAAGGGGATCCTGTCCTTCAGGCTTGTGCCAATGCATTAACTGTACCAAACCAGACAACAGATGTGATCGATGACCTAGGGTGCCAAGCAATGGCTGTCTTTTTTGGTGGAAAGTGCACAGATTCGCTTGAGATATAACATTTTCAGCAAGAAGGTTGTCTCAGCTTCATCAACGGTAACGCCTGAACGTCTACCACCAACTGAATCTGCTACCAAATTCCACTGTCGTAGAGCATACTACCAGGTCATGGTCTGGATGGGAACAGATGATGGTATAGATGCTCTAGACTGGGGCTGGAACCTGCAGGACAATAGATTTGTCCCACTCATGTCAACAATGAATGCTGCTCCAGACAGTCTCTTGAAGGTCATTCATTGTAACTGTACCACTGCCTGCAAGACACTTCGCTGCTCATGCAGAAAATATGGACTACCTTGTACTACTGTCTGTGGACCATGTCAACTTCATGAATGTGACAATCCACATAACAAGTTTCTCCCAGAGGATCCTGAAGATGATGATGAGTAGGCCTAAAGACCACAATAAGTGGGTCATTTATTTTGTGTTCAACACCAAAGCCAGCTTTCTAGGTTGAATATAATAAAAAAAAATTATTTGAGCCAAAATAAGCTACAGGCAGCCATTTTGATGATGCAAATGATGCATTCCTAGCAGATATATTTAGCTAGATATTTTGCTCGTTATTAATGTATAGAGGTGCCAGAATCAGTTTATAAATCCTTTAGAAATGTTTTCCCATTTGAGATACAGGCATTCTAAGCTCCCAGTCGTCATTTTGGACACCATTTTGAAAATTAAGCCTCTTCGGAAGGTGTATTTCCCTAAAACTTTAGTATGTTCCTAAGTATGTCTAGGGGTACTTGGGGTACCAGAATCAAATGACAAAATCATTTATATAATTTTTATATTGACATATATATAGCCATTTTAAGCTTGGCCAGCCGCAATTTTGGACGCCATCTTGAAAATGAAGCCTTTCTGGAAGGTGTATTTTCCTATATTTTTAGTATGTTAGTGAGCATGCCCAGAGGTACCAGAATCAGTTGAGAAATCCTTTGCACCATTTTCTTAATTTGAGATATAGCCATTTTAATCGCCCCGGCGCCATCTGGGACGCCATCTTGGAAATGACGGCTTTCGGAGGGGTCGATTTTGGTCGACTTTTAGTATGTTATTTAGCACGCCCAATACTACCAGAATCCATTGAAAAACCTTTTGTATAAATTTTTTTGGGGTTAAACCATATATTGACTCGCCTATAGTTTTACTCAGGGTTAGAAAAAAAATAATTCCAGGGCTTTTTTTGCCGCCCTTAACACTTTGAGTGCCAGAAGGGGGCGCCAGAAATAGCGCTTGAGTGCCAGCGCTGTAGTAAGTAAGTAAGTAAACTTTATTTGTATAGCACCTTTCTCAGATAAAATCACAAAGTGCTTCACAGAAGTAAAACATAGCAACATATATGAACGCACTACACATAAAACAATTCTGACACATCGTAAGCATAGGCATAGTTACAATTAAATAACTAAATATGAGTGCAACTAAAAACAAAACAACAATTATAAATAAATAAACAACGTATACAACCAGGAATTATTTAAAAGCCTGTCTGAATAAAAACGTTTTCAACTGTTCCTTTAAAGTGGATAGGGAGTCAAGTGAACGCATAGAAAGGGGGAGGGTGTTCCAAAGGGTAGGGGCCATAAATTGGAAGGACCGGTCACCTTTTGTTATTAACCGGGTCCGTGGGACAACCAGGAGATTTTGGTGGGAGGACCTAAGTGCACGACTGGGGGAGTAGGAGCGCAGTAAATTAAAAATGTACACAGGGGATCTACCTTGGAGGGCTTTAAAAGTTAAAACAAGAATTTTAAAATGGACACGATAATTAATGGGGAGCCAATGTAGAGTGGATAAAATAGGGGTGATGTGGGCACGCCTACTTGTCCCAGTTAAAAGCCTTGCCGCTGCGTTTTGAATGATTTGCAAGCGGTTTAGCACAGATTTATCCAGACAGGTAAAAATTGAATTGCAATAGTCCAGGCGTGATGAAATAAAAGCATGGATGATCATTTCCATTTCAGCTCTAGAAACAACAAATCTTAATTTGGCAATGTTTCTGAGCTGATAAAAACATGACCGTGTGAGCTGGTTGACATGGCTGTTAAAAGACAGAGTCATCAAAAATTACACCTAAGTTCCTCACATGAGGTTTGACACACTGACCCAAGGGTCCAATAGAATTTTTTATAATGGGGATGATGTGGTCGGGAGCAATAATGAGGGCTTCTGTCTTACTTGCATTAAGCTGAAGGAAATTATCAGCCATCCAGCTCTTGATGGCATCGATGCATTCATTAATAATGCAAAAACGATTACACTCACTGGGCTTAAAAGAACAATACAATTGGATGTCATCCGCATAAAATTGATAAAATATTCCATTAAAACGTTTAATAATCTGGCTTAGGGGAAACATATATAGGGAGAACAGCATTGGCCCTAGCACAGAACCCTGCGGAACCCCACAGGACAGTGGGGTAGAGTCCGACATGAACTGACCCACTGACACAGAAAAGCTTCTATCAGCTAGGTAAGATGAGAACCATCTCAGTGCTGACCCAGAGATCCCAAACACATCATTGAGCCTACGCACCATAACCACATGATCAACTGTGTCAAAGGCTGCGCTGAGGTCCAATAAAACTAATAGTGAGTGTTTACCATCATCTGCAGCCATTACAATGTCATTGGTAACCTTAAGAAGGGCTGTTTCGGTGGAATGAAATTTCCGAAAGCCTGATTGGAATGGGTCATGCAGATTATGGGTTTCTAGAACCATGAGAAGCTGCTCAGCCACAATTTTCTCCAGCACCTTGGACAGCAGAGGTAGTTTGGAGATTGGTCTATAATTCTCAGGAAGAGAGGGGTCTAGGTTAGCCTTTTTTAAAAGAGGTTGAACTATGGCATGTTTAAAAAGGCTAGGGAGAGAACCTGATGCCAGAGAGCGGTTAATTATTGACAGAATTGTGGGACCAATTGAGTTAAGGACCTCTAAAATCAGGGATGAGGGAACAGCATCAAGGGGATTAAAAGAGGGTTTCGTTTTGTGCAGCACTATAGAAACCTGCTCTAAGGTGACTGGAGAGAACGAGTCTAGCAGCGTGAGAGGAGGAGAGACAGTGGTAGGAAGGCTGTCAGAAAGGGATGAGGGGCAGATGCCTGCTCTAACACCACTGACCTTATCCACAAAATAATTCAAAAAGTTATTACAGTCAGTATAAGAATATACAGGTACACATGGAGGCACAGGAGCAACAATAGTATTGATTGTTTCAAACAAAACCCTTGAGTTTCCCTTGTTGGATGATATTAGATTAGCAAAATATGCAGTTCTTGCATCCCTTATCATGTCATTAAACTGGATCAATAGCTCCTTGAGATGTAACCTGTGGACTTCAAGCTTGGAGGCTTTCCATAAACGCTCTGTCTTTCTACACTGACGTCTAAAACTGCGGATAGACTCATTGAACCAGGGAGTAGAATTGGTACGGGAGGCAGGTCTGGATTTAAAAGGAGCAACTATGTCCAAAATAGTGGAACATTGGTCATGAAAAGACTGCACAAGGGACTCTAACTCATTGCAATTGGACAGAACATCAGAGTCAAATAATGTTGAAAATGTATCTGCAGAGTTTTGCTTAATTATACGTCTGTGCGTCATCTGGTTATGAGGGAGCACATCAGAGTTAAAACAAACATCAAAAAGTATACACTTATGGTCACTCAGATGGAAATCCTGGAGGTTGACATTCTTAATGTTTAACCCATGTGAGAAAACTAAATCTAAAGTATGCCCGGCTACATGAGTAGGACCCGAAATATGCTGAACAAAATTAAAAGAGTCAGTAATCGCGAGAAAATCTGATGCGGCCTTTGATGTGACGTCATCAACATGAAAATTAAAATCACCGGTGACCAGCACGTTGTCCAGCTTAATCACTGATGTAAGTAACTCAGTAAACTCGGTTAAAAAAAGACTAGTGGAGCCAGGAGGGCGATAAATTAAAATACAATAAAATGGATGCGCTCTGCCAACTATGGTGATTTGTAGTTCAAAGGATTGAAAGGACTCAGAGTTCACTGTCCGACATGCAATACAAGTTTTATGAACCAACGCAAGGCCACCTCCACGACCAGATAGCCGTGGAGTGCTAATGGAGCTACAGTTCGGCGGACAGAGTTCATTGAGATGAGTCTGTTCCAGATCTCTTTGCCAAGTCTCTACAAGAAATAGACAGCTTAACTCTTCCCGGACAAAAAGGTCATTTATAATAAAATACTTGTTGGTTATGGATCGAGGATTGAGGAGGGCCATTTTAATAGTGGAGCTATTCTCTGGGTTAGCTGGAGTACCTATGGATAGTGCGTGCAGGTGACCCCCTCTACATCGCCTGCCCACCGGCAGTTTACTTGGCCTGTAGCCCACAATTGTTGGAATGGGAGCGGGAGGCGGGGAGGAGAGGGCACAATGATAATTAATGTACATCAAATTGTCTCTTTGTAATGTATGTAGGCCTACAGGTAGCTGCGTAATAGGCTCTTCGTAAGTTACAGCTTGGAGGGGCTGCACTTGTGACATGTCATGGTGGAGGGAGTGGTGCTGAGAAGACCTATAGTCCTGACATCACTTTGAGGCAGACCTGACATAGCAGTGGAAATTGCTAGCTAGGACTTTTCTTCAATGGGAGGGCGATCACATTTGCGAACGCATAAACTATATCTTAAATTATGGCTATGTGTCTAATACGCCCGTTGCTTATCAATGACTTGTTTGCAGTCAACATTGTCGAAACGGATTTATTTTTTATTATAATTTTTTCGGTTAATTTCCGTTTTATACCATTTTAAAAAAAACGCTAGTTTTTTTTAAACTTCCAGAAAAAAATAAAAATAAAAATCTGCAGGAATCGCGCTGTATTGGAATACACAAAACACGTAGTCATTTTCCGTCCTATTTATGAATAGTTTTCAAATAAACGCTAGATTATTGATAGTATATGTGTACTTGCATGCATGCTAGAGAAGCGGGCTGAAAAATCGATTATCTTATTTCCTGATCAGCACACACACTCACAGCCACACACACACATATGGGACACGCTGAGATATGTTAAAAAAAAAACTCTGATTATCCCAAGACTGGTGAAATATATTCCTTACCTCAGATCAGATGTTCTCCAAAAAGATTATTCCAATTCCTGATCGCCATTCCAAATATCGATCGCGTTTATTGATCCAACGCTGGGTACTGGAAACATATTCCACGCTGTTCTGTGGCTCTGCAATGAATGGGATCGTCTCCGGTTACATTGCTGACAAGTAAAATGTGTATTCCGGAAAATTTTTCCCCCATCCATTTCATTCAGTGCAATCCAATGGGTGCAATACCATCCAGAGACGATAGGGGGCGGTATTTTCCCTGTTCGAGCTCAGACAGATCCCCACTGGTAACGTGAGGCTAGATTGATGAAAAATGAAGGAAATCGATAATAAAAAAATAACGATTAAATAACGAGATTTCTCGTTCTTGGCACTCAACGCATGGCATGAACTAACGAGTTTCTCGTGGCTGGCACTCAAAGTGTTAATTGATTGTCGATTCTTTTTTTTTTACAGTCTTCGTCCCTATGTTTGATAACATAATGTTAATGTCTCCATATATAGGGCTCTGCGCTAACCTTTTTCCCAAGGAGCACATGTGCTCCTAAATAAAATTTGTATAAATAAAATCTAAATAAAAATTTAGGAGCACACAAAGACATTTAGGAGCACAGTGAAAATTTTTCAAGTAACAGAGTTTATTAACAAACTATTTATTACATGCATATTATACTGTGCGTGTGCATACTAGGGATGGCCGTGAGTAATCGTTACTCGTAGCGATGAGAAAAAGCGAGAAAAAAAAGCGAAAGTATAATTTTTTATGAAAGAATTTTTTTAATTTTTTTTTATTATATTTTTCCATATTTTTTCACATGTATGTGTAAGATTATAACTGTTTGTTGGTTTCCTTAAACATATATACGTGAATGAACAAAAATAAGTAAAAAATTAAATAAAAGTGTAAAAAGAAAGAAAGAATTATTATCTTTTTTAAATCTTTTCCCCCCTTTTCAAGTAATACACAATCACTCGAGTATAGCATACCATCGATCGATCTTCTTTAAAATGCCCATCCCTAGTGCATACTAAGGGCTAAACATCTGTGCCCCCCTTAACTGATTTGAGGGCATTTGGTAAATTTTCGAGGGCATTTTGCCCCAAGCCCCCCTTAACACATCCTGCGCCAAAACCGTCGTACAACGTGTTTCAAGGTCATGCTAATTCTGCCATTCCACGGCGTTATTGAGATCATATTTAATTTTTTCGCCATGGTATTCAGAATGCCCTCACAGAGCCTGGTCTGATGCAGTGGGAGCCTGCACAACTCTGCAACGCTTCAATACTGCCGCCTGGTGGATGATCGGCGAGTTACAACCGGAAATGGATCTTGTGATCTCGGTGCACCGGGCAAATGCGTCCGGCACTGACATATTGTTGCGGGACTCTAGACACACATCGTGTATATGGATCGCTGCCATAACTCAATAATCGATATGATTTGGGCGTTTATTATGATTGTACAAACCGGAAATGGATCTAGGAGATCACCGTCAACTAAGTGGGATCTTTTTCCTCCAGTCTCATCGGCGAACGGTAAGAGGACGCTGACGTCATTTTCAGCGTGAGTGTTTATT